>NC_071639.1:5884320-6200456 GCF_014839835.1 Dryobates pubescens | reverse complement strand
ACAGCTTCCTCGCTGTTTCTGTTCACTGAAGTCAGCAGGAAATATCTCTGGACCTTCTTAGATTTTTCTTTTCCCGAGTGACCTTCCCATTTCCTTCTGAATGCTTTTTTTTCCCCTGTATTGCCTTGCCAAACACTAAGTGTGCCTTCAACAATTTCTCCTTCAAATTGATAATGCAGGTGGCAAAACACTGTCCAAGCCATCTGTGCTCACAAGCTCAATGTTTTGCCCGTTGGGTTTCATCTGAGCAGTAGCTAAGGTACTTCACTTGGCTGAACAGGGCCATCAGAGTGACATAATCTAGAGCTGGTTTTAGCTTCGCTGACCTTCTATTAAATGGTCAAGAGAATACATCTGCATCTACCAAACTTTCCCAGATTCACATGAAATGTGAAATCTCATCCTGCCAGAGAAATAATGTTCTTCATAGACATATATTTTAGCTGGGTTAAGTTTTTTCCTTGGCAAACTGCAATTTTGGCAGGGGTTAATTATTGAAAGCCAGCAGTCTCTCTTTTGAGCTACATTCTGCCATCATGTCCTACTTTTCCTCACCTAGCTTAATTGCAAAGTAGATCTGTCAGCCTCAGTTTAGTCCTTCAGACTTTTTATCAGTATACCAAGTGCTTCATAATGGGACTTGCTCTCTACAACTACCTGAAGGGAGGTTGTAGCCAGGTGGGGGGTAGTCTCTTCTCCCAAGCAACCAGCACCAGAACAAGAAGACACAGTCCCAAGCTGTGCCAGGGGAAGTTTAGGCTGGAGGTGAGGAGAAAGTTCTTCCCAGAAAGAGTAATTGGCCATTGGAATGTGCTGCCCAGGGAGGTGGTGGAGTCAACATCCCTGGAGGTGCTCAAGAGGGGACTGGATGTGGCACTTGAAGTTTAGTTAGTCGTGAGGTGTTGGGTGATAGGTTTTGACTTGATGATCTCTGAGGTCTTTTCCAACCTTGTTGATTCTATGAAAAAAACACCCAACCAAAAACATAACCTGTAAATATAAAGCAAATATAACTTCATATAATTTGCTTGGTTTGCATCTAAATCTGTCTGTTCATAGTTGGATGTAGCCAAGCAGTTGGTCTTGTTAGTACTGTGCATGCCTGAAGGATCCCAGAGTGCTTACTGATACCTGCAGTCATTGATTCTATGACTTCAGGACTCCAGATCCTTCTGCAGTATGATTTCATGGTTATCCTAATACTGTAACAGCATCCAGGCACCAGTACTAAACAACCTTTTGTCAGTATACTTTTTGCTTATGTGCAAATGGAACTCTCAGGCATCTTAAATATTCTCCATGGTTTCAGCTAACTGCATTTTGGTTTACTCAGGGGACAGTGTGTGCTGGTTTTCAACCAAAGCAGGGTACAGCTGTTGTGCTTACAAAGGAAACCTCAATACTGTAGCCTGCTGCCTGTTTGGATTTGCAGAGAACACAAAATAACTACTCCAAGGGCAAAAGGGCTTGATTTATTTCTACTTAGCCTAAATCTGATGGCAATAATGACACTCTAAATGTCAATAATTCCACTGTTCATCAAAGCGTGGAAGGAACGCAGGAACAGCTCATACAAAAATAGCTACTCACTGCATTTGAATGATTGCCCCTTGTAGTAGATCTTCAATCATGCATTAATTAAGTGGTTGCCAAGCAGTGCTGCAAAACTGATAGCACTTTCTTCTTCTCTTTTCTTTTTTTCCCCCCTGAACAAAGATTCAAAACTGAAAACACTTGGCTAACAAGTTGTGCTTTTTTTTTCCCTGTCCCTGATCTTTCTGCAGTTATGCAAACATTTGGGTATCCAGAAAGGAGCAGGAGACTGCACTTTGAACCCAGCTTGGTCACCACACTTGTAAGGAAAGCTTTGGCATTTCTCTGCTGTCAGGGTTTTGCTTCATTTGAAGATAATCAGCCTGATACCACATTCCTGTATGACCATTTTTTTCCCCTGTGATATATTTTTTCCTCCCACTACATTGTATATGGGGTTGATTAAGGCCACTGAAATTTTATTAGCAATTTCTGCACATTCTTGGCAAAATAAGTGCTTGTAAAAGCTTTCTTATAAAACATTACCTACAATATTGAAGCTGAAGCACAAATTGCTACTACTAGAACGTTTGAAAATCAAAACAGTTTACCTGAGATGGGTTCAATTCAGAGAATCACAGAATCAGCCAGTTGGAAAAGACCTCAGAGATCATTAAGTCCAACTTACTACCTAATACCTGACACCTCCTGACAACTAAACCATGGATCCAAGTGCCACATCCAATCCTTTTTTGATGGTGACTCCACCACCTCCCTGGGCAGCACATTCCAGTGGCAAATTACTCTTTCTGGGAAGAACTTTCTCCTCACCTCAAGCCTAAACATCCCCTGGCACAGCTTGAGACTGTGTCCTCTTGTTCTGATGCTGGTTGCCTGGGAGACCAGTCCTCACCTGGCTACAACCTTCCTTCAGGTAGTTGTAGAGAGCAATAAGGTCTCCCCTGAGCTTCCTCTTCTCCAGGCTAAACATGCCCAGCTCCCTCAGCCTCTCCTCACAGAGCTGTGCTCCAGACCCCTGCCCAGCCTCGTTGCCCTTCTCTGGACAGGTTCAAGTATCTCAATGTGCTTCTTAAATTGAGGAGCCCAAAACTGGACACAGTACTCAAGGTAGCATTCAATTCAGCTGCATTCAATACAAAATTCAACTACACAGACTATAATTTGTAGTATTCTTGCTACACACATAGCTTATGGTTACTCAAGTGCATAAGCACAATGGAAACCTCTTTGCTGTGCTAAATAATGCCAGTTCTACTGAAGCACAAGGAGCCTGTGTGGCAACACTACCAACGATGGGAAGGAGACCTTTCTCCAGCAGCCACTAAATACCACAGGAAAAATGAAGCAGTACACCTCCAGAGGTTGCCACCTATTACAAAAGTATTTAGGTAATGCATCTGGAAGGCAAGCTCCATATCTTTATGTTAAACCCACACAAAACTGCAAAAGCTTTGTGCCAGCAGGAGCCATGGAACAAAGAATGTGATTGTTTTAGTTATGATCAGTCACACGTGGCATACACAGAAATGAAACCAACGTGGGTGAGAAGCTTGGCCAGCCTAGTTCACCACTCCATGGGAAAGAAACAAAGAGCTAAATAGGTGCCCCATCAATAAAGAGAGAAACATTCCTCTCCAGCAGGTCCCAGAGTGTCTTTTGATGGCTGCTGTTCATTTGTTGTGCCCAATTATGAGCAAATATGATACCCCACAGACTGCTTTTCTGGGGGGAAAAAAAAAGGTGGGGAAGCCTGCTGAACATTTTTAATATCTTGTTATTGAAGTTAACTTTGCAGACCCCCTGTTTTATATGCTAATGGCTGCATGCCAGAAGAATGATTACTGTAAATGTGTCAGTTAAATAGCCCAGTGACAGGCCCATATGTGCTCTATAAAGAAACTAGTTCAGATGACCCTGATCAAAACCAGAATGATTGACTCAACATTTCAGGAGCTCAGAAATACAAAGACTGGTTAGAGATCCAACATAGACTTAAGCAGATTCCCAGCCCTGCTGTGCTTGCCCTCTCTGCCCTGGGCTGCATCTATGTGAAGGGTCCAGAGAACAGGTCCTACAAGGAGCAGCTGAGGGAACTGGGGTTGTTTAGTCTGGAGAAAAGGAGGTTGAGGGGAGACTTTACCATTCTCTACAACTATCTGAAAGGAGGTTGGAGCCAGGTGGGTGCTGGTCTCTTCTTAGTAAAAAGTGGTAGGTCAAGAGGAAGCAGCCTGAAGTTGCACCAGGGGATATTTGGATTGGACATAAAAGATGTCTTCACTGCAAGAGTGGTCAGGCATTGTAGCAGGCTGCCCAGGGAGGTGGTGGAATCACTGTCGCTGAAGGGGGAGTTCAAGAAATGTGAGGGCATGGCGCTTTGGGACCTAGCTTAGTGGGCATGGTGATGTTAGGTCAATGGTTGGAGTCAATGAGTCTTTTCCAACCCAAACACTTCTATGATTCTGTGTACATATTCTCCAGACATAGATGCAAAAGCTCAGGATGCAAGAGCTTATAGTCACTTTGCAGACGACCAAAGCCCCTGGAGATGTTCCCGCTGCTGGATTGCTTTATGATGCTCCACCAGCTGTATTGCCACTTGTGGGGGACTGCAGGAGCAATCAGACAGAGTATTCTGCAGGCTCCACAGAGTGGTGGGAATGGCATCAGCTGCTCCAGAAAGACATGGAAGGGGCCTGTCCTAGGATCATGTTACCCTCTCAAAAAGCAGCACGACCCAGGAGGATGGTAACCCTCAAAGCAACATCTCATAGGCACAACTGACCTCTTTGCACACCTATACAAATTAATATCTGCTGGCAAATACTTCTAACAATGCATGCATCTTAAGTCTGTTGTGTTTCCTTCAACAGAAACAGATTTTACAAAGACAGCCTTGCTTCACATTCTAAGTCAGTTTGGAGTTCAGTCTTTGAAGAATAGAAGACAACATTAACTGAAAACAGTTTCATGTTGGTTTCAGAGGTAATTAGTTTCCCTCATATCAGCTTCAAGAGCTTCAATATGTTACTAATTTCCAGCCACAGAGCATGGCTTTTTTGAGCAATCAGAGGATGACAGAGCCTGTGTGTGTGTTGCTTTTGTTCAACAGCAGATCTGACTTTGATACACTTGAAGTTATTTGCACTGCAGCATTCATTCTCCCAACTTCACTCTGCTTTGTCAAATTATAGTGATCACTGTAAGGTTAATGCTCTCTCCTTTGCCTTCTGGACACTGATAACTTCTATGTGTTCTTACCATAGCAGAGAAAGGACACTGACTGACTCAATACCCTTTAGCATTACTGTGCATTGGTTTAATCCATTAAATGCTGCAATGCTTTCAAAGCAGCACAGCAAGGCACAGACTTTGGACTAAGCAATTCAAGGTAAGCTTCCACATGCACTAAGATCTGACCCTAACCCATAACCTTAACCAATCACCATCAGTTGGTCAGAACCACTTTTTCTAGCATGAAGTCTCCATCAGCCTTCTAAAGGCTCTTTGTACTGGATTGATAACCTCTTTTTAGAATCAGTCTTTTCCACCTTCATAATTCTTTACTGGAGAACAGACAGTAAATAGAGTGCACAAGGACCAGAAGTCAGGAAGGGGTCATGGTGGAATTGTTACTGGTGCACCTTTAAATGATTAAAGGCTGCAGTGCAAGAGTGGGCTCTATTTTAAAGTGAAAAGGGTATACTGATGGTAGGCTAGAAGTTGACCTTAAGGTTGATCTGAGTTGCTGTTATGGACATCTGTCAAGTGTCATCTACCCACTGGAAGCCAGGAGAAGCAACAGAGTCTTTTTCTAAACACACAAAGTGAAAATGAAAATTCCATGTGTCCCCAGTTGGCAAGAAAATGCAAGCAAGAAACGTATTCTCCTGTGTCATTCAGCTCTGGGAACCTGCTGAAGTGAGTCCAGAGGAGGGCACAAAGAACATCAGAGAGCTGGAGCACATCCCCTATGAAGACAGGCTGAGACAGTAGGCATTGTTCACCATGGAGAAGAGAAGGCTCTGAAGAGACTTATAACAGCCTTCCAGTACCTAAAGAGGGCCTACAGGAAAGATGAAGAACTTTTTACAGGGGTGCATGTAGTGGTAGGACCAAGGGCAATGGTTTAAAAAGAAAGAGGGTAGATTTAGAATAGATGTAAGGGAGAAACTCTTTACTATGAGAGTGGTCAGACACTGGAACAGGTTGCCCAGAGAAGCTGTGGGTGCCCCATCCCTAGAAGTGTTCAAGGTCAGGTTGGAAGTGGCTTTGAGCAGCCTGACCTAGTAGGTGGTGTTCCCACCCTCCTGCAACTTCAGGGTTGGAACTGGATGACCTTTAAAGTCTCTTCTAACTCAAACTACTCTATAATTCTAACGAAACAGTATCCTGCATAAACACACCACAAGTGGGGATGGTTCTTTGCTGGCCCTGTAGCCTGTTCAAATTAAAGAATCATGATGCAAGGTGAAGTAATTAATTTTAAAGTGCCATTGTGGTTCACTGCATTAATAAAACAATACTATGAAAGCAGGAGTTACAAAGCACAGTTTCCTACCAGTATGCTAAGTATGCCCAGAGTCAAACAGATAAATCATTTCCCCTGAGGGATCCTTTCACAAAGAGAATCACAGAATCACCAAGGCTGGAAGACACCTCAAAGATCATCAAGTCCAACCTGTCACCACAGACCCCATGACTAAACCACGGCACCAAGTGCCACATCCAATCCCCTCTTGAACACCTCCAGGGATGGGGACTCCCTGGGCAGCACATACCAATGGCTAATCTCTCTTTCTATGAAGAACTTCTTCCTAACATCCAGCCTAAACCTCCCCCGGCACAGCTTGAGACTGTGTCCTCTTCCTCTGGTTGCCTGGGAGAAGAGACCAACCCCCTCCTGGCTACAACCTCCCTTCAGGTAGTTGTAGACAGCAAGAAGGTCTCCCCTGCACCTTCTCTTCTCCAGGCTAAGCAACCCCAGCTCCCTCAGCCTCTCCTCATAGGCTTGTGGCTTGGCTTGTTAAGATTTCGTAGAACTGCAAAGCTTTGCCAGCAATGTCTCTCTTTGTTTGCTGATCATGGTTTCCTTTGAGGTACCTCCACATTTTTATGTCCATTCCTTTGTGTCTAGTCTTTCTTTCCTTGTACTTACTTAACTGTGGCCTCTCACATGTTTTCCTTGATTCTAAAAATTGACTTCTCATCCTCTCTAAGCAGTGTTTTATATATTTTAAAGCAAGTTCTGGTGGTGTTTAGGTCTCAAGGTTGTAGAAACTGTTCGGTTCTTCATTTTGCTTTCTGAATTCTTGCAAATTCTTCACTGAAAGGGTTATTAAACACTGGACTAGGCTCTGCAGGGAGGTGGCTGAATCCCCATCCCTGGAGGTGTTTCAAAGAGGCAGAGATGTGGTGCTGAGGGATATGGTTTAGCAACAGGCTTGGGAGAGTTAGAGGATGGTTGGACTGGATGATCTTAAAAGTCTTTTGCAACCAAAACAACTCTGATTCTATAAAGACCAATCCTCTGCTTCTGACACTTGGGGAAAACCAAACAAGTAAACAAAAAACCAGCAATGAAGGACTCCAACAAAAAGATGGTCCCTGACCATCAGGGAAGTGTCAGAAGTATGAGAAGGTACATTAAGTAATGTCAAAACATGTAACAGGCAAGTTGTGAGGTGGAAGTACCCTGAAAAATAATATAAAGGCAATGGATAAAACTTTGATTCTCTTACAATGGTATCATCCCAGCCTACAATGAAGGCAGCAGTTACCTTTTAAGGAGAGCAGCATCATCAAAGCAATGTGCTTGTGTAAATGCTGGCATGGTCCTTAAAATTATTCTAAACAGATACCTTCAGATAAGATAGGGAAGTTTCAAGGCTGTTGTGCACAGCAGTGGTGAGGTTTTATCTACAGTACTGAGTACAGGTCTGTTTACAAGACAAGAACTAAATTATTTTGGCTTGTTTAGGTGAGCAGAGCAAAAGCTAAGACAGAATACGTGTGCTGCCTGAAATGTATGTTGCTATGAGGACACACATAAAGAAGGGCATTGCTATTCAATTGGACAGTGATGGATTGTAAACCATGTACAATGATGAATAGGGCAAGCTTTAGGCTGAAGATCAGACTTCCTGGGCAGCAGAGCAGGCAGGCTCTGCAAGCATGGTGGCAGGACCAAAGGCAGACTGCTAGGAGGAAGCTGGGTAAGCACACGAGGGCCACTGCAAAACAAACTGCTGCAACAGCAGATTCAATTTCAGCTCTGTATTAGAGAATGGGGGCATTAATATCATAAAATCATAGAACTGTTAGATTTGGAAGGGCCTCAAGCTTGGATCATCTAGTTCCAACTCCCCTGCCATAGGCAGGGACACCTCACACTACAGCAGGTTGCTCACAGCCACATCCAGCCTTGAAAATCTCCAGGGATGAGGCTTCCACCACCTCCCTGGGCAACCTGCTCCAGTGTCTCACCACCCTCATGGGGAAGAGCTTCCTAACATCCAATCTGAATCTACCCATTCCAATTTCTTTTTTCCAATCCCTCTGGTCCTGTCATTACCTGACACCCTCAAAAGTCCCTTCCCAGCTTTCTTGTAGCCCCCTTAAGATACTGGAAGGCCACAATAAGGTCTGTCCCACATATGAATTTTTCCTTTCTTGAGCTCTAAATTCAGTGGCTTAGGAGATTCCTTCTAGTCTGGGATCCCATTTTATGCAGAAATTCTCTAGTGTCTGAAAGGTGGTGAGAGAAAGCACAAAAGTATTCCAGGAAAAATGATAATACCAATGATTTCTAAATGGCAGAGCTGCAGAACAGGATGCTGGGGGCTAACCCTATAGGTACTCAGTATATCACAGAAACTGTTTGGTGCTTTGAAGAGTTAGCATCTCCTAAATAAATATATGATTTCTGTGGCTTACAGTTCAGTCCAGGCCTGCTGACATGAAAGGCAATGTTTTAACTGATGTCAGCAACACAGGTTTTTCAGTGAATCATGTAGCTAATGAATCAAGCGGTTTGTCCTCATCATTCATTCTGATTTTAAGCCAGATGCAATGCTTCATTCAAAACCACGACTTCTTCTTCTCTGATAAACGACCTGTTTCTAAACCCTGAACTCTCACCAAAAAAAAAAAAAAGCTTTGGAGTTTTGCTTTTAATCTTTGAGGTTTTCACAGACAGGAAAAACTAATTGAATTCTCTCTTTGGCTTTCCCTTTTGGTCACTGAAGACTCAAAGAGAAAATATCTCAGGATGCTTTCTCATAAAACTAAAGTGTTCCCATCCTCATTTACCTCTTATTCTTATTTATTTAAAAGAGATTTTTTTTATGTATATATATATGTGGAGTACATTAGAGTTTTGTAAAGGAAAATGTATCTACCCTATGCCTATTTTCTGTACAAATGGAATTTCTCTGTTGTCATTCTTGAAGCTGTAGAGCTCCACTGACTGCTGTGGGACACAGAGATCTCTTTGTACAACATTCAATTTCAAAGCAAATCACCCTCTTAGGAAAGAGCCTGAAGTTTGTCAGCAAGCAGCCGCTGGGCTCCACTGGCCTAAAAGACTGTTTTGCAGCATGTGAACATAGGGATCCCTGAACACAGGAAGACATTCTTTACAGTGAGGGTGGTGAGATACAGAATAGAATAGAATAGACCAAACCAGGTTGGAAGAGACCTTTGAGATCATCAACCTATCACCCAACACCATCTAATCAACGAAACCACGGCACCAAGCACCCTATCAAGTCTCCTCCTAAACAATCCCAGTGATGGTGACTCCACCACCTCCCCGGGCAGCCCATTCCAATGGCAAATCATTCTCTCTATGAAGAATTTTTTCCTAACATCCAGTCTAAACCTCCCCTGGTGCAGCTTGAGACTGTGTCCTCTTGTTCTGGTGCTGGTTGCCCAACCCCCACCTGGCTACAACCTTCCTTCAGGTGGTTGTAGAGAGCAATAAGGTCTCCCCTGAGCCTCCTCTTCTCCAGGCTAAGCAACCTAAGCTTCTTCAGCCTCTCCTCACAGGGCTGTGCTTCAAACCCCTCCCCAGCTTTGTTGCCTTTCTCTGGACAAGTTCCAGCAAGTCAACATCTTTCCTAAACTGAGGAGCCCAGAACTGGACACAGGACTCAAGATATGGCCTAACCAGTGCTGAGTACAGGGCAGAATGACCTCCCTGCTCCTGCTGGCCACATTGTTCCTGATCCAGGCCAGGATGCCATTGGCCTTCATGGCCACCTGGGCACACTGCAGGCTCATGTTCAGCCTACTGGAACAGGTTGCTAAGGGAGGCTTTGGATGACGCCTCTTTGGAAGCATTCAAGGCCATGTTGGAAGAGGCCATGAGCAACCTGAGCTAGTGGAAAGTGTCCCTGCCCATGGTCCCTTCCATCCTAAACCGTTCTGGGAACCTATGTGTGCTACTGCCTCAGACTGCGTGTGACGCATAGCCCTGTTTCCTCAGAAGACCCCAGAACACCTGGGCAATCCCACTGCAGAGAGCATTTTTCAGGTTACCTTAAGACCTCAGAAAAACCACAGTTTTGTTGTGCCAGACACAGCTGCACACATAATGTCCTTCTCTTCTTGCTTGCTATGAACGGTGATACCCTGAAGGACACACACCCAGACTCTCAATCGCTTAAGCACTCATTATCCCAAGGAAAAAGCATACCAATTATCAGTGAATGGCAAAGACAGATGATCATTAATATGGCCATACAAATATTTTACTTAATTGCTAAATTAGTCCTAATTAATTCAGTTACTCCTACCTGGAATATTACATGCTGCTAATGAGGAACTTTAACAACTATGGAAAGGTCTGAACTTCAGATGCCTACTACAGTAGAGCTTCCTTAAAGTCAAGAAGCTTTGTGGTGAGGATTTTGCCTCAGACCCATCTCTACTAGCAACCAAAGGTCCTGGGGGCCAGCATCCACCAGCAACAGGCTTTTCAGGGGCAGAACGGCTGGGGCACTGCTGCCATAGTTGTGCTGCTCTGAAATGATTTCCTTTCTCATCCCAAAAGAGAAGGGTCCTCCCAGAACAGTGCATGATGGAAGTTACAAACCAAGAATTACAGATGATATTTCTGGTTTGCTTGCCTCAAGCCAGATAGGAGTAGCTCCTATTAAAATAATCTGTTTCAAGCAGCATCAATATTTCAATAAAGCCCTCTACCCATGTAATGATTAATAAGGCTACACCAAGCAACCTGGAGGCAGAATTTTCTTTCTGAAAAAGCAGTGAATGATTTCCATAACAATATCTGTAATATCCTGAAGGCTGGGACTAAGACAGCAGAGGTCTACATACTCATTTCAAAGGAGTAATGACACTGCTCACACAAGTCGTTTAGAACAAGGGCTGACAGGAAAGGAGTATCTGAAAGCCATTGGAAATGTGTTTTTTTTAAAAGCCTATTAATCATTTGAATTGTTTTTAAATGCTGTTGAAGAGGTAAAATGGTGGGTTTTTTTCAAGCCAATGTTTCCAGCAGTTTCCACTCCTCCTGCTAGGTTTGTGGGCTTTCATTTCTTTTTTTTCTGGAACAATCTGCATTGATAATTTTGCAAAGGATTCCAGCATTTCCTGTGCAAATGGACAGAAGCACAGAAGGCCCTTCTTGCAATGATCATGGTAAGGACATAAATTCAGCTCAGCTGCAGACATTACTGGTTTACTTCCCCGAGCTACAGCTTTAGGATATTAAAGCCCGACAGCGCAGAAGCTCTGCTATCCCTTGAAGCAGTATTTCCCCAAATAACTGGCATAGTCTGACTAAGACACACAACACATGGGAGACTCCACATCTGAGACAAACCTTGCCCTGATCTGCTCTTTCTTCCTTCCCCAAAAAGGGACATTGTCTGTACCTTCCCTCTCCTGGGTTGATGTAATTCAAGAAGAATCCTGGCTGCCTCTTCCAGCATGAGGGTTCCTTTAAAAGTAGTTAGGTATTCAAACACACTCTTCTGCAACGATCTCACCTCTGAAATATCTTGTAGTCTAAACAACCCCATACTTCCCTGTCTTTCCTAGGGTTTCCTCAGTTTATTTGCACTACCCTTCATCACTTCCAGATCTCCAGGGTTTAGATATCTCAAGCTCTCACTATTTTAGAATAGCATAGACCAGACCAGGTTGGAAAAGACCTTTGAGATCATCATGTCCAACTTAACATCCAACACCATCTAATCAACTAAACCATGGCACCAAGTGCCTCATCTTCTTAAACACCTCCAGGGATGGGGACTCCACCACCTCCCTGGGCAGCACATTCCAATGGCCAATCTCTCTTTCTATGAAGAACTTCTTCCTAGCATCCAGCCTAAATCTCCCCAGGTGCATCTTGAGACTGTGTACTCCTGTTCTGGTGCTGCTTGCCTGGGAGAAGAGACCAACTCCCACCTGGCTACAACCTTAACCCATTTGTAGCTGCTTACCTGTTGTCTCTTTACAGCTGTTCCTACTTTAAACCTACAGTGCATTTCTCAGCCATGTGTTCCATCTGGCTATTACAGCTCCCATATAGAATGAGCTGCGGCAGGGTTATGTCCCTCTTAAAAGGAGCAGATGGAAGTATGGGTTACAAGCCCAAAAAGACATCATTATACCACCTGCAAAACCCACACCTTACCAGCCTCATTCACTAACTCATGAAATTAAGCACTAATTACTGGTTAAGCAAGACTGTAACTTCTAGAAGGCTTGTGGCTGCCTTTCATGACTGCAATTTCCTTCTCCCACAGAGACTTTCATTCTAATCAGCACAGAGTCATGAACGACATTGATTCACATCATGTTTCTATATGCACATTGGTCCCATAAGGGAGAACACACCAGACTGGATTTTAACAAAGAATGAAATTGCATTTCTAAGGGGAAAAAGGGGAAAAAATCCCAACAACCCACAACTTAATCTTTTCTTGTCTATAACAATTCTAGACCTTGACATCATAGAATCAATAACGTTGGAAAAGACCTCAAGGATCACCAAGTCCAACCTGTCACCCAATACCTCATGACTACTAAACCATGGCACCAAGTGCCATGTCCAGTCCCCTCCTGAACACCTCCAGGAACGGTGACTCCACCACCTCCCTGGGCAGCACATTCCAATGGCTAACAACTCTCTCTGTGAAGAACTTTCTCCTCACCTCCAGCCTAAACCTCCCCTGGCACAGCTTGAGACTGCGTCCTCTTATTCTGGTGCTGGTTGCCTGGGAGAAGAGACCAACCTCCTCCTGGCTATAACCTTCCTTCAGATAATTGTAGAGAGCAAGAAGGTCTCCCCTGAGCCTCCTCTTCTCCAGGCTAAGCAACCCCAGTTCCCTCAGCCTCTCCTCACAGGGCTGTGCTCCAGACCTCTCCCCAGCCTCGTTACCCTTCTCTGGACACATTCAAGTGTCTCAATATCCTTCCTAAATTGAAGGGCCCAGAACTGGACACAGTTTCCCAGCAAAAGGCAGATTACCTCCTGAATTTGCCATGAACAAGAGTAGTTTTCCATGCAAGTGGTCATCCCAACTCTTACTAATTTTGCCTGAGTAAACTGCTCTGTGTTGAAGTTTTCCTTTTTTCTCTCCTTCTCCAGGAAAGCAAGGGGCTTGATCCTAGGCTGATAGGACTGAGCTCTTGAAAGTATATACCTAAACAACTTGCTGATGCCAAGGGTTACCCAGCTCATCAGAACTGAGCACAATGTTGGAGGCAGCACTGGAAAAACCATTGGGGATGGGTAACTTCCAGAAAGTAGTTTACAAATGACTCCTCCTAATAGCATAGTAGTTTATACCAGTGGGTTCCTGACTGCATTCTTGTTATTTAAAACACTTAGAAACAATAGTTAAGATGAATGACCATAAGGTTAGGGGGTAACTAGGAGATTACATTATAATTAATTAGAACAAAAGGAATTGCAACTGTTGTGACTGCCATCATCAGTGCCTGCAGTAGGCAAAACCTCACACCTCCATGCAGTTCATTGTCCAATCACAGTCCAATAACTGCACAATTAGGATTAGACTTATGAAAGAAACTATTTATAAAGCATGTTCCTACAGAGCATAGTCCAGAAACAGCTTAAGCAATTCAAAATAGCTTTAAAAGGTTCACATGCATGTATACCTTTTAAAAGATTAAGTAAAATACACAGCAGAGATCTTCCCCACTGTTCAGGAGCCCAGCTTGATGAGCTACAAGATTGTTTCCCCCACCATAAATGAAAGAATGTAGTTCATGTTAAAATAAATAAAGATATGAACTGAAAGTGAGCAACAGCCTTACCAAAAGCTTAATTTTAAGTGAGGAAGAGAAGCTGCAGAGGTTCACAAAAGGAAACTAAGATAAACCTCTCCTGAAATGCTGTTAAGAAATGATGAGGGAAAGGATTTTAACTGGTACTTCTCTGCATTTTTTTGCCATTATCTTACATGTCATAGAATAGCTTCAGTTGGAATGGACCTCAGAGATCCTCTACTGCAACCCTCCTGCCAGGGCAAGGACGCCCTCAACTAGATTTTGTTGCCCAAGGTCTCATCCAATTTGGCCTTAAACATGTCCAGGGAGGGGGTAAGCACAGCCACTCTGGGCAACCTATTTCAGAGTCTCACTGCCCTCATACTGAAGAATTTCTTCCTAAGATCCAGCCTAAACCTACTCTCCCTCAGCTTAAAACTATTCCTCCTTGTGTTGTTGCTAGACACCCTTATGAAAAGTCCCTCTCCAGCCTTCTTGCAGGATCCCTTCAGGAATTAGAAGGCAGCTCTAAGGTCCCCCCCAGAGTCTTCTCTTGTCAAGGCTGAACCACACCAGCTCCCTCAGCCTATCCTCACAGCAGAGGTGTTCCAGCCCTTTTATGATCTTTGTGGCCCTCCTCTGGACTTGTTCCAGCCGTTCTAACATGTCCAGCAGTGGAACTCCACTGACAGAATCATCCAAAAAAACCCAGCCACCAGCCCTGCAAAGAATGGATTGGTGACATTTGAGAAGACATCCTTTAATTAATATGTGTTGGGTTTTTTTTAATGTTGGAATTATAAATGAATTCCTTGATGAAGTCTGTTTCTTGTTATTTCTATATGCCCTCCAGTATCAGATCAAGCGGGGGTTCACAGTATCACTAAGGTTGGAAAAGACCTCAAGGATCATCAAGTCCAACCTCGAGATGTTCAAGAGGGGATTGGACGTGGCACTTGGTGCCATGGTCTAGTCATGAGGTCTGTGGTGACAGGTTGGACTTGATGATCCTTGAGGTCTTTTCCAACCCTATTGATTCTATAATTCTATGACTGCATTTGCAGTACCAAACCAGACATATGTAGAGCGCAGGGTTAATCAAAGACACAATCTGCAAATGAATTAGTTTGCTGGTGTGAGAAAACTGGGCATAAATGACAAGTAATTATGTTACCAAACATCACCATTTATGACACTCCTCCTAAGCATGAGAGCACAGAAACACACAGAATATATCTGGTTGGAAGGGACCTTCAAGAGCATCCAGTCCACGGATTCCAGTTGCCAGGCTTGGCAAACATCAGGTATGCCCAATGACAGGATAAGGGTCAATGGGTGGAAGCTGAGGGATAGGAAGTTCCATGGAAACATGAGGAAACATTTTTTCACTGTGAGGGTGAAAGAACACTGGAACAGGCTGCCCAGGGGGGGTTATGGAGTCTCCCTCTCTGGAGGTATTCAAAACCTTCCTGGATGCATTCCAGTGTGACCTAGTATAGGTGATCCTGCTCTGACAGGGAGGTTGGACT
This sequence comes from Dryobates pubescens, assembly GCF_014839835.1. NCBI lineage: Eukaryota > Metazoa > Chordata > Aves > Piciformes > Picidae > Dryobates > Dryobates pubescens. The sequence goes on along the minus strand of NC_071639.1, from coordinate 6,185,109 downwards.
GGATGATCTTTCGAGGTCCCTTCCAACCCCTAATATTCTGTGATTGCATTCACTTTAATTCAGGCAAGGCTAATGCAGGGCTGTGCTGTTTCAAAGGAAAATTTGAAGTCTCTGAAGTAGAGAAACACTCTGCAAATCCTACGTCGTACAGTTTTAGGACATCTGCAGATTCTTTGTTCTCTGCAATTCCCACTTCTCCCCTAAAGATCATTATTAAAGTGTCAAATAAAAACTGCCAGCAAGCCCTCAGTATTTCATAACAGATTGTGTTTTGTGCACGATAGCATCTTGTGAGGGTGTGAGACGAGAGAGAAAACAATATGTGGAAAAACATTCACATCAGAGAAGTCAATGCAAAGCAGAATAAAAGAAGGAAAAGTATTCTCTTTGCTCATTTTGAGCGTCCAGACAAGCTCACTTCGCCCAAAGGAAATGGCAGGAGCCTCCTTGTGCAGAACAAAGCACTGAGGAATACCCTGAGAGGAAGGAACAATCACAAACTGCAGGGAAGATAAACAGAAAAGACTGATCTAAGTTTCTTCAGCCTTGATGGCAACTTTCAAAATAGGAGCATCCATACCTTGGAGTTAAAATAAGAAAGATAAAGAAAGATAAGATCTGCCAATCAACTTTCCAGACTTGGCAAGTTTCTTTTAGATGGCCTCTACGTCTCAGCTGCTATGTTTCACTCCCTGGTCCTTTAAATCATTTTGACACCAGCATGACTCCATTGAAACCAGCAGGGTTATAGCATAATAGAGCAGACAATTAGGCCCACTAGTGTGATTGCTCATTGCTAGACTCAGGGAAAAACAACTCTCTTTGAGCCTCACACAAGTTCTTCTAAATGACTCAATGAGGTGAACTAATCCAAAAGACATCAGGCAATGGTTGTGCTTGGAGGAAATCTAGTGAGCTGGATTTTGTTTCTTTCCCCAGTTCACAACTCTCTTGAGCTAGGACCATAAATAATCTGGACACCATAACTCTCTGAAGACACTTCTAATTCCACAGATGTGATTAGCAAATTAACAGAAGCTGGGAAAAAACAGCAGGTCATCTGGTCTGCCCTTTTGCCAGCAAATTTCACCCAGTCTTTGAGGCCAGTAACTTGTCTGCCTGATTAAAGCATTCCTTGTGCTTCAGCTGTAGGATAGTTTCCCAAATGATAAACAGATTTGAAGATTTCAAAAGAAGTTCTCTACTTCCCTCGTGGTGAACTTCACATGTTAAATCATGGAATCATCAGCCAGGTTGGAAAAGACCTCAGAGATCAGCAAGTCCAACCTATTACCTAATGCCTAACACCTCCTGACAACTAAACCATGGCTTCAAGTGCCACATCCAATCCTCTTTTGAACACCTCCAGGGCTGGGGACTCCACCACCTCCCTGGGCAGCACACTTCAACGGCAAATTACTCAGTAATTCTATTTAAAAAGCCAAAAACAAAGAAGAAAAGAACCAACCAAAACAACAACAGCAAATAAAAGCAGAGAAGGGGGAAAAAAAACCCAAGCAACAACAACAAAACCACAACTCACAAAGAAAACAAAACAAGAAAAGTAAACAAACAAGTAACAACAACAACAAAGAAAGGCTTTCCAGGAACATCAGGGCAAAGAGCAAAAGTAAATCTGCAGAATATGCCATATCACAGGTACCTGCTGCATCTGCAATTAACAAGCACTCAAGCTGGTAATGCTCTAGAAAAGCCAAAAGTGGCTCTTACTCTAAGCAAGTGACGATTCTGCAGGAGGTGGGGCTCAAGATGCCTTCTCAGGACAGCACCACGAGGCTTCCAGGATTGCAACTGCAAAAAAAAAACCAACCCACCCCACAGTTTTAATGCAAGCCCTGAAGAATCATTGCACTTCCAGGCTAAGTAATTCTCTGCAGCTGCTCAGGCTTCATGACACCAAATAGGAACTTGTAGTTCCCAGAATTAAGTCGTTTGCTACAGCTGCTAACAGTCATTTGCAGGAATAGCCACGGCTGAGAGATCCCCAGCATTAAAATCTGTGTGTGGAGGCTGTGTCATTACATTGCTTGACTCAACTCTTCTTAAAGTGAGCATTTACTGAGCTATTTAACCCTCTATTTCTCCCTATATATCTAAAGACACTAAGTTGTTCTCATTGCACAATGACAATGGATTTATTTCTGGTGCTTTTCACTTTTCCTAGGCACTCTGTCTCCAGGTGGCAGAAAGTGCAGCTAAAGACACTGAGATTATTTGTTTGTCCACGTGCTTCCAGTGCCCTGCAGATCATTTGAAGGGACTGGGCTTTTTTTTGTCCCTCATGGTTTTTTTTCTTTAGGATAGGAAACTGCAAAAAGTGTTTACCTGCTGGACAAAAATCTGTTTTCATTTCATAAACTCAGCTACTGGAACAGGCTGGAACAGGTGGTGGAGTCACCATTCTTAGAGGTGTTCAGAAAACAGGTAGACATAGCACTTTGGGGCATGATTTAATGGCCATGGTGGTGTTGGGTTGATGATCTTTTCCAACTGAAGTGATTCTGTGATCCTGGAAGTTGGCTAATCATAGTGTCTTCTGGAAGCCAGTTATGAAGGAGGTGATGACAGGTCCTTTGTGGTTTTGAAAGCTAGGGAGCTTTAGGGAACAGCACAGCTTACATTTGGCTTGTTGGGGCAGAAAATGGATTACAGTGAGAGCTTGGTGGATTTGCAGCAGCGAGAGATGGCAGTTGCTGCCAGGGAAGAAGGCAAGGTCTCCCCTCCTCTTGCCTTGAAGTGCAGAACCCAAATGCCTTCCTTAGTCATTCCTTAGTTCTCACTGGCATTTTCAGCACAAATTTTAGAGGCAGGTTGCAGAATCACAGAATGGTTGAGTTTGGAAGGGACCTTCAGACATCATCTGGTGCAAGCTCTCTGCTCAAGCAGGGCCACCTACAGCCAGTTGCTTAAGACCATGTCCATCCATCCAACTTCTAAGGATGGAGACCCCACAACTTGCCTGGGCAGTCTGTATCAGTGCTCAGTCACCTATACAATGAAAGAAGTGGTTTGTTGTGATGTTCAATGGGAACCTCCTGTGTTTCAGCTTGCGCTCACTGACAAGAGCCTGTCTGTGTCCTTTCTACATTCTCCCTTCAAGTATTTATTTATATGCATTGATATGACCCCCTTGAGCCTTTTCCTCTCCAGGCTGAACAGTCCCAGCTCTCTCAGACTCTCTTCTTATGATAGATGCTGCAATCTGCTAATCATTATGGTGGCCCTTTGCTGGAATCCCTCCATTAAGTCCCTTTCTCTCCTGCATTGGGCAAGACCAGGAGCAGAGCCAGTACTCCAGATGTGTCACACCAGTGCTGAGCAGAGGGTGGTGACACTCTTCCTAAGGCAAAATAAGGAAGGAAGTGCCAAGGGACCTTATCTTCACATGCAGAGACACACTGATGAGAACATTGTTCACAAAGTCCTCCAGATTCTTCCTGCACCCTTCAGCACCAATCTCATCAAAACATCTTACAAAAGACTGCAGTTAAGAGCCTTTCTGCCTGGCTGCTCTCCAGCCTGTAGCACTGCATGGGGCTGTTGTGGCCAAAGTGCAGCACCCGGCACTTGGACTTGTTGAATGCCATCATGTTGGACTCTGCCCATCTGTCCAGCCTGTCAAGGTCCCTTTGCAGAGCCCTCCTATACTCTAACAGATCAACACCTGCCCCCAGCTTGGTGTCATCTGCAAATTTACTGATGACTGACTCAATCCCCTCATCCAGATCATCAATAAAGATTCTACTATGGATCCTTGAAAACATCATCATAATGTAACTCAGGATGCATTTACCTTTGCAGTTTGATTAACAGTAGAAGAGAAGTGACTAATCTAACTCAGAGCGAGATCAATATTCCTTTGCTTACCAAACAGCCTCTGAAGGACTTGTGAGTTTTCAGTCAATGAAGCCCTTGCAATGGAAAAATATGATAGAGAGGGACCTGAGATCCTTGTCACAAAGGCCCCTGTAATAACCCCTAGAAAAATAAGGAAAAAGCAGACAGAAAAAAGAAGAGATACCTTAAAGCCTTAAATACTTTGGGAAATCAGGTGCTCATAACAAGCCTAAGCTCTCTGAATCTAGAAAGTCCAAGGTCGCTTTTGAGGTCAGCATGGTGTATCAGTTTTCTAAGTAAAAATGAGCACAGATTGCAATCTCAAAAAGGAAACAAATCCATAGAAGGCTGCTAGCCAGGTGAATGTGTTTGCACTGGTTCCTGTGTTACATGTTACATCTTCTACCAAAGATTAGAAGGAAACTACAGGCAGATCGTGGCATGTGCAGTATCAGCTCACAGCGGGAGCTAAAGATGAAAATCTCTGGAGTCAGAGTTCACGACGAGCTCTAAGAATCCTTCCAGGTGTTTTCATGGAAACTGATACAATAGAGCACAGAGATGAAAGAGCACATATATATTATTTTAAATCATAGCTTCGGGGTTTAAAGCTAAGCTCAGCAGGTACTAGGAGACCCAGCATGGATTTCAAAGCAAATGTACATCTAAAGAAAGCAATTTTTCATTATAATTGCATTTTACACTTCATTGACTTTTTGTTTGCTTTTTTTGTGGTTTTTTTTTTTCCCCTTTTCTTTTCCTCTCAATTTTCTCTTCCTACACTATCACAATCTCTTCCTACACTATCACAATCTTTTCTCCTGCTGCTTCTTCTCAGGATAAAAAAACACCTTTGAGAGAATGACAGCAAGCATTTCTGTCCGTGTTTGTGGCTGCTTCATTTACTGCTTCCTGACTCTGTGCCCAACACTGGTATAACTCAACTTAAAACTAGGTAAGCCAACAGCTCACTATTACAGAAGCAACAGTGATGGAACAAAGACAATTCATGGGAAGTTTCCTGTGGCAGATGCAGGCTATGGAAAAGAGAGTGAAGAGACAATTTGCACTTAAGACCTGCCATAGCATTCTAGAGAAAACAGTGGTTTGAACATTCCTGTTCAGTGGTGATAAGAAGACAAGAGTCCTGTCAGCTAGCCATACATGCAAAGATAATGCCTTCACATGGAATTTTGAGAGGATATATGGTATTTTATGGGATGGCCTGAAAGCCACTTGCACCATTTCTCACATTTCCTAGTCACACAACCAGATTTGCAGATGCAAACTTCTCCAAAAGCACAACATGCACTTTAGGTGGTGGGAGAGACAGAATAGAATAGAATTAGAATTAGAATAGAATAGAATAGAAGTAGAATAGAATAGAATTAACCAGGTTTGAAAAGATCTTTCAGATCATTGAGTTCAACCTAACATCCAACACCATCTAATCAACTAAACCATGGCACTAAGCACCTCATCTAGTCTCTTCCTAAACACCTCCAGTGATGGTGACTCCACCACCTCCCTGGGAGCACATTCCAATGGCAAATCTCTCTTTCTGGGAAGAACTTCTTCCTAACATCCAGCCTAAACCTCCCCTGGTGCAGCTTGAGACTGTGTCCTCTTCCTCTGGTTGCCTGGGAGGAGAGACCAACCCCCACCTGGCTGCAACCTCCCTTCAGGTAGTTGTAGACAGCAATAAGGTCTTCCCTTGAGCCTCTTCCAGGCTAAGCAACCCCAGCTCCCTCAGCCTCTCCTCACAGTGCTTGTGCTCCAAACCCCTCAGCAGCTTTGCTGCCCTTCTCTGGACGACTCTCATGTTTGGTTTGGAAGCTCTTGTTTGTGTGTGTAGGCAAAGATTTCACACACAAGAGTCTGGAAAAATGTACTTATGGGTCAAGTCCATTTCAAAGAGCACTTTGGATCCTTTTGGATCACACACTCTGTGCCTCAGATCACTATAAAGACTTCCAAGGTACTTGATGGTGTTCATATGGATGAGGTAGTGGCTCTGTATAGTTTGTATCCCAGACCTTTGTGTTGCATGGAAGAGACATACAGCCTGTAGCAGTGTTTACAAATAAATCTATCAAGTTTATATATTTATTTTATAGGTTCATATTTCTTTTTAAATATTAGCCTTTTCTTTTATATTTATTTTATATATATTTCTCTTTAAAAATTAGCCCTTTCCTTTATATCTATTTTTATATATATACATTTCTTTTTCAATATTAGCCCTTTCTTTTAGATCTATTTTTATATATATACATATTTCCTTTTAAACATTAGCCCTTTCTTTTAGATCTATTTATATACATATATTTCTTTTTAGATATTAGCCCTTTCTTTTAGATCTATTTTTATATATATACATATTTCCTTTTAAACATTAGCCCTTTCTTTTAGATCTATTTATATATATATACATATTTCCTTTTAAATATTAGCCCTTTCTTTTAGATCTATTTTTATATATATATTTCCTTTTCAATATTAGCCCTTTCTTTTAGATCTATTTTTATATATATACATATTTCCTTTTAAATATTAGCCCTTTCTTTTAGATCTATTTATATATATATATTTCTTTTTAGATATTAGCCCTTTCTTTTAGATCTATTTATATATATATACATATTTCCTTTTAAACATTAGCCCTTTCTTTTAGATCTATTTTTATATATATATTTCCTTTTAAATATTAGCCCTTTCTTTTAGATCTATTTATATATACATATTTCCTTTTAAATATTAGCCCTTTCTTTTAGATCTATTTATATATATATACATATTTCCTTTTAAATATTAGCCCTTTCTTTTAGATCTATTTATATATATATATTTCCTTTTAGATATTAGCCCTTTCTTTTATATCTATTTTTATATATATATTTATTTTTCAATATTAGCCTTTTCTTTTATATCTATTTATATATATATTTCCTTTTAAATACTAGCCCTTTCTTTTATATCTATTTATATATATATTTATTTCTTTATGACTATTACCCCTTTTTTTAATATCTATTTATATATATATTTATTTCTTTTCGAACATTAGCCCTTTCTTTTATATTTCTTATATATATTTATATATTTCTTTTCAAACATTAGCCCTTTCTTTTATATTTCTTATATATATGTATATATTTCCTTTTAAACATTAGCCCTTTCTTTTATTATATATATGTATATATTTCTTTTTAAACATTAGCCCTTTCTTTTATTATATATATATATGTATATATTTCTTTTTAAACATTAGCCCTTTCTTTTATTATATATATATATGTATATATTTCTTTTTAAACATTAGCCCTTTCTTTTATATCCTTTTTTTTTTTTTTAGCTATATTCTTTCTTTTTAAATATTAGGCCTTTCTTTTTCTGTTATCAAAAAGAGAACAAATAACACTGGCTTCACCTGAGTGGTTTAATACAATCCAGTCCTTTGTTCGGTCACCACAAACCCCCTTTACAACAGCTGCCTGGAATTTATAGGTTTTTTCCATTTGCAAGTAAACTTTTTTTTTTTTAAAAGCTGTTAAAAAAATAATCCAAAACTTTAAATAATTAGAAATTGAATGCTCAGGAGGAAAACTTCTTTGCAAACACACCGAGGGTATAAACCACGATTTTATCAGACTCTCTCCTGGGTTTCTGCAAGCCTGGATGCCAGAACTACAGCCACAGAAAGAGTGATATCAGGAAGCATCAACTTTGCAGTAGGGAACATAGGGCAGTTGTTTCCAGCTCCATCTAGATGCGAGTAGAGAACCAATATGGGGAATTTTTATTCATGCACAGGATTCAACATAGAAATAACTTTTTGTGCTGCAGTTGCATTCCAAGGGAACTTCCACCAGCATATTGTGCTTCAAAGAATTGCAAAGTTATGATGCACATAAAAGGCTATTTGGATATAAGCAAAGAAATGCATGGAAACACATTGGTAAAGAAATGTATGGAAGCACATTGATTTCCCCCAGGGGAATGCTAACTCTGTTCTGGCAAACCATAATACTGCACACTGTATAGCAAATTCATCTATCTGCTGGATAAATTCCATATAGGACTATATGGGACACTGTAGAATAGAAGTAGAATTCATGGTTTACTTCTAACAGCAGCAGACCTAGTGGCATTTTGTATGATAGGGAGCAAGACAGATCTTAAGGAGAAGTGGAGGGGGAGGGAAGAGGGAAAAATATGAAAATGGTTTGGTTTATGTTCAGAAAGCAAGCAAGAAATCAAAACCAAATACAAGAGTATGAACTAGGTATTTGCTGTCATTATTATTGCACACTGCAATGCTCCATATTTCCTAAAACCTTCCAGACAAAGACTCTGAAGCTTTAACAGCCTTTCAGGAATTAATGAAGGTGAAAGCCAAGGCCACTGGAAGGAAAATTGAGTTGTACAGTAGTTATGGGATTTATCAAGGATCAGGCAGTGAACTGGTGATGTGAAAATAAGAGCAGGAAGTTTCCATTCCAGTACCCTCATCTCACTACTAGACTTAACAGAAGAGCTTTGCTGCTTCTCACAGACATTCTACTGGCTTTTTTTATAGAGTGTTTGCCTGACCCACCATTGGGTTTAGGCAAAAATGGTCGAGTAAAACTCCCTGTAAAAGTATTCTTGCTTCATTGTCAGCTGGACAACTACACATCATGTGCCATGTGAGCAGTATGACTAAGCTTAGTTATCTACCAAAGTAAGAGGTACCCAAAACCCCTTTTGTTCCTGTTGTGAAACTAACTTCAATAGGAGAATAGAATGGAATGGAATGGAATGGAATAGACCAGACCAGGTTGGAAAAGACCTTTGAGATCATCAAGTCCAACCTATCATCCAACACCATCTAATCAACTAAAACATAGCACAAAGTGCCTCATCCAGTATCTTCCTAAACATTTCCAGTGATGGTGACTCCACCACCTCCCTGGGCAGCACATTCCAAAGGCCAATTTCTCTTTCTAAGAAGAACTTCTTCCTAACATCCAGCCTAAACCTCCCTTGGCGCAGCTTGAGACTGCATCCTCTTGTTCTGGTGCTGGTTGCCTAGGAGAAGAGACCAACCCCCACATGGCTACAACCTCCCTTCAGATAATTGTAGACAGCAATAAGGTCTCCCCTGAGCCTCCTCTTCTCCAGGCTAAGCAACACCAGCTCCCTCAGCCTCTCCTCATAGGGCTTGTGCTCCAACATAAACTTAGATACAGATCAGTTTATAAGTTCAACATTAGTTAAATCATCATCTGTCTGCACTAAGCATGTCTCACTGGTCACTCTCCCCTTGGTTGTCCTGATCTGAATTCAAAAATTAAGGGCAAGTTTAAGTCACACAAGCTGAGGCTGCTACTGATGCCCTGTAAGATCAGCACTGCTGCAGACACATTTAACACAACAAACAAGGTCTGTTCAGATGTAGCGCTGAGCAATCCAACCACATTAACCTTTTCTGCTGACTGCTGTTGCCTGGGAGCACTGAACCACAGAGTTACCCCATGAGGGTGAGCAAGGGAAGCTGCATTCATCCACTGAGAACTGTGGATTGCTGGAGCTGGCAGGGAGTCAATGGTAAGGGTCAGGAAGAAAAAAACCTCAAAATGTGCCACATGTCTTGGAGGTTCACAGAACCATCAAAACTTTGTCATGATGAAGTGAGCCAGACTGGTCTCCTAATTGCCTGTGGTTTGTCTGTCATCATTTTCACATGTGCCATGACTACTCTGTGCAAAGTTACCCATTTGAAAAGCTAACCCCCTTATTAGGGTGCAAACTATACCACACAGGATAAAAGCACAGAATCCATTTTCATCCTTCCGATGGTCGTCCCCTCTTGAACTGCTCACATTCAACAGCAAGCACAAGGAACTGTCCTTTGTTCCCTGTGAATTGCCAGCACCATCTTCAGAATGTTTTTTTCCTTTGCAGTATGTCAAAGACCTGTGTTGCACATACTGACATGTCTTTGAATTTAAAAAGAAATGTTCAAAGCCTAATAACCCTCAAGACTAAGGAATTGTGGTTAATTCAAGCACTCCAATGCCTCCTGGGTCCCCATTAGGGGACATGCCACAATAAGGACAGATAACATGGACTGCAGTTTCCACACTCAGGTCTCTGGCTGAATCTAATTTGCTGTGTGCTTCCACAGCAATGAAGTGGTAAACTGGATTCAGAGACTTACTGGAGGAGCTATCAGGTCATGAGCAGTCTTGCATTCAGCCCCTGGTAATGTGTGCCAGCAGATTTCATATTCTCAGTCCACTGTGCCTTATTGCTGTTTAAATAGGTCTTGTATGTGTACTTAAAATGCTTAACTGCCTTCCTAAAGTGTTTGGAGAGCTACAGGAGAAAAGGCCATATGTCTTTAGGATTGCTCTGCACAAGCAAGAGGCCCAGAGCATGGCCACCTGTGATTGCAGCAATGAGCTCTGTGACCCAAAGCATCCCTAGGACTTCCACACATCTCTGGAAAAATATAAACTTTACCCTTAGCTTCACCAGGGAATATGGGGATCCTGTTACTCCAAGGTAATGCAGAGCAGTGGTGGGTGGCTTAGCCACAGTCCTGCATTTTTAGGATAAGCAGCTAGTGTTGCAAAATAATGCTTCAAAAAGCAGTAAGGGATCATCAGCCAGATTCTGAGCTTGCTGCTACTCCAAGCCACTCCAGATTCTGAGCTCACTGATATTCCAAGTCACTCCAGTGAAGTAATAGATTTACACTTGTCCCAGCAAATGAGATCAGCACCAAGTTTATTTAACAGAGCAGATCCCCAGCTGGATTTAGTGTCACAGCTCTGTGGTTATCCGTGCCAGTCAGTGCTCTGTCTGTAGCTTCAGTCACAATGCTGATCACTCTTTATCATTGAAATAATTTAGATGGTCAAGACAAACTACTGATCCACTCATTTCTATTGCTTCTTAGGAGAGCAATTCTTATTTAGACTGGTGAGTGAAAAAAATCAGTGGCACTTTTCTATCAGTGACATCACCACTGAGAGGGATACAGGTAATTGGCCACACATTTAGCTCAGCAAAGAGCTGCTTCTAAAAACATATCTTTCCCTTTTCCTCTTCTCTCACTTGGACACTCAAGAGGTAATGATGGAGTGTCACAGAGTCAGGAATATTTATTGTGGTTTGTCATCCCTGCAAGCTTACAGACAAGGTGTTCTGCTTCAAAAAAGAGAAAAAAATATTTATTTTGGTTACTTGGATTACTGCCTGGACAGGAAACAATGAAACAGATGTCAGGGAGCTGGATGAGTAATAGAATCATTCTGAAGAGTGATCTGAGCTGCTAAGATGATGACACTTGAGAGGGCAGAGGCACAAAACATTTTCTTTCTCTCTGGCCTCAGAGCTTGAAACCTTGTTGAGCTGGTGTGGTCAGTGCAACTATTGTTTAGATCCATTCAGACATCATGAAGGTCTTCAACAGTGCCACTTCAAGGAGGGAGGAAAATATCAGTGTTCAAAAGACCAAAAAAAGCAAAGGCAGGGAGATGTATTACAGCTAGAGAAACTGTTTCATGTATCATTGTGGTGGTACAGACAAAGATTCCCCAGACAAGATAAGAAACTATTAGCTACCCAGACTGTCCCCAGCTGTGCAAGCTTCCCCCTGCCTCCCATTCAGGGAAGAGCTCCAGCCAGGGCTGTCCTGGTGCTCAGTGGATGTGGAATCATTGTTTATGCTACAGGGATAAAGACAGCCCTTCTTGGTCCTGACGGGAACCCTCCCCCCAGCCCAGTGCTAGTCCTCAACCAAATGATGAAGAGATGCTTCCTGCCCACAAAGCCTCCAGCCAAAGCCAGCAGGGCACAAAAAAGGTGTGTAGGCAGCACTGTTACTCTCTCTCCTGCAAACTGGGAAAGTGGAGCATCCAGACCTAAAGGAACTGGCCTGAATTCACAAAGGACGGTTAGGACAGCAGGGGAAGCCAGTGGCACCTCAGTGCTGAGCACTTTGATCACAAACCCATGCACTGATCAGAAGTTTGTAACACTGACAGCTCTTTACCCAGGTGTAACCAGCCTACTAATAGCTCAATCCGGGATTGTATATGCAGACCCCTCCACCCTCAACATGCTGAGCAGCCAAAATCCAAACAGCACTAAAGTTACAGCACAGATGAAAGGGGCCCCCAAACTTATAGAATCCCTGAGGGTTTCTGTGGTGGGTTGGAGTTTCCCCCCAGCATTACCTTTTGCCAGACCAACTCAGTCAGAAGCAAATGAAGCTGTATTTACAAGCAAAACTACACTCTACGATGGAATGCAATGAATATGTACAAAATATACAGGATGTACAATATTATGCAGATATTTACAATTAATAAACAGCACAAGGACCCTCCTGGCCAAGGACCAGGTGAAGCTACTAGCTTCTCCCTCCCTGCCTCCCTTACCCGCCCTGTACAGAAAGGACAAGAGAAAGCAGCAGAGAAGTTTGACTTAGCCAAGGCCAGCTAAAGCATGCAGATTATCTCTCCTGAGTGAAGCAAAACCAGCCAGAGATCAGAAAAGGATGAGTTGTTATGGTACAGCTCCTCTTATTCCAGATGTTTACCCAATGAATTTGTTTAGAATAATCTTTTCTTTTCCCTTTTATACCCAGTAGAGATTTATTTATATTTTTCTACTTTTCTGCTCGAAATCTGTAACTAAATTCTAAAGGCATTGCTTAAAACCACCACAGTTTGTCACAGCAGGCATGCCCTAACGCTGCACCAGGGGCAAGAGGTGGCTACAGTCAGAGGACTTCTGTAACAGAACTACCACGGCGTTGAAATGCAAACAGCAAAGTATTCGGTTACCCTGCTCTTATTACCATAAGTTGCAAGTCATCTGTAGGCAACAATTAGTAGACTTTCTGAGGATGTTTTTCCTCACGCTGAAAGCTTTTTGCTCCACAAAGCAGGCACAGAATACGTCTTCATTTGCTTCACTAAAAGTGCGTTTAACAGAGAACACCAGGATCCAGCCACAACGCGGCCAAACAGGACTGGAACCCTCTGTTGAAGTAAGATGCTGCCACCTTGGGACCAAACTGAGGACCAGCAGAACCTCGGTGGAGGCAAAACGAACCCTGACATACTGGAAATTAGAGAAAAAGGCGAGGAAAAAACCAAACATCTCGATGCCAGGCCAATAATATATATTTAGAGACTTTTCTGATAAAACAAATCCCTTTTAATGGCAAGAAAGAGAGCAAAAAGTAGTGATGAGCACACTTCCTGGGGAGATTAACACCTCTTAGTTTGGGGTGTTTTTTTCTGTTCTGTACAATGCTTTTTGCTTATAAAGAGAGGCTTATAAAACACTTTAGAAGAAGGCGATGTAGGGTCTGTGCTTGCTGCTCAGCACTGAGAAGTCTTTATCTTGTAGTCAAAGATAACAGGAATGAGACAGAGCATTACAGGAAACAAGGAATTAGTTGTGCAGGTCAGATTTGGGCTAACACAGAGCTTGGCATATTTTCTTGCTCATTACAAAGACAGCATGGATTTCTTAAGAGCTATAACTTACATGAGCAAGATCAAGGAGAAGAGAAATACAAAGCTGGGGGGAGGGAGGGGTGGTGGACCCTAAAATAAACCATGGGAAAAGCACAGGCTGTTTTTTTCTTTTCACCTCAGAGAAACTCCATGGATTCCTCTGGTATCTGTACAAATTTTGGGGATCTGGCAGAAACTTGGAACTATCCCTGAGAAAGCCTTTTCCCTCAGCTTTGAGATTTTAGTGCCCTTCTCTGCCAGCTTTTGACGATGTGACTTGACTGGAGTCAGGATGTCAGCAGCTCACCAGTCAAAACCTTCCACAGCCATCTGTAAAATGAGATTCTGAAAAGCAGAGAGGCCATAGAGCAAACTCAAGGAACTTTCTGGCTGTATTTCCCTTGTTAAGTGCTTGCCCAGAGGTGGAATGTCACTATGTGCTCTGCACAAGGTAGCCCAGAGAACTCACACAGCAGAAAGAAAATCATGCCACAGGTATGGCTGACACCTTCTGCAAATGAGGCAAAAGAAATCAACAAAGTCATTTTGGTGGTGAAGATGAACAGAGCCTAGCTGAATGCCACAGGTGGTCAGGACCTCAGAGTCCACAAGATGGTACTCACAGCACTGGCCAAGAAGGACCTGCTACATTAATGGCAAGCACTGCATCCCAACAGGCCTCTGAGGGTGGTACTTAGCTGTAAGATCAAAGCACATCTTTCTGGGGCTCAGCACAGAGGGCAGGCTGTGCCTTCCAAAGAAACACAGCCAAGTGGAATTTTTTTACGAAGATCAGAAATCTATCTGCAGCCTCACAGGCAAACCTTTGCAAGGGGGGGAAAGAAATAAAAGCATGGGGTTTATTACAAATACATTTCTGAAACACAGTATTTCATGTTAGCAGGATTTCTTAATGATGACTTTAACTTGTTCTCAGACCTCAGTTATTCCGGGGAGGGGAAAAAAAAAACCAGGTTAGCATAGCAAAGACCAGGCTGCATGAAAGTCTGCAGCAGCCTTTTTATGTGCAGGAACACATCAAAGAGCTTCAAGGGGTTTAATAATGGAACCATGACAGCCTGAAGAATAAACAGAATTTGAGTGGACAGATGCACAGGACTTAGAGCTTAACCTAGGAGCCTGCAACTTGCTGAAAGGAGCCAATATTAAAGCAATTATGCATTTAAAACAATTACTATTTATTCTTCAAAGAGCCACAGCCAAGTGAAGTAACCCATTTAGAATTATTTCTGGTGATTGCATCGCATCCCCAAATTATATGTCTGCATGCTCTTTGAACTCGGGCTTCCAAAAAAAAAAACCCCAAACCACCTCACCCCACCCCTGTATTTCTGTTTAAAGATTAACCCCCTTCCCATCTTGAAGACTTCCCCTCCAGCTTATCATTTCCTGTGAGTGTAATATAGGGTGTTAAGCCTGACTAAACACCACTAATTTTACTTTCTGTGGCCAGGACAGAAGTCAGCTGAACAATGAACAACTGCAAGCGCTCAGATTGTTCACTTCATGACTGGCTTCTGATGATCTGGGAAATTCTAGAGAAGTATCAGGGCATTTCTGTGGCAGCTCACCAACATGATTGAACTTAGCAAAATAACCAAACACAGACTGAGGAGGGATTGCTTTCCTGCCTCAGACAGCCCACAATACCTTTCCAATCAGAACCTCAGCATACAAAACCTGACTTTAAATAATCCCCAGAGCATCATCCCCTAGTTCTACTGAGATGTAAACCCTTTATTCTTGTGTATCTGAACCTAAGGAGCAAACTCCACCACCTCTACCTCTTCCTACTCACTACCTGGGACAGTGATGCAATTTTACTACTTCTAAGCATAATTAACACAGGTAATAATCAGTTTGTGGGGAAATTTCCAGTGCTACCCTTAGGACTGTATCCTGTTCATGTACACATACAGAAGCTAATTGTAAATTGACTAGCTGTAATATTGCTGGCAGTGGAACTGCAGCAGAGCAGGCTCAGTACCAACTCCTCTCTGAGGAATTAAGGTCATTTGAGGCAGCTGATCTGTGCAGAGAATCATCTTACCGCCACCAGTGCTGCTAGCAGTAGCCACTGCAAGCCAGTTGGCAGCTGGTTCAGATGAGGCTACCTAAGCTTCAAGTCCCACCAGGAGTTTCACATTCATGGTGAGCACAGTACTGTTTCTAAATGAAATAGGTTTGCTTGCTGTAGACAGGACACTGCTCCTCCCAGTCTGCCTCGAGTGCACCACACCTACTCATTCTACCCCCATTCTACCCCTCTCCATCTCCACACCTTGTCACACTGCCCATCCTCTTTTGGTCCATCTTCAGACCGCATCTGAGGCTGGATTTCTCTCACATAGGCATTGGCTAGAGGAATTAATTGTCTCTTCTGCCATATCAAAAGAGAAAGATCAGAATCTCCAGGGGGGTGAATGTCACATCCATCTCAGACCCTATCTCAGAGACAGGGAGGGAGATCTGCCCATGAAGAGTAACTTCCACAACACAGAAAGGCTTTGAAGCAAGATTAAAGAGATTTACTTCTGTATCACTTTCATTGCTGTTTTCTAAAGTGAGGACAGAAATCCCCTGCCTGTAGGGAGATCACAAACAGGCTGCTTACTCTAGTTCTCTGAAGCTGAATTCAGTGGCATAAACATTGGCATCTAGTGAGATCTGGGTTACAACACTTCTAATCCCCTGCTTTAATTCACTCTTCCTCTTGAAAGCACTTAGAAATATCTCAGTGTCACAGAATCACCAAGGTTGGAAGAGACCTGAAAGATCATCAAGTCCAACCTGTCACCACAGACCTCACGACTAAACCACGGCACCAAGTGCCACGTCCAAGCCCCTCTTGAACACCTCCAGGGACAGTGACTCCACCACCTCCCTGGGTAGCACATTCCAATGGCTAACAACTCTCTCTGGGAAGAACTTTCTCCTCACCTCCAGCCTAAACTTCCCCTGGTGCAGCTTGAGACTGTGTCCTCTTGTTCTGGTGCTGGTTGCCGGGGAGAAGAGACCAACCCCCTTCTGGCTACAACCTCCCTTCAGGTAGCTGCAGACAGCAATAAGGTCTCCCCTGAGCCTCCTCTTCTCCAGGCTAAAAGAGGCACCCCTGCCTTTATCCTGAAGTAAAAATATCAGATACATACTGCCTGAGGAATTACTCACAGGGTAGACTGCTGTTCTAATTCATCTTGTACAGCTGGCTTCATTTCTGGGTCACTTGCTCTCCAATAGAAATTGTCCATCTTCTAGATCTTCCTGGAGTCAAAAAAACTTGGTCTGAACAACTGTTGGCAGCTCCCACAGCCATCCCTAAGTGTAGTCAGTTGCCAGCATCCCAGTCAATGATGAAGGGAATCTCCCCAGCACCCAAACATCCTGATAACCTTGTCCTGGTTTGTGCTGGGACTGAATCCCAGCCAGTTATGAGCAGCAGGCCATTAGCAATTCTGAGTCAGCCAGGACAGCTGACTGGAGTTGGTTCCAGGTGTAGCCCAGACCATCAGCATCACACACAGTTTAAAGGGGGAAGTTAGCAAATAGCAGAGCTTTCAGCTAGAGCCTCCTGCTTAGGCTTCTTCTCAACCTGCTCCTCTTCTCTCCCCTGCTCTTGAGGACCCTGCTGCACTTTTGCTGGGCTGAGTATAATTTTATGTACTTTGTATTGATATAGGCATTAATTTGGCTATTTTTTCATTAAATCCATTTTAATTTCAACCTGTGGGATTTCTCTCCTTTTTCTGATCCCTTTTTCTGCTGGAAAGGGTCATTGGATGACAGAGCAACTGCTAGAGTTTAGCTCCAGATAAGGGATAAACACAGATGTGTCCCATTCTGGGCTCAGGTGCCCAGTGAGTTCAGTGGGTCATGCTAGCAAACCATCTTGCTGCCTGAGGCCACCTCTGACCCTGGAACAACATGACTTTTCCAGCACTTCAGGCAAGTGGGTTGTAGCTCTGTTAGTTCTTTGTAATTCAAATTCCTTTCTCTCAACAGCTCTTTGAGCTGATCTTTCCTGTGCTGTTTATAATTAATTTCTTTCCATTCTGTTTCTTCCTTCTGAAAGAGGAAGAAATGAAAAAAAAAGCCTTTCTCTCTTGCCTTTTCTTTCAGCAATACTGGGTTTTATTGGTAGGGTTTTTTCCTATTGCTCAGTTTTTCATTTTCCTAGTTCTTGCTTTTACAAGGGAGGTGGTGGAGTCACCATCACTGGAGGTGTTTAAGAAGAGACTGGAGGGGGCACTTGGTGCCATGGTTTAGTTGATTAGATGGTGTTGGATAACAGGTTGGTCTCGATGATCTCAAAGGTCTTTTCCACCCTGGTTAACTCTAATACTCTAACTTGGGTGTATGGGTTGAGCCCTTGCTGGTGACAACTGAGGCAAAAAGCATCACTGAGTACCTCAGAATCCTCCTTATCTTGGATGACCAAGTCCCCTGCTCCCTTACAGAGTGAGCCCATCTCTTCCTTAGTCTCTCTTTTATCATTGACATCTATAGGAGATTTTTCTAGCGGTCCTTGATGTCCCTGGCTCCATTAAATTCTGTCTAGGCTTTAGCTTTCCTGACTTGTTCCCTGGCTTACTTAGAACAGTAGCTAAACTGCAAGCATATTCCAGTCTCCTGTCAATAACAGCACCTTCCCAGCCACCATGAGCAGAGGTGCCATTGAGTGTTTGAGTAGATTATAGATGTATAATTGAATGCAATGTGACTAAGAGTCCTTCAGCCATGTGGCCAGCTGTGTCCATTCATCTCCTTGTGCACGTCGAAATCACAACTCCCAGGAGTTTTCAAAAGCCCCAAGCATCTTTATTTTGAAGGAGAGGATTGTAACTGAGTATAATGAAATAACCAAACTGCAAGGTAAAAAAATTAAGTCCTTCAAAGAGTCCTCCCAGTTGTTCCATAAAACTTTTTAGCTATAGTAAGAACTGAAGAATGTAATTTAGGGAGCATCTAATTTTTTTGCCTTGCTTATGAGCTTTGCAAAATTACTTGAGGAACTTAAGAGAAGAATTGGTGTTAATAGCACCAGGAACTGCATTTTTTTTCCCCCTTCATAGTCAGATAATAAACACAAGCTAACTTACTAATTATAGACTAGTTATTATGCTGTTATCTCTGCTGAACAGATCAGAGTTGAGCCCCTGAGCATGTATCTACCAACCCGGTAGATACACAGAGTTACTGAAAGCATAAGTGAGATCAATGACATTGATCAATGATCCAAAAACTGAGTAATTAAATCATTATCTACCCAGAGCTGCAGAGAGCAATCTCATCACTGTGAGAGGCATCAGCAAGGAAACAGCCACAGATGGTAACTCTGGATCGCTTGCTACACCTGGATCAAAACACTCCACTCAGAGGTACTGCTTTCACTTGAATTTATCTCACCCACTCAGAGCTGCAGCAATTAGAATCAGAGTCCTTCACAGGATGCATGCATTTTGTGATTGCTTCAAGTTATTTTTTTTTAGAACAAATATCTGCCTTTCTAAGTGGGTTCTCAGTTTTATTTCCACTTCTTGCAACAAATGAATCAAGTAATTGACAAGTTAAGGGCTCTTTTTACTTCTCACTGTGCATTGTCTGCCTTACTGCGTTTTAATTGCTCTGACTGAGCAAAAGGACCTCTTGGTTTTGTTTCAACCCAGCAAAACTAAACTTTACCTCCCTTGGTTTCTGTTGCTTATGCTCTCTTTAACTCTGTAGTCAATGCATGCATTAAAAAGTCAAGTAGGTGGGCTAGATGCCTTCTTCCCAAGGCTCTTCAGGGGTGCCACACACTGTGGTTGTAGGAATGCCAGATGAATGCTCTTTGAAAACTTTTGCTTTGAATCTCTAACAAGGCACAGCAGTGGCTCCTTTCCAGCAACTCCCTATCGTATTCCCCTCTGACAGCCATTTTCCAGCTATATCTACAGTTAAGATCTATAACTTGAACATGGGGGGGGGCAAAAGAACAAAAAGGATGCTAGAAGATTAATGATCTTTGGAACTATATCACCACAACCCCAGCTTCAGTCACTATAAACAGAAACACATGAACAAAATCAATGTATCATGTTGGCTCTGACACTGAATATGCTTTCTATAAACTTCAGAAGAATAGCATTAGACTAACTTGGGCCTCCAAGCACCACCCTGAAAATCAACTACAGTATATCCAAGAATCTTCTCAGAAATGCCCTTTGTGATGCAGAACTTCCTCCCTAATTATCTGTTCCCACAAAGAGTAGTAAATTTTCTTTGAGCATAAAATCATTGCAGACTTGGGTTTGCCAGTGTGACTGCACCAGCTGCTGCATCTGAGGGATGCACACTTGACCCATTTTCCATAGTCTGTCCTCAGAGAAACTGAAGTACCTGATAATGCTGGATATCTAGAGCACCTCTGAGAAGTCATAAAACCCCCAAACAAATAAACAAAACCCCAACTTCCCACATGTCTGCATTGATCTCTTTTGAGATGTCAAGTAAGTCCCCAACCTAGAGTGCAGTGTGGACCAGCAAAGACATGACACATGGTAACTGGAACTGCTAACATTTTCATCTTTTGCACTCTTGACACTTTGTGGTGAGAGAGAGATCTGTTCCACCTGGCACTTCATCTCTCCTCTCTTCTAGAACCAGGGAGTCCAGCAGGAAGGGTACAGCTGCCTTCAGTTGCCAAGATTTTTGTTCTGTCCAGACCTGAGGATGTGAGAAGCAAGTGTCAGTATGGGCTGAGGGTCTGAGAAGCACCTTGACTTTCATCCAGATTAGTCAGGAGTAACCATGCTCCCTAGAGACCATGGCTTCATAGGAAGCAATGAGCCTAAGGAGTTTGAAGCCTGATCCTTTTCTGACTTGTCTTCCTCCTCTCCTTCTCTGCTCCTAGACATGAGGACTCAGTCTTCTGCATCCACTGGACTCTGTTATGATCTGATCTCTTTAAGACAAATGGCCATTTTTAGCTGTCATATTAGTAAGATAAGCTGTCTCACATGGCACCTAGAGTTAGAACAAGGTAGGCAATAGGAATCTAAACCAGAAAGCTATAAAGGGGGGAAGTAGGAGGGGAACAAGATCTTTCCTTTTTCAGCAGCTACAGCCAGGAAATCAAAATACTCTGTACAGCTGTAGCCACTGAGAGTCCAGGGCTGAGTACACACTCAGTGACTCTGAACTTGTAGTTAAGGCAGAGGCTTTTCTCCAAATTCCTGCTCTTTTGGGCTAGGAGACATGAATGGTGACAGAAGTGAAGCCCATTCATTAATGTCCCACACTAAAAGACTTCCTGGGTAAGTCTTCTCTGTACTTGACAACTACTCATTTCTGTGCACCACAGATGAAAGTTCATTCATCATGCATCTCCAAAATAAGCAAGTGAAGAGAGCATGGTGTTCTTGCTTCAGAGGCAATTTAAAACACAAAAATGTTCTTACTGTGGAATAGCCAAAGGCCACTCCATCTTGGGAAAAGAAAAAGGCAAGCAAGGCTTCTGAGAGGGTCTGTAGAGCCCAGATCAGTTGAATCTGCACTGCAAATGCATGAGAGCTCACATCTAAAATCCAAAGTGTGCGTGTATGCACCAAGCTCCATCACCCTCCCTGGTAATCCTCCCTTTGAGAGAGTAATGGGTAGATAGCTACATACACTATTGTGCTGTGTAGCTGCTCAGACCCTGGGTATGTGGTACATACACTGCTGTGTAGATGCTCAGACTCAGGCAGAAAGTTCCTTTGTTCATACAAGTGATAAAGCTGCACTGCTGGCATGAACAAACTAGGAAATTCCAAAGAATGTTTTAGCAATCGGAGGTTTCTTTTTTTCTCCCATCAAAGATCTCAGTCCATAAAAGGCTTCTACTAGACAAGAGAAAAAGAAAACCTAATTAAATTGTATGGGAAGTCAGAACATTAGGTGGCCTAATTATTTCCAATTAACCCTGCCCAGGAACTTGCAGGCAAGGTGAACACACACAAAGAAATCTGTGCTGTGGATGGTTTCATCTACTTAAACCAGAGGCAAATAGCACAATAGAATTAGGTGGCAGTTCTCATTGTGCTAGAAGTAAAAAAACAGGGGTGCTAAATATCCTTCAGACTTGCTCCTTGCTGTGACCCACCTTCTCTGTTAACTTAAACACTGAAATTTAAGCCTTCTACCAAAGCTTGGTGGTTCCTGTACCTGTCCTGTTAAGACTTCTTCACCACTGTGTTTGGTGTACATTGATTTGAATAATCCTGAAGTGTTGGCAGGAAGACAGTGAGCGTGGAACCCTTTTCCAGCATGCTTCATATGACAGAAACTACTAAACAAGCAGCAGGTACAAACAAGTAAAGGGAGATCCTTTCCCCTCACACAGTGTAAAAGTCTGACATTCATTGTGGGTGGGAAGAAAAATCCACCAAGAGCTATTAAACACCAAGATATCATCTCCAGCACAGGAAATCTGAGCCATATATCACTAGAATTTGAAAACTGGGAAGGAGTGAGACAGGGTGTGACTGTAGAGTTGATTATGCTTCTACAGGCATCTCCTACAGCTACTGTCTAAGAGAAGATGCCCCTTGACAGGAGCAAGAGGACAGACTCAAGCTGTGCCAGGGGAGGTTTAGGCTGAATGTTAGGAAGAAATTCTTCACAGCAAGAGAGATTGGCCATTGGAATATGCAGCCCAGGGAGGTGGTGGAGTCACTGTCACTGGAAGTGTTTAAAAGGAGACTGGATGAGGCACTTGGTGCCATGGTTTAGTTGATTAGATGGTGTTGGGTGATAGGTTGGACTTGATGCTCTCTGAGGTCTTTTCCAACCTGGTTAATTCTGTATAATACCATAGTCTACATCAGGATAGATAGGTCCTTAATCTGAACAAATGCAGACCTCTTTATGCCATTGTATAGGATGTAAATTAAAAGATAGTAATTTAAAAATCAGCTACATTAGTGTGCTATATACAGGTCCATTGTTTGAGAGCCCCAGAGGTGGACACAGTACTGCAGGTGAGGTCTCACCAGAGCAGAGTGGTATGCAGGTAAACATGTATATGCATATATGCATTCCTGCTAAGGGATAGCCAGGATTTGCTTTGGTTCCAGGTACCTTTTTAGCAGCAAGTAACAACATAAATTGCTGCCTTGGGCAAGCCTTAGCAGCCTGTTGGTATGAGGACGCTGTAAACTCAAATGAACTGTGCACCAAGACTCCTGCTACAGATGGGCAGTAGAGGCTCCTGAGCTAGCAGAAAGGGCAACTTCAGTAATGGGTTTTGACAGTTTATTTTTGGGTAAGGCCCCAGCTTAAAAGCAAAGGAAAACAGCACACCAATAACAGAAACTGAAAAGAATCTAGCCCAAATTCCAGTGTGCAGCTCCACTAATGATGCCCACGTGTGCCTTTTGCAGGGCTGGAACCCTCACTCTTCCTTACAGACATCCACCACTAACCAGCTCCTCAAGGCATAATCCGGAGCATCCCTGTCATTACCACTCCAATTTCCTCAGGTCTCTCAATTCCTGACCCTTCATCCAAGGAGTCTCAATCTCTTCCAAACCCACCATCTTTGTCCAATAGTTCTTACTTGACCTTTCTCCATGACTCCCAGCCTGTCCAAGTGAGTTTTGCCCTTCTTTTCTTGTTGATCAAGACGAATCAAGCTTTTGCTTATTCCCATCAGTTTTACCTCTTCCTTCTCTCTTCCCTACACAAAACCTTTTAATTCAAAGTTATACCTTACATGAGGTAATGCCCTTCTGTCAATTTCCTTGGTAGATCTATGCAGCCACAATTTCTCTTTCCTTCCAGTATGAACCAGCTGGGAAAATCCTTTTCTCCCCTAAAAGCAATCTTCTATTTAATGAGGAAATACTTCTCCAGTAGAATTAAGAACTTCAGTGCACAGCCGTTTTATGACCTGACAGTGATCCTCTGGGTTGGGCAAAGCTTTTAGTTCCTTTTGTTGATGGTTTTTAGTCTCAGACTGTCTTTGTGCTTGTTTTGTGTGTGTTGCCAACCATGTGTCATTTTGGGCCACTGCTCGAGACATTTGTGCTTTCTGCCTTTGTAAAATGTCCTGAAGTTGTTCTTCTGGTACTGACTGGTAAAGCCACAGCTCTGGCCAAGGATTTGGAGATCAAATCTATCTTGGAGAGTTTTGAATAGATTTCCCCCAGAACCTTCACCACATGGCATTGAGCCTGTTCTAGCTTCTGACTATCCAGTTGCATCAGCAGCTCCTCTCCGTCCTTTCCTTGTAGAGGTTTGGCCTTGATCTTTGTCATGATGATGGCAGCATCATAGCTCCAAGTACAAGAGGCAGACATCAAGCAAGAAGAGGACCCATTGCAAGTCTGGGTTCATCCTCCCAAGTCCAGGTTGTCAGCCTGCCAGACCTGCACACTGCCCCAGCAGGGGAGGAGATGCAGAACAGTCAGTAACCACTTAGCCACAGGGATTTTAGTGCAGCATATTTGAACAGAAGGTAAGCAAAGACTTTTGACCTCTTTGAATGCATTTTCCTCAAGCATATTCTCAATAATAGCCAAAGTATTTTGATGGGATTTTCTGCACATGCCCAGACAGCATCTGCCTGTCACTGTCATCAAGCCTAGTAAATTTTTCCTCATGACAGAGCTTTATCTTGCAGTTGCACCTATAGTAAAAGTAAGTAGCTGCCATTCTTTTTTCCTTCACTTCTGCAAAAGATGTGCAATTTGTCACACATAACCCCTGACAGACATTAGCAGACAACTCTGCACACCTAATTAAATACTGGCAAATCATCAGGCTCAGTCAAGTGCTCATAGCAAAGCTTTCTACATTGGTCTGCAGGCAGTACCCCTCCTAGCCCTTCCATATCTCGAGATATTTACAATAAATGATGTAAACGTCCACATTTTCTCCACCAGCTGCACATCTAAAAGCAGTCAGGCCTCCTGGCTTTCTCTGCAGGTCTTCCTCATGCATGGGAAGGGATGAGGGAGGCCAAGAGTAGGAAGCAGTGATATGCAAGGAGGTCTAGGACCGCAGCCGGATCTGAGCGAACGCACGTCATCCCTTTTCCTGTTCTGGGGAGCTTCCCAGAACAGAAACTGGGACTCCAGAATGCACTTCTTAGCTAAAAGAGCATCTAAAGTTGGATCTGTTGAGAGGAGTAACACATACCACAGACAGCCAAAAAATCCCACAGAGGACTCTCTCACCACTATAGAGACAATTTGCTGTCCAATTCAGCTAAGAAAAAGAGGTGTTTTTTTTCCCTCGTTTTTCTGCCCCCCCCCTTTTTTTCCCCCTCTTTTTTTCCCTCTTTATGCAGTATTAATGCCTCTCAGTGTGTTTTTAACCTAATAAAAACCAAATCAACTCTTAACAAATCTGAACTGTAAGAGAATGTAAAGATTAAAGTCATCAGCCATACACAGCCAAAAAGCTTTGCTGCAAGGGACACTATCATCATAGATATTTCCCAATAAGCTGGAAGATATATTTCTTTCTTTTTTTTTTTGTTCTCCCCTTCTCTCTCTTTACTCCAGGTTATTAGAAAAGCTGAAACTGTTAAGAGGAAAATAGCAGCCAGGACTTTCTGTTCACCCTTTAATTTTGCTGCTGTAATGCTAGTGATCCTGTGTAATGTCATAATTCTGTGTACAATTATATATGTATTAAGCAGATTTATCTAATCTGCAGGGGGGGGGGGGAAATGTGCTGTATTTGATAAGCCTCAAGGTAAAGGGCCTCCTTTATCAGCAGTGGGTTTTGTAGACTTCCATCCTTGGCTTGATAGGCAAGTTAAAACCATGGTAAAAAGAAAAAAGAGTGAAGTCCTGTGCAGATAACATGAATTATGCATGGCAAAACTTTGCAAGTAAAATGTATTTATTGAAATAATCACAGCCACACTGAATTACCATTTTCAAGCTGGAAGTAGGGAGCTCCAGAGTGGTGTGCAGATACATAGTTGTAGAATTACAAGAACACGCTCAGATTCTGTCCTACATATTCCTCCCTCCCCCCAAAAGTAACCCTTTGCTTGCAAAGAAGACCTGTAAAAAACCATTGCAGGATTATACAATTGCCTAAACAAATTATCTTTAAAACAATCCACAGATTCCAGTAACTACAGGTTAAGAAGACACAACAGAGAATACAAAGTATATCAAATCAGTGTTCAATGAATGCGTCCAGAGAAGGGCAGCGAGGCTGGGGAGAGGTCTGGAGCACAGCCCTATGAGGAGAGGCTGAAGGAGCTGGCAGTGTTTAGCCTGGAGAAGAGGAGGCTCAGAGGAGACCTTATCGCTGTCTACAACTACCAGAAGGGTGGTTGCAGACAGGTGGGGGTTGGTCTCTTATCCCAGGCACCCAGCAACAGAACAAGAGGACACAGTCTCAAACTGTGCCAGAGGAAGTTTAGGCTGGAGGTGAGGAGAAAGTTCTTCCCAGAAAGAGTAATTGCCCACTGGAATGTGCTGCCCAGGGAGGTGGAGTCACCATCCCTGGAGGTGTTCAAGAGGGTTTTGGACATGGCACTTGAAGCCATGGTTTACTTAGTCATGAGGTGTTGGGTGACAGGTTGGACTTGATGATCCTTGAGGTCTTTTCCAACCTTACTGATTCTATGATTCTAAGGTATGTCCTCATGCTTTTTCACTTGTGCATTCCATACCTGTCTTTAATAGCAAGAGCCCATAACAATATATGTGTGGCAGTCTCCTGCAATAAACCACACATGGATAATCTCTTTTAGCATGCATATTGCTTTGTGTATACCATGCTAGACCACAAAAGCTATTTATACGTTATGCAAGTATAAATTGCATTTACACAACGTGCTACAAATTAAGTATAACAATGAGCAAAGTAGTAAATATCTGATACAATATTAGGCCAACAAAACACTCAGCCAGAAGTTGTCTAGATGGAAATTTATGGGCTTTTATTTAAGGTTTGCATTTCATTTAGTTAGAGCTCGCTTCAGCTTACACATAGCTTATCTCTGTTTGCTTCTTATCATTTACAAATAGGCTTAGACCTAAAGAGAGGTTGATTTTTAAGCTGGAGAGAGTTTCTCTCTTACCTTGTTCTCTCCTTTAATTTAGAAAGTGAGCTCTGTGTAAGGAGCTTTACAGCCAGCCTCTTCATTCTGCAGAACAACTATAAGAACCCTTTATGTATAGTGTGCTGTATACCTGCACACTGCAAGGGGGAGAAATTCCATGCAAAGTTAAAATGTTCAACTAGTTACTGCTCTTAACAGGAATTTTAACTTAGTTAATCCTCAGCTTTGTATCTGTTGCCTGTTAAATAAAGCACTGGTATTACAGCTTTGCTGTTGCTGTTAACATTTGCAAAACCCCAGCTTCCAGGTCAGAAGAGACTTCCAGAGCAAAAGTAGAAAATGCATAATGGGATGATGCTGATTTAGAAACTCTTGTAAGTATTCTGATTTATTCACCTATTAAGCATGCAAATACGCTGCCTAAAGCCTTCCCCTTCCAGCCCTGGTCCACCTAGGAAAACAAATATGTGCAGGCTAGCACAAGCAGAAGGTATATTTCCTAAGGGCCATCCTTAACTGCCAAGTAGCATGAAGGATTTTCTTAGCAAGAAACCTCTCTGAAATAAGTAAAAAGTGGGGGAGGGGGGAATTATTGTGTATATATATGTATATGATTGATAGACTGACTTCCTCTGGGAATAGATCTATTTGCTTGTTAACACTCATTGCTCAGGATATTCTCTCCTGTGGTTCTTCCAAGCTTTCTGCCCACCCAGATGGAGGGCTTTGCAGTCCAGGGCTTGTGGCACCTGCCTTGGTAGGAATCTAAGTGAATCTGGAGGCACAGAGCTGAAAATCAAAACTTGACTCAAGGTCCATGATGCAAAGTCCACTGCCAGGGAGCCTTCTGTCTTACCTGGACTCATAAGACACATTCCTGTGATAACACAAGGAAGGGGCTGATACTTAACAGTTCTTTCCAGGTTCATCTCTGTGTTGTCAGGCTCAGCCAAAGTAGCTGAGCTCTCATTCAGACTCAGCTCTGAGTGCAGAAATTACAGAAGTTCAGCATGAATAGCACTGATTGCTCAAGTTTTCTGACTGCTGATTTCTGAGACACAAAGTGGATATCTAAAGAAAGCTCTAGATAGAAATGTCAGGAATGTCCACAAAACAGCCAAATAAGGTGTTTTAATTGTACTACAGGCACAATGAGCTCAGTTTTAAAGCATGAGAATATTTTTATGCAGTAAGTTACAAAGACCTGGAGTTGTATTAGCTAAGTTTTCTTTCCTGTCAGATGTCAGAAGTGGGATCATCGAAGGAAGCATTAGTGAAATCATCAGCAACACTCTTTCCTCACTAAATAAAGAGGCTAAGCACTTGCTTTGCAAGCTAGGACCCAATGTTCCTTGGTGGATGAGGCACATAGGACTGAAACAATTTTTTGGAGGTGGTCTTGAAAGAGATGCAATGATGTTGGGTCCAGTGCCTTGGCAAGATACAAGCTTGGATAATTACAATGCTCTGTCCTCCTAAAACTCTGTTTCCTTCCCAAGATGCCTGCTGTGGATTTCCTGTCTTGCAATGCTGTACAGCATCATAGAATTGTTAGGGTTAGAAGGGACCTCAAGGATCATATAGTTCCAACCCTCCTGCCATGGGCAGGGACACCTCCATCAGGTTGCTCAGAGCCACATCCAGCCTGGCCTTCACCTCCAGGGATGAGGCTTCTACCACCTCCCTGGGCAACCTGTTCCAGTGCCTCACCACCCTCATGGTGAAGAACTTCTTCCTCACATCCAATCTGAATCTACCCATTTCTAGTTTGTTTTTTTTCCATTCTCCCTAGTCCTATCATTACCTGACACCCTAAAAACTCCCTCCCCAGTCACCACTACTCCATCGTTCAGTGTTGCTCTGTGTCCTTTAACATTTTCCTTTTTTTTTCCAGCAGTACATTCACTTGGATACTGTGCAGACTACTGCCAAAAATATTTATATATCTTCATAATAAACCCATGATGGTATAGCATTAACTCCTGTACCCAGAGTCACCTTCCCACTGCACCAAAAGCTGTGACACACAACAAAATTCCAGACATAGATGCTTTCTTTCCTGGAAAGGGATTGGGGCTGCACTCATTCATCTCCTGTGGGTCACTCTCCCAAGCCTGGGAAATTTGCTCATAGAACTCCAGCACAAGGTTGGCACAAGGATTTTCCAAGCATGTCATGATCCTACTTGGTGGCAAGCATTATAAACTTGGATAATCTGCACTGTGGGATGTTTGGGTCAGGATAGATGAGAAGTTATAAGCTCCTTTTTCCTCATTTCTGCCTTTGACACCAATGGCAGGAGTACAGACATTTTCTGCTGCACTGTGAACAAGCTTGTACTGGGTTGTTTTGAAGGGGACAGACTTTGAAATATTTGCAGCACAGGCAGTCAACTTGTGCTGGTGATTTCAGTGCTGCTGCCACCCACAGAGATGCTCTGGCAGTCGCATTCCTCTGAGAGCAGGAATAACTAAGAAGGTTGCACAGCCAAGCTTCTTCTACCAGGTCCAAAGCCAGCCACAGACTTTGATAAGCATTCAGTCAGAATTTTAGTGTTTGTGGTGTATTGACCTTCTACTGCACCATTGAGGGATAATTCTATGTGTATTTGTCACCTAAAGATGTGACTGTATTTGCCCTTTCCTTCTTCAAACGAGCTAATGGCATTCCCCTCAGGATTAACCAAAGCAGTAAGGAAATCCCAAACCCAGGTAGCTGCATCTCTGGGAATAAATATATGCAAACACAAGACAAGTAGAAAAATGCAAAAGACCAGACATCCTGCTTCCTCTAGTGGAAATAACTGAATGTTATGCATGCAGGGAGGAGGGCTCTGGAAAGTGGAGGAGTTGCAATTTTACATACATATTTAAAAACCCTTTAGAATATATTTATTTAGATACTAAAATAGTAATGTTTTGAAATACTGAAAGTCTGTAGGTTTTGAGAAGGAAATTCCCTCTCACTACCTATATTTGTAAATTCTAGAAGTTGATTATGGATTTGCACCTGAAGAAGCACTGCTTCCAAATCCACACTCTGCCTTACCTTCAGAGCCTTGCCATCTAAATCTGCACAAAGCTGACTATATAACATTAGTCACAGAATCAGTAAGGTTAGAAAAGACCTGAGAGATCATCAAGTCCAACCTGTCACCCAACAGTTCATGACTAACTAAACCATGGCTTTAAGAGCCATGTCCAATTCTTTTTTGAACACCTTCATGGAGAGGGACTCCACTACATCCCTGGGCAGCACGTTCCAGTGGCCAATTACTCTTTCTGTGGAGAACTTTCTCCTCACCTCTAGCCTAAACTTCCTCTGGCACAGCTTGAGACTGAGTCCTCTTGTTCTGTTGCTGGGTGACTGGGAGAAGAGAATCATAGAATCATATACAAGGTTGGAAAAGACCTCAAAGATCATCAAGTCCAACCTGTCACCCAAGACCTCATGACTACTAGACCATGGCACCAAGTTCCACATCCAATCCCCTCTTGAACACCTCCAGGGATGGTGACTCCACCACCTCCCTGGGCAAGAGACCAACCCCTACCTGGCTACAACCTCCCTTCAGGTAGCTGCAGACAGCAATAAGGTCTCCCCTGAGCCTCCTCTTCTCCAGGCTAAACACCCCCAGCTCCCTCAGCCTCTCCTCATAGGGCTTGTGCTCAAGACCTCTCCCCAGCCTCGCGTCCCTTCTCTGGACACATTAACTCTCCTTCTTCTTTCCCATATCAAGCGAATCAGAGTGTGTATTTGTATAATAAAGGATAACAGGAGTGCCTATTAAAGGGATTTTCACTGCCTTGCCTTCACATCAAGGCAGCACAGCATAACTGAACAGCTTCACAACTGAGGGTTTGGGGTCTTTTTAAATTAATGGCTATTCTATTTTAATTCTTTTTTTCAAGTGAACGGAAATTGACCTTCATTGTCTCTTTAGTCAATTCAGCTCAGAATCAAAGAGCAAGTTAATTATAGCCATTTAAAACTTAACAGTTGAAGCCTTTTGATGTAATATTGCATTCATTCCTAATTAACTGTACATATGTCTTCCTGAGTTATCCAATAACTCTTGAGATCTGTCAGCATGCAACCTTAATAAAAGCATGAAGACTTCAGGATGAAGATTAGACAACCTTTATATAAGAAGGAACAGAAGGTGAGAGGGAACAAGGCTGCATATAGGAAGAATTCTCTGCCTAACTGCTTTTCCTCATGGGTTGTTACAAATGTGGCTGCTCCTACACAGAGCATAGTGGCTTTGTGTCCTGAGAGTCTGGCTTGTCAACTTTAGTTTTATAAAAGCAAAATACAAGTAGTTGTATGTTTCAGGCTTTTCCATTACCTGTTGTGTAAAGTTTTCATTTGGCTAAGCATAAACCTTTAGTTTCTGAAGCTATTTACAGCCCCTCTCCTAGAACCTGGGCATCAAAATCAGTGAAAACCACCACAGCAGCACAGTGGAGTAAGCTGAAGTCAAGGAAATGCTGTTCCTCTCCCAGTGAAACTCTTCCCTCCAGTGGCTACGTTCACTGGGCATGAAGTTTGAGTTGGGGTTTGGGCTTTGCAATCCAGCAATGTGCTAGGATCGCAAATTCTCTGAAAATGAAGCTACATTGTCTCTTAATCCATTATGTTTATCATTATCATTGCTATTTTTAACATCCTCACTCCTAAAAGTAGCTCATGTTAAAAAGAGACTTCACAACATGGTCCTAAATGTGATTTTCATCCCATATGACTCTTAAAACAGCAATGAGCTAAACAGCAGGGCTCAGAGCCAAATTCACAGTGTGCTTGCTTTCTTCAGAGTTTCTTCAATCACTCAAGTGGCAGATTAGGTTGGTTGGATTTTTATTTGATGCAGGAGGGACAGGAGCAGGTTGATTCTCCCCTCTGCTGCTTCAGCTTTGAACCCTCTATCAGGTAAGGCAGTAAGAATGAAAGTGAACTGAGCAGCGTCCTCTGTGGGTTCACCCCTTGAGGCACAGCTCCCCACAGCTGAGCAATATAAACTGAGTGTGATCTGTCTGCTCACAGTATTGAAACTCAGGGGATAAAAGTCTTCATCAACAGTGGTAACAATAAATCAAGGTAAGAATGATCATTGTGTGGAGGAGTACAGACACCAGAACCAAATGGCTGGAAACCCTTTGGAAGGAGTCAGTGAAGATATGGGGAAGGATGCTGGAAAGACAAAAACATCAGGCTCAGCAGGAAGAGAAGCTCTGTTGGTTTCTCTTAATTACAATGTCAAAGGTATTTGGAGGTTACTCTGGGAGAAAAGTTTGCAAAAGGCCTGGGGAAGGTCCAGGGTAACAGAGGGGAAAAAAATATTATTAAAGGATGTAATTTATTATGGATTATTGCTACCTTGGGAAGAATGAAAACTAATCTGTACTGGATAATTAGAAGAGTCAGGAATAAAGCAAGACTGGGGCAACAGCAGACACCAGTGGAGGAAATCTGTATCCTACAACACTGTCACTGATGAAAGTGTGACACATCAGGAGGCACACTACGGCATTTTCTGCTCTCCTGAACTCCACTGAATCATAGAATGGTAGGGGTTGGAAGGAGACAGGAACAAAGAAATGCCAATCACACTCAAAGTAGTCAATATTTTTTCCCCAGAAAAGGGCTTGCTTGATTTTATGTATTGATGAGCCATAGCAGATAGGTGCAGTGGATAGCAGCTGCATTTTGTTTTCACTTCATTGGACTTTTTTGCCCCACTGAAAATCCGTAACCAGTAAACCTATTCCTGCCAAGGTCTGGGAAGAATCAGACAGAAGGTTGCATAAGTCTGCATCCAGTTAAACTTAAAATAAAAGCATTTAATTGACCACAAAAATTAGTCTTGTCCCTGTACCATCTTTCCAAAAAATACTGAAAGGAAATTATGTCACTGAGACTATTTTGTATTCAAATGGTTTTGCTTAGCTTCTCATCACAGCCAGCTAGCTGTCATGAAAGGACTTTTAAATTTACAGTGTTTCTCAGCATGAATGATCCCAAAATGCTTTGGTTTGGGGAGAGGGGTGTGTTTGGTTGTGTTGGGTGTTTTTTTTCAAATGGGAAAACATTCACCACTGAAATGCAGCCCCTTTGGCTTGGAAGAAGGCAGGCAGCTAAACAAATGGGACAGGAAAAGGCTGCACAGATATAAAATGAAGTAAATCACAGCCAGTGCTTACAAGCAGAGCTATGTACCATGAAAGTGGGACCAGAATGAGTTTAATATCCACTGAGTGAGGGCTGCAGACTGGAAAGTTAACAGCAATGCACCTGTGAAACTTGAAGCTCTTTATCTAAGGTTCTGGGATATAGCAAACTTTATTCATCAGCCTTTAAGCTCTCACTGCTCTTGGCCTAACCAGATGTAAATTGAACTTGGGATAAGTACAGATGTAATTCTCCAACTTGTACAACCTGTAGTGCAGGAAATTAGTATAATTCAGCAGTATGGTGGCAATATCCTCAAGGTAACTACACCAGATGTCTGGCAAATGAATGGTATAATGGAACTTTCATGGGTCTGAGACACTCATGGCTGAATCTGCAGGACTTTGGTTCCTCTCACTCTTTCAGCTGTGACAAAACCAACCAAGATGCAAACTCTTCATGTGTGACCTATAGCCCTTCAAAGACATACCTAGATTCACTTTATTCTTGCTTCTAATAGATTTAAATCTCCACTGGATGATTTAAATCCCCACAGGATGATTTCTGCTCATTCTGTCAAGATGAAAAAGCTGTGCAAGGGGAAGTTTAGGCTTGATCTCAGAAAAAAGTTCTTCCCAGAGTGGTTGCCCATTGGAATGGGCTGCCCAGGGAGGAGGTGGAGGTGCTTAAGAAAAGAGCTGCCAGGGTCTAGTTGATTAGATAGGGTTGGGTGATCAGTTGGACTTGATGATCTTGGAGGTCTCTTCCAACCTGGTTGATTCTGTGACTATTTACAATGTCCAGGTTTAGTTCAGTCTGCTTTAAAGGACTGGCTGTAGATAATATCAGTCACTTGTGAAATGTGATGGCCAGTTTACCAAGCAATGAAAAGCTCCTAGTACTAAGCCCTACATAAAATCCCATTCAGGGATTCACCACTGAAACCAAGAAGAGGTCAGCAGCTTGCATGATCAGGAACTTTCTGCACAGAAACGAGTTCTGCTCAAAAAAATTCAACAGCTGTCCATTGTGAAAAATAAGAAAGATCGTGATGACAGGACTGAGAGTCTGAAACAGAAGATAATTGCATTGGAAAGGAGTTATCTAGACAGTTGGTTATATTTAATGAATGTGAAAACTCTATTTTGTGCAAAAAAAAAAAAAAGAGAGATGGCAAGTTCCTTTAACTCCTAGTCTTTTTAAGCCAATAAAAGACAAAGCTGGGAAAGAAAAACTGGAGTCTAGACATCTGCCATCACACCCTGTCATATTATTCTTTTTAGAAATGCAATCTGATGTCCCTGACTTTATTTCAACCCACAACCTTCTCACTCTCTCATTTTCCCTGTTTTCTCCCCTGTCCTGCTGCCATGGCAGTGAGCAAGTGGCTGTGTGGGTACTCAGCCACATGCTGAGGCCAAGATGCACTTCTGATCACCTTGCAGAAAGTCCAGTTGAAGATTTAAACATTTAATCTTTACCTTCTTATTTGTAGCTGCCTGTCAAGAGCCTAGAGGAGAAGAGTTTCTGTCTTCCACAAAAGTAAATGGAGAGGACTGCCAGCAACCAGTAGTCACCAAAGGCTGTTTTGGGTACTGAACATTACACACCTAGCAAGGGAGTCTCTTTACTTAGTAGCAAGAAAGGAAAGGGCAGAAAACAGAAGAACCTGAAGTTGTTATTCAAAATTGTAAGCAGAAATGTCAAGGTTAACTTGACTCCACAGTGTCTGAAGAGCACAGTGATGTGTCTGAAGGACACAGTGATGTGTCTGAAGGACACAGTGACGTGTCCTTCAGATCAAAGAGAGCATAGATTAAAATGATCTGGTAGATAAGACAAGGTAAAGCTTGCAACCCCCAGAATATGAAGGAGGAAAAAAAAGCAGGGGGGGAAACAGCCTTGAAATGGTGTTCATGTAAGTTCCATCTTTTCAAATCTGCTTGGCCTTATGGAGTTGCTTCCAAGATGCCAGCAGAGCAGGCAGCTGCAGCATGGCAGCAGTCATTCCTGAGAACTCCTGAAGGAAGGGGGAAGAATCAGAGGCCTAGAAAATAAAAAGATAATGTCTATCTTTAAGAAGGAAATAAAAGTTTGAGGCCACATAACTTCAGTTCTGTTTCAGAAATGGAAAAAATCTAGATAATAATTAATTATCTGGAATAAAAAGGAGAGCGTGGGAGTCTGTCAGGAGCACAGTGTTTCAAACCCCTTTGGTTCCTTCTTGGGCAATGTAATAATTAGCTTTAGCAAAGTTTGCTTCCTATCCATTCCTACCAAATATATTTTAGATGAAATGTCCACAGGATGGAGGAGCACTGGTAGATAACCCTACCTACAGAGTATTTCCTAGTGTGTCACTGTGAGTCTGGAGAGAGTCCTGTGTCCACTTCTGGGCCCCTCAGTTTAGGAAAGATGTTGAGTTGCTGGAACATGTCCAGAGAAGGACAACAAAGCTGGGGAGGGGTTTGGAGCACAAGCCCTATGAGGAGAGGCTGAGGGACCTGGGCTTACTTAGCCTGGAGAAGAGGAGGCTCAGGGGAGACCTTATTGCTTTCTACGACTACCTGAAAGGAGGTTTCAGCTAGGTGGAGGTTGGTCTCTTCTCCCAGGCAACCAGCACCAGAACAAGAGGACACAGTCTCAAGCTGCACCAGGGGAGGTTTAGGCTGAATGTTAGGAAGAAATTCTTCACAGAAAGATTGGCCATTGGAATGTGCTGCCCAGGGAGGTGGTGGAGTCACCATCACTGGAGGTGTTTACGAAGAGACTGGATGAGGCACTTGGTGCCATGGTTTAGTTGATTAGATGGTATTGGATGATAGGTTGGACTTGATGATCTCAAAGGTCTTTTCCAGCCTGGTCTATTCTATTCTATTCTATTCTATTCTATTCTATTCTATTCTATTCTATTCTATTCTATTCTATTCTTTTCTATTCTATTCTATTCTATTCTACTCTACTCTACTCTACTCTACTCTAAAGATCTAATGACTACAGTTCTCTAAGGGTCCTCCCTGGGTGCAGGATGTTCACTGTTTAAATTAACCACCCAAATGATACAATACAGAGTAGGCTTAATAGGAATCCCAGCAACACAAATCTGGAAGGGATTGCAACTGTGGTAGAGGACAAAATACCAATTTTTAAATGAACTTGTTCAGGAAAAGTAAAGGGTTATTTATATATCACAAATGCAAAGAAGTGATTTCTTAGAGAACAGGAAGTTGCTGTTGAAGTCACAGTTCTGCTGAAACCGACTGGAAGGTTAGAAAGCTTCACAAGCTAAACAAGAGTTAACAACATCATGCTCTTACCATAAGAAATTTTCACAAAGGCAAAAAAAACCCCACACTAGAATTTTAATTGAGATTACAGATTGAAGGATTTATAAAGGGATCCTTCTGTTCTGTCCAACATCAGTGAGAATATTTGTATACAGCACAGCTCTTAACCATGATTTAAGGAAGATGCAGAATAAACAGATGAGTGTAGAGCAAAGCAACAAGAACAAGAAGAGCTAGAAAGCACCTTTGGCTAGGGAAGATGGACAAAATTAGAAGAGAAAGTGGGGGTAGAGACAGTAAATATTTCAAAAGCAGAATAAAATGGAAAACAAGCAAGCAAACAAACCAGTAAAGGATTAGTTTATTTTCTGATGTCATTTTAGGTGCCCTAATGTATCCCACTTGGCCTTGGCTGCTTGTCCTGGACAGTGTCATGTAGGATTTGTTGCAAACAGGTAAGCCTCTAAAATGTCACTAGGCACCTTTGATACCAATCTCTCCATGAGAGAAGACTGGTATATAGATGACACTGTGGGGAACAGACCTCAAGGCTAAGTTAATACTGAGCAGTGTGCCTTCTCCATATGCTCTGTTCACTTTGGGAATGACTCATTTCACCCAAAAGTCTTCTGTCTGAGATATATTAGATGACTTGCACTCTAGAAGCATTTCCTTGCCTCTATTCTTCACAAGAGGAGAGTGACCAAGGCAGGTGTAGACGTGTGTGCTGTAAATATCTACAGTAATATGAGATTAATTTCCCCCCATTGTAAAAATATTAACTCCCAGGTCATCCAATATTTTCACTCCATCACAAGTAATGGTCTTGATGCAAGAAATGCAGACAGAACTCTAAGACCTATGCTAAAAAGAAGGTCAGATTGTAAATCCCCTGTTTATTACTTTAACCTGCTCAGGATGAGCAATGTCTACTCTTCTGTGCAGCATGCCACTAAACTTCTTGAACTGTGATAAGAATCACCATTACACACTACAGAGGTCATAAATCATGGAAATAGTATGCCTGCTCTGGAGGCAATATAATTTCTCAAAACAAAAGAGAGGGGAAATTTTAGCTGTTATTCACTCAACAAAGACAACAACTGTGCTGTAATATGGTTAAGCTTCGTCTTTGATCTCTATATTGTGCTTTAAGCCTCATTGTCTAATGCTCTCAGGAAGACCAAGTGAGGACTGTATTTCAGCCTCAGTAAAAGGTAAAATGTTTTCCATCTCTGGAAATGGACAATTTCATCCACAGTAATTTGCTGTCCACCTAGCAGGAAATAATCCAAAGCTCAGTTCCATCTTGGTTTTGAAGGAAGGAAGATAACATCTAAAAGAAAGCAAACCATTGTTTCTCTGCAGGAATTTGGTTTTAGCTTTTCCATCTTGCCTTTTTCCCTTGTGTCAGCCACTGCATAAGTGCAAGAATGGTGAGACCACTGCTGTGGTTTTTTTTCCTTCTCTTCTGGCAATTACAGAAAATAAAACCCAGTACACCTGTCACTGCTACTGGCAACAACTTCCTCAAAGAAGTTCTCAAAGTAGTCCATAAACCCCACCACCACCACCACTACTTTACTATAACCACTTTTTTTTTGCCTAAGCAGGACTTTGGCAATAAAAGAATCACCTTTATTTTCCAGAGACTTCCACTGTCCCTTAGCAGCACAACACAAAGCACCTCTAGAACAGATGCACTACAGACTTGTCCTGGGTATACATCTGTAGGTTATCAACTGCCTTGACTTTGATTCCTTGGAGAGTCTTTGGTGAGTCTTTGGTAGACAGACATGTGAAGGATGTAAATTGCTGGTGAGCTTCCACCTTCAGTTTCTGACATGTTAAAGGATGAAGCCCATCATTGTTTTTTATCATCTGTGTTGCATAAATAGAAGTAAGGGATCCTAGC
The DNA here is from genome assembly GCF_014839835.1 of Dryobates pubescens. Lineage (NCBI taxonomy): Eukaryota > Metazoa > Chordata > Aves > Piciformes > Picidae > Dryobates > Dryobates pubescens. The sequence continues at coordinate 6,147,291 of NC_071639.1, read as the reverse complement.
AAAGAAATTAAGTGAAACTGAATGGGTTGTGCATGTAAACTCCCACTAAATGTGCAGTAAAATGACTCAAGATCTTCTAGATCTTCAGAGCCTCACTTGGATTTCACCCTCTACATGAGCTGTTTCAGCACCATCCTCTTAGGCAGCTGAAATGTTCCTGCTAGGGTTTGCACAGCTCACAGCATGCAATGGAAAGATTCATGTACCAATAACTGCACTTACTAGCTGCTGTCTTTCATTTGTATCTCTTGGGTATCTACAGATCTAAACCCAATTTGAATACTAAACCTTGATTCAGGAGCAGGTACATGGTCTTCAAAGGCACTCTCTTTGTACTCCTTTATTCCTCTCATAGATGGGTATCTCTGGTTACTTGGAATGACAGCTGGCATTCACGTGGAAGGAAGGAGGTTCTTTTTTCACTATTACCTCATTGTAGAGACACAAACGTTCTTCTGAGATATGATGTGAGTTGACATGAAGTGAGGCAATGGCGAAAAGGCTTTTTCAAGGTTCCTTTCAGCTTGGGTGATTCCTGTCAATTTATGGAACCGCCACAGAGCAAAATGCTTTGTGAATAATTAGCAGGTTAATTACCCATAAGCAGTGAGTAATTTGTATTACCTATGTGGTTAGCTCACCACACTCAGACCCATGCTGGCTGCACATGTCTGTGTTGCCTTACAAATTAAAGGATCAACCCTGCAAGGTACTGTCTGTCTTCAAGTCCTATTTTGTTCCAACAGTGCACAACACCTAATCCAAAGGAGATTCCTGAAGGATGACAAATGTGTGGTGGAGTTCAGATAGGATGCCCTACAACAATGTCCTTCAGAAAATAAAACAACCAAGAAAAGCAAGGAGAAAAAATTAAGTAACTGATCCCCACTAGAGCAAAATTAAATGTGTGCTATTCCAGTTAGAATAATTTTCCTTTATTGTCTGTTCAGTATTCATAACATGACAGGAATGATCTGTTGTTGGACAAACATTACTGCATGACTGCTGACCATACACATACCTGCTTGCTTCATCTGCACCCACCCCATCTTGGGAAGCTTGGAGAAATTTCCCCTTTTGCCCAGAGACCCATTGGCAGAATTTCCTTCAGCACTCTTTAGTACATCTCTGTGGTTTCCAGTCATACAAAGACTTCTACATTCAATTTGTAGGCCACAACAGCTGGCTACTCCTCATCAAACAGAATTTTCTGAATGCATTTGAAAAAAAAACCAATGTGGAGTTTTATTATATTGACCACAGTGAACCCAAAATTTGCCCAGGTATCACTATGCTCCCAAGTCCCAGGAGAATCCATGAGGTCATCTGGTGTTCACCTTGACCCAGAACTGATGCAGCACAGTACAGCACACACATGCATGCCAGGAAGGCAGTGGTTCCTAACCCGTCCCCTCTACACTCAGGCAGAGCACTTAGGACCAAGTGTCTCCAAGTGGCCTGCATCAGGAACAATGTGGCCAGCAGGAGCAGGGAGGTCATTCTCCCCCTGTACACTGCACCGGTTAGGCCATACCTTGAGTACTGTGTCCAGTTCTGGGCCCCTCAGTTTAGGAAGGATGTTGATTTGCTGGAATGTATCCATAGAAGGGCAATAAAGTTGGTGAGGGGTTTGGAACACAAGCCCTATGAGGAGAGGTTGAGGGAGCTGGGGTTGCTTAGCCTGGAGAAGAGGAGGCTCAGGGGTGACCTTATTGCTCTCTACAACTACCTGAAGTGTGGTTGTAGCCAGGAGGCAGTTGGTCTCTTCTCCCAGGCACCCAGCACCAGAACAAGAGGACACAGTCTCAGGCTGTGCCAGGGGAGGTTTAGGCTGGAGGTGAAGAGAAATCTCTTCACAGAGAGAGTTGTTAGCCATTGGAATGTGCTGCCCAGGGAGATGGTGGAGTCACCATCCATGGAGGTGTTCAAGAGGGGATTGGACGTGGTGCTTGGTGTCATGGTCTAGTAGTCATGAGGTGTTGGGTGGCAGGTTGGACTTGATGATCTTTGAGGTCTTTTCCAACCTTGTTGATTCTATGATTCTATTCTATGATTCTATGATTAGTGCTTGTGTAAGACAGTGCTCCAAACAGTGAGCAAACTAATATCCAACATGCCACAATTCTTTGATTAAGCACTTGAGGGGGTTTCAGCTCCATTTCTGAAGTGATTAGCTCCTGTGGGCTCAAACAAGATCTTTAAATTTTATTGGGACATAGATTTACGGATGATTCATTTACCAGCAATTGTGTGGCTTCCTCTTTGTTGCAAATCATCAATACGTCGAATAGATGTGCTGCCTTCTACTCGAGAACTGTGCTCAGTGTTCTTCTTGCTGTTCGGAATCTCTCTGTTTTGAAACTGCGACTTTGAGCACTGGAATAACGTCAGCACCACCTAGAGGCACACATCTAAACCACGCTCATGTTCTTAACCCACAAAGACTCTGATTTCCAAAGCTCTGCCAGTTGTTACTATTATACCCCTTTAGTTAGAGAGATTCCCTTTGGCCCCTGGTTTTGAGGGTTATTCCCAACACAACACTTCTCTTTGACACCTACATTGAATATGAGATTTGGAATTGAAATAAAGGACATTTTCTTTGCTATCTTCCACCTTGAGAGAAAGAAACCATGCCCCCTCAGAAAAAAAATCATTTAGATTTATTTTTACATAATTAAGATGGACAAAATCTCCTTGGTAATGTGAGAACAGACAAAAAGCACAAGTGGTTCTGTTTACAGACAAAAGGCACAAGTGGTTCTGTTTTATTGTCTTTAAACCAATTAACAAATTGCAGTAAAATTGCAGTCTCTGTATGTCTGATTTTGAACACAGCTGCTCAGATCTGTTACATGAGCTCACTCCTAGGAGAATATTCTCCCAGGAGAATATGCCAATATAGGATCGCCCTTAGTATCCTCTTAAAGCTCAGAGACACTTTGCCTGATTGCCACTGTCTTATTTTTGGCCCATATCATGCCAGTGACTCACAGTCCACCTGTGTTCATCCAGTTTATCTAGGTCCTCCATTTACCACAAGGTTGTAGGAGAGTTTCACAGCTGATCCCTCAAACCATGACTTTGCATTTCATCACATTTTTTTCCTTACACCATAAAATAGCAAGAAGCATCTCTTATTGGAGCTGGGACAAACAGGAGTGGTCACTGGCACTGACCATACGTATGCCAGCGTGCCTTGTTTGCACACACCCTACCCTGGGACTCTTAGAGGCATTTCCCTTTTTACCCAGAGACATGTTCCCAGAGGTCATAGAATCATAGAATTGTTAGGGTTGGAAGGGATCATGTAGTTCCAACCCCTCTGCCATGGGCAGGGACACCTCACACTACATCAGGTTGCCAGAGTCACATCCAGCCTGGCCTTAAAAACCTCCAGGGATGAGACTTTTACCACCTCCCTGGGCAACCTGTCCCCTCAGAGCCCTTTAGTACATGACTGTGATTTGCAGTCAGTCAAGGACTTTCTATCACTCTGTTTCTCAAAACTACTTAATTTTTCTAGTGCTTTTTTTTCCTCTCATTTCCTAGTACAATATTCCAGTTCTTCACCCTCTCAAAAAAGTTTTCCAGCTTTTTATGTGAGAAATGTCACTTTCAGATGACTTATAGGGTTGTATTCTCATCTCTGAATGCTTTCCTACCTTTCTCAAAATGCACCTTCTGAACACAAGGCCTTGCATACCCTGTTTCCTCCTGTGTTTCATTTCAATTGAATAAACTCTAAGTTTCTAGATCCAGATTCCCAGATCAGAGACTCTTTGATAAAGTCTCTTAACCTGCACTAGGAACAACTGTGTCCCACTGTTACTAATATCATCTTGCCCTCCAGCCTATACTGGGCAATGAAATCATCATGACTAACCACTGCACAGATTTTCTCTTTCAATTCCTTCATTAACTTTCTCCTCTTAATGTTTTCTGCCCCTAAATAATATTCTGTAAGCTTTTCTTGCTGTGGATTGCTGTGCTTTTCCTCAGTTGGAAGTTCAGGTTTTGGATGGGGAAAGGGTGTGTAGGGGAGTTGTTTTTTTTTCTAAGGATTGAGTTATTTAGTCGTACCCTGGAGAACTTTTATGTTTGTCCTAGGTTCAGTGGTCAGAAACCAGAACAATATTTTAGAGACTTTGTGTTTATGGAAATTTCTCAGTGGGTATCAAGACACGAAGTGCAGTTTATTCAAACTGAGCATCTGGGCAGTATCTCCTTAGGGAAGCTGAGAAGGTTGTATGGGGGCATGCTTTGGGGGTGGGAGTTGTGGTGTTTTTTCTTCACTCTGTGGCTTTGTCCAAACTTGGAAACCTTAATTATCATTTAAACTTCAGGATGTTTGTAAAGGACCTTCAAATTCTGAAGGGAGAAGATTTCTTCCTCTCCTCCTCCTCCCCTCCCCTCCCTCATTTTATATGGCTTTTGTAAAGTTATGCAACAGGAGCTGGACTTTGCTAGGCAAGGCCACTATGGCTCTGGCAAGCAACATCATCCCTTTCTTCAAAACAAAAGGACATCAAAAGTTGCTGTGAAAAATAAAAAGGAAAGTAAATAGCTTCATCTATTCCATTCTATTCTATTCTATTCTATTCTATTCTATTCTATTCTATTCTATTCTATTCTATTCTATTCTATTCTATTCCATTCCATTCCATTCTATTCTATTTCCTGTTTCTAGGTAATAATATCCTGAGACTGTTAATCAATTTAAATACTTAACCCTGAAGGTGTTCAAGAGGGGATTGGACATGGCACTTGGTGCCATGGTTTAGTAGTCATGAGGTCTTGGGTGACAGCTTGGACTTGATGATCCTTGAGGTCTTTTCCAACCTTATTAATTCTATGATTCTATGATATCTCACAGATAGAGATGGACCTTTGGTTAGTCATATTCACCTTATAAGGTATAAGAAGCCTTTATCAAGTGTTGCTGGACAGCATCAGTTAGTATTGCTATGATTAAGTTATTCTGATTGCAGAATAACTAAATAACAACTTAATATCCTTAATAACTGTGGTGTGCCCAGAGCTTCTGTAGCCCTCAGTATTTGCACCGTGGCACAAGAAAACTTTTCACAGTGAGCAACCCAATACATTCTCTTCCGTTAAAAAATGTCAGAGGACTCAAAGGCACAAACTGTACTGCCTCAGAAGGCACAATTGTGTATGATGCTGAAATGCTGGCAGTTCTTACAGATCTAACATCTGTGTCTGAAAAGCTCTATAAACAGCACTCTCATTTTGGAATGTAAATATCTCATTTCAGTTAATGTGAATGTTAGAAGAGCACCAGCTTCCTTGTTCTGCTGCTTCAACCTCCTTTTAGTTCACTTACTCGGTCACCCGACACTAAAGGGACACACACAGAGAGGTTCTTTGGGGGATTCTGGGCAGAATGGGGATGCACTAAGCTGCAGTTAAAATTAAAACTTTATTTTCTTAACAGATTAGTATGATTAGTATAGCACTAAATGGTACGTGGTTTCTACAAGCAGGATTAATGTAACACAATTTATAAGTAGCAGAACAACTTCAGTTATGGCTTTTAATCAGCTGGACTCACTGCAGCTCAGGCCAAATCTTAACACATGGTTTGCTGTATTGGCACAACAATCATAAGCTAGACTCAAAAATCATATAAAGGAATGTGAGTTGCTCCTTCAGTCCTGGGAGGAGGCAGACAACAGTGGAGGTGGCCAGGGTCACCAGCAAGTCCTGGGTCTTGCTGTCCAGCAGCAGTTCTGGTCTAAGTCCCCCACTTAAGATTTGTAACTGCTGGATTTTATAGGCAGTGCTGTGTGTGATGTTTATGCTTCTTCTCTCAGGGTCATCCACACAAGGCTGGCTATGTGCCTGGCACCTTCATGGCTGGCAAGGGAGGGTGCATGCCTGGTGCCCACGAATCTTGAGGCCATTAGGGAGGAGAAGAAGAAATCTGCTTGGTTTGTCTGCTTGGTTCACAGGACCTTCAGGGCCTGATAATGAGGGAGAGGGAATGCATACATGACCTGCTTGGTCACAGAGAACAGCTGCTTGCCTTAGAAAATGAGTTATGCTAACTATGTTACCAGTGGTCAGGAGCAGAGGTCAGGTCATATGTACAGGCTTCTTTCCTTTTCATGAACCTTTTGATAATGTGAGGGAGATGCTAAGTAAATGCTCTTCTTAAGTAGTCATTTAGTCTTTTTCTCCCTGCTTTTATTCACTGTTCTATGCTGGTTGTTTTAGGGACCTTTACCTTGTATCTCCATTGATTTCCATCAGTAAGTATGACCCAGGAGAGATCAACAAGGTGCTGGCAGTTGTTCATCAGGTTCAAGGAAAACATGAGGTAATGCATTTCACACTTTAATAATTAAAACAGTATGTCAAGCTCTTCTAAAACTGGTGTGTATCAAGACTCTGAGTGTGGGGGTTCAATCTTGGTTTATGGCTAGGAGTATTTTGTTTTCATTTCTGTACTACCATCCTCAACAGACAAAATTCTTCTTTGCTGGTAGACAGGCATTCCAGTTTTTCTCTTGATGGTGGAAAACTATTCCATTATGAAACTGTATATCTGTCAGTTTCTACAGGGGCCAGCTTTATGGGGTTGGACTGATTTGATAATGAAATGTGGTGGCCAGCAGCCTGGAAATGTACTGCATTTCATGAGCTTGGGCCAGGGTGTCTGTATTCTATAAGGCACTGCCACTCCTTGAGCAATGTTGAACCACATTCCCAAGTTATGTCTTTATGATCCCAGTACTCACCAAATTATTGTTTTCTTTGTGTTTATGTATCTAGCAGGGTAACAATTGAAGCAAGAAGCAACCTGCAAAGCTAAGGAACTCCAGTTTGAAAATTGGATCTCTAACTCACCTTCTTCTAGTATGGGATAAATTACCTTTGGGATATGCATGGCTTCCTGAATCTGGAGTAATTTGCTTAGATGAGATGCCCAAAGGTTTCTATACTATGCCTGGAGTGCCTTATGCTTAGATGAGATGCCCAAAGGTTTCTATACTATGCCTGGAGTGCCTTATGCTTGTTGCAGAGTTACTTGGTTATATTTCATGTGCATATGTATTATGAGAACACATTTCTTAAGCACAGCTTTAAGTTCTGTACTGTAAAAGAAATCTGGGAGGCTTCAATTGCCTACAGTTTTCTTGCACAACTTTTCTGTGTAAACTCCTGGTGCTGAAAGCCAAGGAACCAGCTGAAGCCTGGCACCTCACTGAGACCTTTTCTTGGCTTTTGAATACTTTCTTAAAGAGTTGACCTTCAAAGCTAATTCAGGTGTCCATCAATGTTAGTAGCTTGGATGCATGTGTCTCTGCTTCTCTAGGTGAAGTATCATCTCATCTGTTCAGGATGGACTGTTGGCTAATTTTCCTGCCCATATTCAGCTGTTTCTCTTAGGGAAAAAAAAAAAAAAAAACAACAACAAAGAAGCCTCTAAAAAAGGAAGTCCCTTTAATAAATACCACTGTGATAATGAAGTTCTTCCCTGTTCCCAGGGATTGGATTTCCTCCTGCTGCCTTTTTCCACAGCATTGCAGTACAAACTTAAAGTAAACAAGTGAGGTGCTGTTGCCTCAATCTAGGGTGTTTCCTGAATGTACTATCTTCCTGTATGTGAGGGCTTTTTGCTTGCTTGGCAAAGTGACATTTTGAAGTGCTAAGTCTTGAAATTATGTATTGTGAAGGTACACAACTCTCACTAACCAGCATCCTGAGTTTTCATTACTATATCTTTGCAGAGCCTGCATGGCCTATAATAAAATATATCAGATGAAGCTTGTGGAGGGAGGTAATTATCTTTTATTAGACTGGCTTATAATGGGGCAGGCTGTCATGCAAGCTTTTGGTCACACAGTGACCTCAGAGGGCTTATGTGCCTAGATGCACATCAGGTCTTTTTCCAGCTATATTAGTTAGTCTAATAAAAGGTATTACCTCTCCTTAGAAACACTGCTTGACTTGCAGCCTTCACCATCTAATGGTGCAACAGCATGGCAACCATTACTAAAGCTGCTCCTCTGTGTGCTACTTCCAGTCCCCTCCTCTCTCTCTTTAGGATTCAAGATGTGAAGAGTTTCTCTCTATTATTGTGACACAAATTTTAGTTTGTCTAAATCAAAATGGCTAATTTCACTTTGCAGTGCCTCTAGCATCTCTCAGCAACATTTCACTGCATGTTTTCATAAATGAAAGCCAGGTTTATAAGCCTGGGAACATTCAGGTTTGCTTTAAAACTTCTTTTGTGTTCCCGAGCAATGAATGACATTTATTGTTGCAGTTCAGTTACAAAGTGAAGGATACTAGAAACTTGTTTCTGATGCCTGCTTTAGGCAGGCTGTATTTCCTGATTGAGATAATAACTAAACTGAAAAGCAGTTTAACTAAGAAGGTATTCAGATGTGCCAGTAACAATGTCTTCACTTGCCCTATCTCCAGAGATCTCCCTGGCTTTCATAGAATCAATAAGGTTGGAAAAGACCTCAAAGATCATCAAGTCCAACCTGTCACCCAACACCTCATGACTACCAAACCATGGCTTCAAGTGCCACATTCAATCCCTTTTTGAACACCTCCAGGGATGGTGACTCCACCACCTCCCTGGGTAACACATTCCAATGGCTAACAACTCTCTCTGGGAAGAACTTTCTCCTCACCTCCAGCCTAAACTTCCCCTGGCACAGCTTGAGACTGTGTCCTCTTGTTCTGGGGCTGGTTGCCTGGGTGAAGAGACCAATCCCCTTCTGGCTACAGCCTCCCTTCAGGTAGTTGTAGAGAGCAATAATGTCTCCCCTGAGCCTCCTCTTCTCCAGGCTAAAAAACCCCAGCTCCCTCAGCCTCTCCTCACAGGGCTGTGCTCAAGGCCTCTCCCCAGCCTCGTTGCCCTTCTCTGGACATGTTCAAGTGTCTCAATGTCCTTCTGAAATTGAGGGCCCCAGATCTGGACACATTATTCAAGGTGTAAACAAGTTTTACTTCATGGTAAAGGAAGCATTTGGTGATTGTTTTGAGGAGTTTAGTGTTATCAACAAAATCCCAGTTTCTCCTCACCCTTACTTATGTACCCCTGACCCTGAGGAGTATACTGGTATCCACCTGTAATTGCCAGCTGGATGGACTTCTAAGACATATTTTGGTTTAAATAGCTAAGAATATCTGTTAGTGATTTATATTACTACTCTCTGGAATTCCTTACTTTAAACCTGGTTTCTCTGAGCTATTTCAGGTGGAATATTTAATGTCTTTTCCCATAAATGAGAGCATGTATATATAAATAGTATCAACATAACATATCTGTCTGGCAGCTACAATGATCAAGAGGATGGAGCTAGCCAGGCTCCTTTGCCATGGGTGTTTGCCATCATGGTTTTTTCTACTGTCAGCAGTCCCTGTAGTGCATCTGTTCCATTAGTAATCAAAAGTTTTGTGCTGGCAATGTAATGGCTCATGGCTTTCCAATATGTAAGCTGATGAGGGTGGGGAGGTTTTAACTGCAATTTAATCATGGGTAAATCGAGAAAAGTCTTTTTTCTTTGTTTTAGAGCAGGAAATCTGGACACAGGACAGAAACTGTGTGCATTTACTTTTCTAGAAAAACATACAAACACTCCCAAAGTCTCCTTTATAATAGCTGAAGAAGGCAAATTTCAGTGTGCTTTCCATGTTAGTGACATTATGGTGCTTTAGTAGTTAATAGAAGAACAAAGAAGTATTTGATATCCCCCTAGCTGTAGCCTTCTCCAAATAATACAGGTTTTTATTATGCCTCTTGATACATTAATTTTGATCAGCTGTCAGTAGGTTATCCTTACCTTCACTGGCTACCAGCACTCTGACTCTTCCTTCACAACTTCATTTCTTTTTTAGGAAGTTATAGCACCCTTAATCTTGGGAAAGAGAAATTCAATGTAATTAATGCCATGTGTTAATTGTTATCTTCAGTTTAAAGTTATGGGGGGAAAAAACGCTTGTTGATTTGTTCACATGCACACAGTTCTCTCATCCATGTTCTCTCACCCTTGTTGCCTGTGGTGAAAATGAACACTACTTGAGTTGAAATTACATGGGTAAATGGTGTGCTTTGCTCATACAGCTTGAGAGAGAATGTGCATCTTTATAGTAGCACTGGCCAAGAAGGCAAACAGCATTCTGGCCCGTATCAGGAATAGTATGGCAAGCAGGACCAGGGAAGTGATTGTCCCTTTGTACTCAGCACTGGTGAGGCCACACCTTGAGCACTGGAGTCAGTTTTGGGGCCTTCACTACAAGAAAGACATTGAGATGCTGGAATATGTCCAGAGAAGGGTTAATAAAGCTGGCGAAGGGTCTGAAGAACAGGAGTGGTGAGGAGCAGCTGAGGGAACTCCTGTTGTCTAGTCTGAGAAAAAGAGGCTGAGGGAAGACATCACTCTCTCCAACTACCTGAATGGAGGTTGGAGGGAGGTGGCTGTTGATCTCTTCTCACTAGTAACAAATGACAGGTTGAGAGGAGACAGCCTCAGGTTGCACCAGGGGATATTTAGGTTAGATATTGGAAGAAAATTCTTCACTGGGAAGATTCTCAAACACTGCAACAGGTTGCCCGGGGTGCTGGTTGAATCCTCATCCATGGAGATGTTTAAAAGCTGCAATGATGCGGTGCTGAGGGACATGGTTTAGCACCAGCCTTGGTAGAGTTAGAGAACAATTGGACTTTATGATCGTAAAGGTCTTGTCCAAGTGAAATGATTCTGTAATTCTGTAACACAGAGGCTAAACCAGAATCTGCTCCATAAACACTACAAGTGACGTGCAACAGGAGTCAGTCATTTAAGTAAAAATAGTCATGAGCTGTGTACAAACCAAATTTTGCTTCTCCATTTGCATTTCGGCTCCTGTCTGGCATGGTTAGTAAATCTGCCAACAAGGAAAACTCTTTCACTGGGTACGTGCTGTTCTAAGGTTTGTGTAAGCTGAAAGGTACTGAATTGTTGGATAAAACTCATTTTTATTTGATGCAGTGAAGCACGTGGCCAACTTTAGTCACCTTCATTGGCTTTATTTAGTAGGTCTAAATTTTTGCCAGCAGTAGATTTCATTGGAACACTCTAAATAACACTATTTGCTGTTGCACAGCAGCATATGGTGTGTTAATGCTTTCTTTTTATTTTTAGTAGGCCAGAACTATGTGTTCCTCCCTCCAGCATGAGCTGGCTTTCCTTGTGCACATTCCTTGCAGTCCATCTGCCTATAAATGTTTCTCGGAGCGCATTGAATGATGATGCTAAGATACTGATGTGTTAAGTCATTAACAATAAAAAATCAAACAGCAAATGTTGTGGTGTGCTTGGCCAGCACACATTCCACTATTGCCCCAAAATCGAGTAGGCTCTGGTTTTCAACTAAACTCTGATTTGGAGGTTTGTCATCTAAACTCAGCACTTGTCACATTTGGGAGTAAACCTGATATATTCCCCTTGTGTTTGGGGGAGAGGAGAGTTTTGGTGTGATTAAGGCAGGCAGTGTAAAGCAAGTGCTCTCAGACTTGGGAAGAATGAGTGTTTTTTCCCAGTCACTGTGAAATGAAGGCACCCAAGACAGGCTGCATGCCTGTTAGACACAATCCAGCCAGTAAGTTGTTTTTTCTGAGAGGTGAGTGATTTTCATTAGATAATGCTCATGCAAAACAAAACTGTACTTTCGTGATGTTGTGGTATAAAACACTGCATATTTGCAAAACAGCAGAGGTTGCCACCTCTTCTTGCTTTACCTCCATAACTATTGAATTATCAAACTTAGAGTTGCCTAGAGCTGACGAGTTGCTTTTTTTCCCCCAGTGGGCTCCTCAGGACTATTGAGTTTACTTCAGGAGTAATTCTTGCTCGAACAGAGCCTTGAACTCAAACTGGTATTAAACAAGAGTCCCAGATTTTGTGATTTCCTAGTGGGGAAAAAAAGGGTAAACAGGTGGCAGGGCTAGAGAGAATGTTTCTTTTCATTTTTACCACTGCTCTGACAGCTTGCCCTAGAAGCTTTCTCTTTAGAAAATAGATACAACAGTAAACAGAACTGGTCAGGCATACACAGCGCCTGCCAGCCTCTGACTCCTGCCATCTGCACTGTAAATCCTTGGGTTTAAGGGTTGGTCCTTTACTTGTTTACACTGCAACAATTTTATTCTTTCTTTTAAAAAAAAAATAATAATTAAAATAATTAAAATCTTTTGTTGTGAGTGTCTGGTGTGCTCCCCCCAGTCACACTGAAGTTAAATTAGCATTGTCTATCAAGGCCTATGTATAAGCTTAAAACAAGTATTGAGTAAACAGTTGATTCACAGCAATATCTCTGTGCTCTTTACCAGTCCCAGATCAGTATCTAACTAGTAGAGCAGCATACACCCACTGTCTCACATGTAGTAATACTTCAGTATTTAATAGCAGCATTTTCTAGCACAGTTCATTTTTCACCAGGATAAAAATGGTTTTGAGGTGACAATTCTGCACTGCGTTTGAGTTGGTGTAGACAGCTTTGTACTGGCAAATGGTCACCTTGTTCTCATCAATAGCTGCTCAGGGATGAGCAGAAACCACAGCAAATGTAGATTACATCAAGAAAGAAGAAATAGAACTGCTTCACGTGGATCAGCAGAATGCTGCTTCATCTGGATCTGCAAGGCAGGTACTGTTGGAACCCTTCAATACTCAGATGAGCATTGCATCCAAGTTTAGATCTCTGGCAGAATGCTTGGGAAAGTGGGTCTTAAACATCTGGGCATAGTATGCCACTTCTAGCATGTCAGTAGCCAAAATTTGGTGTCTTAACCCAACTCTTTTGTAAAAGCATGTCTGCCTACCCCCCTTTATATTAACTTCCTCTATGTTGCATCCTTATCTGCAGCCCCCTGTGCTAGTGAGTAAGCATGGCAGCATCTAGCTTACATGAGTTATCTCAAGTGGGTATTTAAAGTGCTAGACTCTGATAAAATCCCACTGATTCTATGCTTTAGGTAGTAGGGTGACTCAAAATGCCTTTGTCAGATGTCTAACTTCTCCAGCTGTCCTGTCACTCAGGAAGAGTCAGAAGCTGGAGTCTTACGCTCACTAAATCTGGAAGGCTCAACTGTTAGCATAACAGATTTGGCAGCTTGGGGCAGGATGTGGATGACACCAGCCTTTTCCATTGCTGCCACACCTTGCAGAGAGAGGAGCAAAGTCTTCTGCTCCTTTGTTTTATTTTACACTGACAGTGAAAACAGCATTTTCCAGGAGAACTGAGCTGACTGAGGGCTGATAACAGAAACTGATTGTGGCAGCTTCGCAGGTTGCTTGCATGGTGAACACTTTGTTCACCTTCTATGAGATACAGCAAGTCTGGTATTTGGGGGAAGGTGTTGAACTTGCATCACGTGCATGATACAGGAGGTCACTGGTCTGCAGTCCCCTGAGCTTGAAAGAAAGTGGGTGACTGAGTCCAGTCAGAAAGGCCTCCATTAAGCCTTGGCATCCCTACCGTGTAGTACAGATACACAAGGAGTAGGTACTAACTGGGTTCATGTGCGTAGTCCTGATGTATCCAAAACTAAAAGTAAGAGATGTTCTTTTAGAGACTCTGGGCACAATTAAAACTTTATTTACTTGCATAACAGGATAAATAGTATGGCACAGGGTTCCACAAGCAGGATCAATGCAACACCATTTTTAAGTAGCATAATGCAACACTTACAGAACAACTTCAGATATAGCTTCTAATCAGCTGGCCTCACTGCAGCTCAGGCCAAATCTTAACACATGGTTTGCTGTATTGGCACAACAATCATAAGCTAGACTCAAAAATCATATAAAGGAGTATGAGTTGTTCCTGCAGTCCTGGGAGGAGGCAGACAACAGTGGAGGTGGCCAGGTTCACCAGCAAGTCCTGGGTCTTGCTGTCTAGCAGCAGTTCTGGTCTAAGTCCCCCACTTAAGATTTGGAACTGCTGGATTTTACAGGCAGTGCTGTGTGTGATGTTTATGCTTCTTCTCTCAGGGTCATCAACACAAGGCTGGCTATGTGCCTGGCACCTTCAAGGCTAGTAAGGAAGGGAGTCATCAGCTGGCGCCCAGTAACCTTGGGGCTGATAGAGAGGAGAAGAAGAAATCTGTTTGGTTTGTCTACTTGATTCACAGGACCTTCAGGGCCTGATAATAAGGGAAAGGGAATGCATACATGACCTGGCTGGTCACAGAAAACAGCTGCTTGCCCTATGGTGTTGGTTATGCTAACCACATTACCAGGGGAAGGAGCAGGGGGTACTGACCACATGCTTGATGCTGGTTTTGGTAGCACTAACCTAAGGATGTTAAGTAGAACCTCATCTCCTCTCAACAAGGATAAAAAAAGACTTCACAGAAATCATCCTGCATAAACTGGTTAGGGCCTGCATGTGAGATCTGTGGACTTCCCCACCCTTGAGCCTTCAACAGGAGATCTCTGTGCTTTGTGGTCACCTGGCAACTGTGTACACAATGCAAGAGCGAGTTTTCTCTTTTCAAGTTACATGATCTTGATTTAGCCTTAGTCACAAACTGCTACAGTCAGGTTATACACATTTGGGGTTGGGGTTTTTTTCTCCTTTGTCCACAGAAACTACAGTTCTAACATCACACTGCATGAAATAGAGAAACATTGGGTTTTTTTTTCTGTAATTTGTTGATGGTTACCCTAGCTGCATGTTTGAGTACATTTTTGCTTCTAGCATAGTGTTAAAATTGTTACACAAACAATCCTTTCATTTTACTTCCACAATACCTCCTGCAGGCTTCTACACAAACAAGATTTAGTCCTAACTTTATAATTCCATTTTAATTATCCTCTTAAAAATACAGCTTTTACAGCAATAATCATAACATTTTCAACTCTTTTTTGGAAGATTTAGTGGTTGTAAGCTAGCTGGATTTGGAATAGTCTGATGAACAGTCATGAAAAGAAAGAAACTAGCCTGTGTGATGCAGTTACTAAGACTGAGATCTGCTTTAGTCAGGGTCAGAATAAAATAAACTGCAATAAAAATGTTCACTAACTAGGAAACAGTATCTTGAGAAACAAAGATTTGGAAAAGTTGGAGAAATTGAAGAGTTAGAGAAACTGCAAAGCTAAAAGAAGGGCAGAAAAATCTGTAAGTGTAGAAGCTTGATGAGGAGACAGTTTATGGGACTAGATGAATGAGCAGCACCCAGCTGAAGAGAACTAAAGGATAGCAGTTTCTGAATGGTAACATGGTGGGGAAAGCTTTGTTTCTTCACAAGGAGAAAAGTGTTTTATGTTTATGGAGTTTGTTTAGTAGTGTAACTAAATTTGTCAGTGGAATATCCTAGTGACTGGCTTGGTAAAAGAATTTAACACACAGCTCTACAGTACAGATTCTGGTTCATAATACTTGTCATTAACAAAGGAGCACCATAGCCTTCCTCAACACTCAGTGACAGACCTTAATGCTAAATAAGGAAATGAAAGAAGTACTAATTTGTAGAGGTGAGTTCAGGATCTAGAGAAGGGGAGAGGAGGAAGTGATATATACTGCTGAGCCTACATTAAAGTTTCAGGATAAGGCACCAAATGTGTGCAAACGTCAAACAGAATCTTCCAAAACTGTGAAGTCCAGATGCTCTGTGTTTAGTTCTTACATCTGCAAGATACAGAAAACTACCAGTTGCAGCTTTGTCTTTTTTTTGTATTGTGGTTTGGTTTTTTTCCTTTGCATATGCCCTCAAAGGCCAATATATGTGGGGAAGAATAAGCAGACAAGACAATCATAGAATCAATAAGGTTGGAAGAGACCTCAAAGATCATCAAGTCCAGCCTGTCACCCAAGACCTCATGACTACTAAACCATGGCACCAAGTGCCACGTCCAATCCCTCCTTGAACACCTCCAGGGACAGTGACTCCACCACCTCCCTGGGCAGCCCATTCCAATGGCTAACAACTCTCTCTGGGAAGAACTTTCTCCTCACCTCCAGCCTAAACTTCCCCTGGTGCAGCTTGAGACTGTGTCCTCTTGTTATGTTGTCTGGGAGACAAGACCAACTCCCTCCTGGCTACAACCTCCCTTCAGGTAGTTGTGGAGAGCAATAAGGTCTCCCCTGAGCCTCCTCTTCTCCAGGCTAAACAATCCCAGTTCCCTCTGCCTCTCCTGGTAGGGCTTGTGCTTGGGGCCTCTCCCCAGCCTCATTGCCCTTCTCTGGACATGTTCAAGAGTCTCAATATCCTTCTTAAATTCAGGGGCCCAGAACTGGACAAAAACACTGATATAAAATCAAAAATAGCCTGATTACATTTCACAAACTACACAAAGGTGCTGACAGCTGCAATTGCAGTTGCAGCATGGATAGCATTTCAGTCACCAGCTGGCCACTGAACTGTGATGCACGCCTGCTCCAGCAGCAGTTTTAACCAAACTGGGAAGGAAACACCAGAATCCTGTGAAAACTACAGCAAGTCATTACTTTCTTCAGTATCTCTCACAGTACAGTTGAATCTGTCATTTGGGTCATACTTTTAGAAATCAAGCAATTATGAATCCTTTCATAAAAACTTAGAGGAATGTCAACAAACAATGGACAACACCAGATTAGGCAAACTTGGAAGTTTACAGTTCCAGCTGCTCAGGTTCAGGTAAATTAGACTGAGCTTAACCAGATTGGTTTGCTCTACTTTCAGTTTGAGGGTTTTCCAGCTTGAACAGGCTGAAGAGAGCTGTTAAATAGCCATTAGCATGATGAGCAATAGGACATGACAGGCCCCTCAACTACAGAGCAGTTGCTTTTTGTCCATTCAAATCATAGCTCTGAATGGCCTCGAAGAGCAGAGTAACCTAAAAGAGTTCATTCTTGAAAATAAACTTAATTTTAAAACTTATTAAGAATACTGGTGTTTTTTACTTGTTATCAGAGCTTAATTTGAAACATTCTGTGGGGAACAGTTACCTTAAATTCATTTTAAAACTTACTGCCAGTCTTTATTGTATCTGTGGCCATTAGATATCTGCTGTGCTGACTGGGCTGTCTGCTTTTCCTGCAAGGCATGTGGAGAAGAGAAGGGGGGGAAAAAAGACCAGTACTTGAATTGGATGCACAAGCACAGCATAAAGCTAACTGAAAGGATATTGGCTTTGAAAGAATAATCTTTTCAGCAGCTCTCTCAAGTGTCATCCACCTTGCCTACTCTAGCTAGTTTCATCATGAACACTGTCCCAGGTTCAAGGACTAATTTAAAGCTAGGCCTCTAAGGGCCACTTTTAATTCAAGGAGACCCTTATATGTGCAGAGCTGGGACTCCTAGGTACACTTTTAGCTACTTAAATGGCATAATACTTTTTCTTTTTAAGGTGGAAGGCTTGCATTGAATTTGTCTTTGAAGGTGCTGTGCACAGTATTTTGTACCACAGACATTTCAGGATGGTTTACTTGTGGTCTTCTTTGCTTGCTCCAAGGGAAATGTGTGCAACCTCAGCGACTGATTTGTCTTTTGCTTTTACAGGGATCAATATAGGCAAATCAATAAAGATTTGTCTGTGCCATACATTGTAATGCATGCCTTAAAAATGTCATGCATTTCAGTCAGCACAAATGGTAATCACAAAGGAGAGCATCACTTTGAAATGTCATCCTGCCTTTAGCTCTTTGTCATTTTCACTTGCTTGTTTTGCATCATCTAGTCTATCTGAAGGGACATCCATAAACTGGTATCCCTTGGGAAGTTGGCTCAGGCTTTACTCAAGGTCTGATGCAACAGGAATTCTCACAAACTGCATTTCATACTTACAGAGAGCCATAGCAACAGCCTGTAAAGAGAGCTTGCCTGTTTACACTTGCTGTATGTTCCGCTATGGTGGATGAAAAGAGGAATGAGAGAAGACCAATGGAGTTCATAACAGAAAAGCGTTGTTACATGTATTTGTAAGTATGCCATAGAAAAAAACAATCCATGTTCCAAACTAATTTTTTTTTTCTTAAACCACAGCAAAGATGGACTATCAGTGGCCAAAACACCTTTAAGAGTGTATGGAACTGCTATGGGGCTTGCCTGCTGCTCTAGCATGAGATGAAGAGGTGGTTGTGATTCTAAGCATATGTGATGTGAAAATAAATAGGTAGCGATATGAGCGTATCTAGTTTTGCTCCCTTGGCTTCCTGCCCAGGTCTGTAGTGTTGCTACCTATACAGCCTCTCTAGGAAAGCTTAATAAAGAGTTCCCTGTTGGCAGTGCTCCTTTGGTCCCCAAGCTCTAGGTCTCAGCTGGAACTCCTGCAAAGTAGGGAAGCTATGGCTCCTAGGGAGGGAGAACAAGGCTGGGGAAGAACAGCATCTCCTGGAGCTCATGGGCTAAGTGAGGGATATGGAAGAGATCTGTTCTTTATGAATTCCAAACATTTCACAATACCCAAAAAGTTTTACAGTGTTTTATGTTTTCCTGGTAAGGGGAGACTGAGAACTGTACCATGAAAGATTTAAATAGCTCCAGCCTAAGCCAGGGGAGGTTTAAGCTGGATGTTAGGAAAAAATTCTTCATAGAGGGAGTGATTGCCCATTGGAATGGGCTGCCCAGGGAGGTGGAGTCACCATCACTGGAGGTGTTTAGGAGGAGATTTGATGGGGTGCTTGGTGCCATGGTTTAGTTGATTAGATGGTGTTGGATGATGGATTGGACATGATGATCTCAAAGGTCTCTTCCAACCTGGTTTATTCTCTTCTACTCTATTCTATTCTTGACCTGTCTCAGAACTGGTAATTACCAGACTTCTGCAAGCTGAACAGAGGAAACTTATTGCAGAGTGCAAGAAAATGATTCACAGCACCGTTCATGAAGATACTAGGATGTCAAATAGCCCCAGGTTAAAGACTGGTGAGTCCTGCAATTGCTGACTTGAAAAATAACATAATGTGAAGCTTTATGAAGATGGGCAGGTGATTATTTGTGCTCAGACCTTGCAAGATAATAAACTAATTGAAGGGTTACTTGAGTTTTGCATCACTAACATTTTAAATTAATAACTTCCAGTTCATAAGCCTAAAGGCATCAGAATATTTTTACTATTTTTTTTCTAAACTGAGCTTTAGCAAGAAGGTTAAAAGACTTCCCTCAGCTGTAAGATGTTGGAAAGGCAGTCATGCAATGGTCTTTCTCACCAAGATGATGTTCAATCTCCCAGCGAAATGCAAAACCCCACAAGTGCACGGTTCCACTTTTGTCTGAGCACACGATAGCAATTACAGAGTTTTACCTTTTGAATAGTTCAACATTTCCAAGCACAGTTTGAAATACTGTCAGCAATTCTGCAAATCAACTCCTGTTTTCAAATGCACATGGAAAACTAAACCTGTGAGACGGAGAAGAACGCCTTGTCCAGATTAAATCATGGCCATATTCTCTCTGCTTATCTAGCATTTGTAGCTAGATAAATAAAACCCAGGAGGACCTCACTGCACGTACATCAAGAGACAAAATTATGTGGACAAATACTGTAAACTTCTGCCTAAGTTTAAAAGGCATTCTTTTAACTGTTATCATTCCAAATACTGACCTTGAGAAGCTAAGCCAGAAACTTAGTAACTGTGACTTTGCCTTTCAGGAATAATCTAGTGAATACCAGTCAACAAGTTTGTTACAGACTGTGGCAGCCTAGCAGTGCTATGAGAAAAGAGGAGCTGTGTGATGTGCAGCTTGAAATGAAAATATTTAATTTCCCTCCAGACTATGAGGCTAAAGCTTCTTAACTGTTTTTTCCTGTGCTACTGTGCTTTATTATCACTGAAAACTGAAGCATATTAAGCTGACCTTGACTACTTGAGAGCTTTTTGAGAAGTTTAAAGAAAATAAAACATCAGTAACACTGTCAGTTGATGAGGATTTGTTGTGAAAATACTAGTTTCAGTTCCAAAGAACTCAGTAGAATGTAGGAAGGAATTAATTTTATTGCATTTTACCATTCATTAGGCTATTTTCTGTGAAACCTGATTTAAATCAGTTTCTTTTCAGAGTCTCTTGGAGCCCCCAGATCTGAAGTCTAAACACAACTTGCCTTGGAGAGAGATCTCCTGAGGCCTGCCTTTTATTCTGGAGAAGCAGCTTGCATCTTTCTGTTGTGCATCTCTATATATCAGGATATTTTCTTTTTCTTAGATCATGTGTATAATGTATTTATCATGTGTGTGTGTGCCCACATTGAAAAATAGCTGATTAGCTATTTCTTAACTTTTCTACTCAATCTTTCTGAAACCATAGGACTGGGTAGCCTTTTAAAAGGCACATTCTCTGCACCTGTGAGCCACTGCTGAGATCTTGCCAGCCTGTTCTGATGCCCTCCCTAGATCCCAGTCATAAAGGAGAGTCGACTGCTCTGAGAGAACTGGCAGCAGAGGTGACCACTTCAACTAGCTGTGAGAAACCTGAACAAATTTGCACTTATTGTCCTTGAAAATGTCATCAAAGAGGAACTCAAAAATTTGGAAGTCAGAGTGGTTTCAAATTTATTTAATTATTACTACCACAAAAGGCTTGAGGATGATAAATAAGTATCTCGAATTATGCCTTCATTGGCAAGTAACTTGCCAAAACAGAAGGCAAGCAGTAGGTTGAAGGGGATGGTGCTGAAGCTTTCTGTTGGTGGTGCGTTCTCTCTAGATGTAGTCTCCATCTCCACTCCATGTGTGATACCTTCTGAAAGGATCACTTACATAATCTTTCTTCAGCTGAGGAACTCACCAACAAGTGGTACTGTGCTTAACACTTTATACAGCTGATATTAAAAGCTGCATGTTGTTAATAGGAGTCAGTCTTGTCATATGTGTAGCACTGGGCCACAGAGGGAGGATTGATGGAGGCAGGATAGATGAGCAGAGTGTGCAGGTGGCCAAGAATGCTACCAGCATCCTGGCCTGTATCAGGAATGGTGTGACCAGCAGGACCAGGGAAGTGATTAGCGATTGCCCCCTTAGGCTCAGCACTGGTGAGGCCACAGCATCTGAGTACAGCATCTCGTTTTGGGGCCCTCACTACAAGAAAGACATTGAGGTAGTGGAGAAAAGTCCAGAGAAGAGCAGTGAAGCTGGTGAAGGGTGCAGAAAACAGCTCTGGTGAGGTGCAGCTGAGGGAAGTGGGAGTCTGGAGAAGGCAAGTGGACACCTTCTCACTGAAGGCAAGGGGCCACCTTCTCACTGAATGAAAGTCATAGTGGGGTAGATGTTAAGACTCTTCTCCCTAGTATCAAGTGATAGGATGAGAGACAACATGGCCTCAAGTTACACCAGGGGAGGTTCAGATCGGATAACGGAAGAAAATTTCTTTACTGAAAGAGTGGTCAGGCATTGCAACAGGCTGCCCAGGGAGTCACCAGTGAAGTCATCGCCCCCGGAAGTGTTAAAAAAAACGTGTAGACATAGCACTTCGGAACACGGTTTAGTGGACCCGGTGGTGTTAATTCGACTGCTGGACTCCACATCCACAGAACGGTCCCACCACCGAACTGACGCCGTCCGACCAACCCCCTCTTCGCCTTCAGGAGGTGGCCAGGGGCGGGGCCGGGTCCCGGGTATGTCCCCGCCCCCAGGGCAGAGCCGCATCCTCATTGGCTCCGACCTCCCCCGCACGAGCAGGGCGTGCCCGCTGCCACTTCCCTCGCCACGGGCGCGCGCTGTTGTGACACGTGAGGGCGGTGCACGTGGGGCCGTTACGTAAGGCGCAGGGGAAAGGGGCAGGCCGAGTACACACGCACGCGTATTAGGGTGGCGCGCAGGCGCTGTGCGGGCACTACGCAGGCGCGTTCAGGAGGGGCGGGGGAAAGGCCGGGCTCGGTTCTCCTCCCCCTGCGCCCCTCCCCCGGCCAGACGGCGGAGGCTCCTGAGCGACAATGAAGCAGCAACAGCAGCCGCAAACCCCCCAGCCCCAGCCGCCGCCCTCCGCCAGCGCGGGGGTCCCGGCCTTCCTCAGCAAGTTGTGGGCGCTGGTGAGCGAGGCACCCAACAACCGGCTCATCACCTGGAGCCAGGTGCGTCCGTAGGGCGGTGGAAGATGTTCCGTTTCCCACCCGCTTTGCACTTCCATTGGCGGCACCAGGCAGCCTCTGCCACGCCTGAAGAGAACCCTGGGCCTGTTAGGGGAGGGCAGGCCGGTGGGCCTTCCTCGGGGTCTGCGGGAGGTGAAGGCGGCTGGGGAGGGCGGGAATCCCGCGCACGGCCACTTGGCTTGGTCAGGCTCCCCTCAGCCGGCCCCGAGAAGCGTCTCCTGCCGCTGTCGAGCAGCTGGGGTTGGGGGCAGCCGTTTGCCTGTCCCGAATGGCCAGGCTGGGGGCTTCCCCGGGGGGGGCTGGATCCCCCTGAGCTCTGAGGAAAGGGCTGGGATGCAGGAACGGTCGGGGTTTTGGGTGCGCTGACACGCGGTTATTCCTACGGGCAGCGCGGAGCCGCGGCGCGTTTTGCCACCGCAGGCTGGCGAGTTCGTGGACGGGGCGGGGGGAACCGGGGGCAGCGTGACAGCGTCCTGCTCTGGGCTGAAAGACGATGGAGAAATTAGGGTGTTTGGCGTCTCCTGGTCGCCGAACAAACCGCACCGCCCTTTCCCCGTGTGGCACTGATCTAGGCCTAGCGGCGCTCATCGCGGGCCGGGCCGGGCGCCTGGGGCTGCCCGCGGGGGCGGCGAGGCCCGTGCTGGCGGGAGCCCCGGGCACGTGGGACCGACAAGTGTCGCGCTCGGGTGGCGTCATCCCTGTGTCGTGTCCACCTGCTGGGGCGGCACTCCCCCCGAGCACCCACCGCCATCCCGGGCTTATGCAGAGGCGGCTGTCCTGGGGGCGGTGTGAAGGGGGTGGGTTACGGGCACCCCTGGAGAAAGTGCAGCTGGGCACCTGGCAGCAGTGACAGGGCACGACGACACGCCTCTGCTTGCTTCAGTAATTGAAGCCCCTGTCCTGAGAGCTGCGGGTTCAACGTGCCTAGTGGCCATATTGATAGACATTTATGCTGCCTTTTTTTAACAAGATGGAAAAGCTGTGTTGGCTGGCCCTTTATCTGGAGTTCTGTCCAGATGCCGGCTGTTGTAGTGATGAATCTTCGTTTTCAGACCACAGAGTTTGTAAGCATCTTAAAGCATTGGAAGGCAGGAGGTAACCATCTTCTTGCAATGTAATGAAGTGTTGGCAAGTTGGCTGCAGCATCCTTAACCTTTGGGATGAATGCCAAGCACATTTATTAATAACTTCCTTTTTAACTCTGTATCCTAGAAGATTTTCAAATAGCATGTATTAAAAGTGCTGTTCCTAAGCTGTACCATCATCTTCAAGGGGTGTTGAGATGGCAGCTCTCAGCTGAGTATTTTAAATGCTCAAGCAGTGATAAAATGTCTTGTTAAACGTTTTGCTGATAATGAGTTACCAGGAGCTTCAGCCAGAACTTTCTGAAGAAGTAAACAGGTAGACTGGGTAGATTACAGCAGCTTTTCCTCCTCTTGTTGGTTGTTTTTTCTGTAAGAGCCGTACTAATGGCTACATGAAGATGAATGGCTACATGTTGTCTAGCTTCAGAAGGGCCACCTGGCACTCTAATGGAAACTTTCCAAATTCATTGCTTGTGTTTATCTCTAGTAAGCACACCAAGGCTTAAGCGTCCTTGTATTTACTTAATTAAAAATAAAGATTAATTGTTTCAGATTCTTCTGCAAGGCCGTTTGTGGGAGGAAGATCCACAAATCACAGCTGATGTTGTTGGCATCCAGCAGCTCGTGGGGGAGGAAGGTTTTAGGATCTCTTGGTGGACAAGTGATGCCACGTTTTTTGAGTGTGCTGTGTCAACATGGGCACAGAAAGCGTACCAAACATAACAGGGAACAAAGAGTACAGTTACTGTAGAATTTCACTTTTCTCCTGTTCTTACACTGTAAGGGTAAACGCCATCTGAAACTGAGCAGCCAAGTTTTGTCTCTCTGTGTACACATCTGTGTCATCCATGGAAACCCAGACAAAGAGGACTAGGTGAAGTACTTGGAAGAGCACTGTGTGCTGCAGTCAGTAACTCTAGGGCTCGAAAGAGGCGTTTAGCTCTGTAGTAATGCGTCACTGAGTTCAGGTCAGGTCTGCAAGGTGGCACAGCTTTGCTGTAACTGAGCATTAGGACAAGAAGAATTAGCAGGTATGTTTCACAGATATTTCTGTGCTAGGCCTGAACAACATCAAAGTGACAGTAAATGAAGTGCTGCCTGAAAGCTGTCTGTTAGCATCACAGGTCACTATAGTGCCACTTGTTTAAGTACCTTCAGCTGATGAGCTTCATTAATGCATTGGCTAAAATAGGCTATTACTGCCCTTTGCATTTCCTTTCCCTGATGGCTCATCGGTGGAGTTAAGTAGGCATTACTGGGAAGTTTTCATCTTCTATCCTTCCTCTCAGTCTTAAGCTCCTAACTCATCCCAAGGGAAGCCATTTATGAATCCTGTTTCTGACGGTCCTTGCTGGTTTGTTAGAAACAAGCTCTTGGGCAGGCATCTCCACATGTTCTTACAGCTGGTTCTTCAAACCTCTTGGCATCATAGAGCTGCTGGCATTTGGAGGAAGAAACACGTGTGACTTTTTGAAACTAAAGGGCTTCTAAGGAACTGCAGTATCAGTGTTGGCATTTGCAATAATGATAGGCTGCTTCTTAAATATGGGGTGAGAGTACTGTGGATGTGCAGAAAAAACCTAAACCATTTTGAAGTATCTAATTTAGATTCTGGCAATTTTTTGTCCTGTAGTTAATGAAGCAGAGTTGCTGAAGAACAAAGAGCTGAGCCTTCTGGTTTAGTCAGAGCCTGTGGACAAAATAAAAGATCAGTCATCCCTCACAATCGGTATCATGGGAGGTGGGAGATATCTTGAGTGTTTACTGTTCTGGTAGCTCCAAAACCTGGTGGATACCCTCAGCTATTGGACAACTGTATCCACTCTACAGGTCTTATCACACTAAAAAGCTTTAATACTGGAAAGCAGAAGGGACTCTTAGCTGGTTGTTGGGTTTTTTTTCCCTTTCACAGTCTGTTTTCGATTCCTTCCTAAGCTTTTGAAGCTACATTGGCCTGTAGCGAAGCAGTAGTAGTTGTTGGCAACCAGTTAATTAATTTCTTGAGGAAGCAATGACTTAGAGAGGTGTTCCCCTTCAGATATGGATAGCAATGTAAATTGATAGTACTCCGTTGCTTTGCAACAGCAGGGTTTGCACAGGTTTTGTTGTGGAAAATACTAGGCAAGGGGATCGGTTACTACTGCATGCACAAAGGAAACATTCCAATCTGGTGATTAATTCTAAAAGCCCAGCATGTTTTCTCCCGTGGTCGTTAAGTACCTTAAATGTGTCTCTCTCCTTTTAGAATGGCCGGAGTTTCTTGGTGCTGGATGAACAGACATTTGCAAAAGAAATTCTTCCCAAGTACTTCAAGCACAACAACATGGCAAGCTTTGTCAGACAGCTAAATATGTGTAAGTTTGGGGGGGGTTGTTTTCTAGCATAGTTCGAGGTCCTTTACACTTTCCTTTGAACTGTGGCCCTGTGTTCCCTGCAATTGGGATACTGTCTTACCCTCAAAGCCGAGAGAGATAGTTGGAGCAGCATAGTTTGAATTTCTTACTGTGGCTTTTGAGAGGTCAAGAGTTGTTTCTGTCTCCTTTTTTTAAGATGGCTTCCGTAAAGTTGTCCATGTTGATTCTACGATTGTCAAACTGGAACGGGATGGTCCAGTCGAATTTCAGCACCCTTATTTTAAGCAAGGCCGGGAGGACTTGTTGGAACACATTAAAAGGAAGGTCAGTGAAAATTCTGTCTGGAAAACTTGTGTCAGTTGGAATTAATAGCAAAGTTCATGTTAAGTTGTATTGCAGGGTTATGAGTGTAAATAAGTTCAGAGTTTGAGGAAGCAAACTGTGCTGCTCTCGCATGTACCTTCAGTTGTTTAAAGATGTTGCAGGGGACTTGACTAGGCACCTGCCCTGTTGTCATTGTGAGGGTTCACAGGTGCAGAAATAAATGAGTTATGCAAACAGGATGTTTTGCAAATGGGTATTAGAAGTGCAGAGCATGCTTTGACTTCATCAGTAATAGAACAGTCTGCTTTATTTTTGTGTAGCTTGTTTCAGAACAAACTTTCTGCAAGCATTACATTTTCTGTTGAAGGGGGCAAACGTAGAAACGTTTGTTACGCTGCTGAATGATTCTGAAATGTGCTCTGCTGCTCCTGTGAGTTAGGTGAATATAGATACCAAGTAGAAATACAGTAACTTAAACGGTTCACAGGGATGTACTCAACACTGTGAAGCTGTTAGGATGAAGTAGAACACTTAGAGTGCCTGAAGAATCTAAATGGGCACAAACGTTTGTCAGAACTAAAGCTAAATGTGGTGACAGCAGCAGGAAGACTTTTCCCTATGTCTCTTATTTAATGCTTGGTTTATTATTAACTTTAATGCAGAGTTTATCAACACCAGGGGAAAATACACTTGATCAGCAACAGAAAATAATAGCTTATAATGAATAAAGGTAAATGTTCTTTCTGGATTTTGTTCTTTTTAAGGTTTCTTCTTCAAAACCTGAAGAGAACAAGATACGTCAGGAAGATCTCTCCAAAATAATAAGTAGTGCTCAAAAGGTGCAGATTAAACAAGAGACTTTTGAATCTCACTTGTCTGCTTTGAAGAGGTAAGTTGCTCCCTCAGCAGATGATACCTAAAATTGAGTAATTCTGATAAGATACTGGACAAAGACCTACTTCCAGGTGTCTCTGGATTGCTTTTTGCCTAACTTTACGTACTGCTGTAGGGAAATATATTTCAGTAAGAGAATTGCATCACAAATTGAATATTCTCATGGCTAAATGTAACAAATGATGCTGGTGTTTGAAGAACTGTCCAGTAGTGGATCTCCATTTTGCAATTACCTGCCAAGTCTGTCACCTCTGACTTCCCCCTCCCCCTTCCCTTGGTATAAAAACGCATTGCAAAGAGCCTTAATGAAGCCAGCTGATCTTCAACACAAATGATGAGCGTAGAGGTTTTAAAACTTAGTTTTAATATGACTTTGAATTCATCCTTTTCAAACAGGGAGAATGAATCCCTTTGGAGGGAAGTGGCAGAACTGAGAGCAAAACACTTGCAACAACAGCAGGTTATTCGGAAGGTAAGGCTTCATTCAAGTGTTGTAGATAAATGAGTGTCTGTGAATTAGGAATACTGTGCCATGTGTTGCCTTTCTTTGCCCTCACTTTTTTTTTGCAGTGTGAAATGTTTTTTCAGTACAAAAAAACCCTGACAGGGTGGTGTATAGTGAATAAATCCTTGTGAAACATCTATCCAGTGTCTTTCACTGCACAAGCAAAAGACCAACTCTTGAAAAGCTTTTCAAAGTCAAATAATATCAAAGTCAAATAATATCAAAGTCAATAATATCAAAGTCAATAATATCATAAATCATTCCTTAAGATACCCTTTTCCCATCCTTTTTTATTACTTATGGAATCAGATGCAGTGGGCACTAGTGGCCTCCCTACTCTAGTCATGGGGTCTGTGGTGACAGGTTGGACTCGATGATCTTTGAGGTCCCTTCCAACCTTAGTGATACTGAACTGATACTGAACTGATACTGATTACTAATATTCTGTGTGGGATGATCTCAGGAGAAACATCTCACCGCAGGAATTACAAGGTTCTATATTGGAAATCTACTGCTGTCCCACTACTGTCTGCAACTACCTGAAGGGAGGTTGTAGCCAGGTGGGGCTTGGTCTCTTCTCCCAGGCAACCAGCACCAGAACAAGAAGACACAGTCTCAAGCTGCACCAGGGGAGGTTTAGGCTGAATGTCAGGAAGAAGTTCTTCATAGAAAGAGTGATTGGCCATTGGAATGTGCTGCCCAGGGAGGTGGTGGAGTCACCATCACTGGAGGTGTTTAGGAAGAGACTGAATGGGGTGCTTGGTGCCATGGTTTAGTTGATTAGGTAGTGTTGGATGATAGGTTGGACTCGATGATATCAAAGCTCTTTTCCAACCTGGTTAATTCTATTCTACTGCTAATGGTATATTTCTGAAATTATTAGAATAGATTATTGAGTGGAACCCATTAATAAAATGTTAGCTTACCTTAGTTTAGCAGATTTCTGATCTACAAAAATTGATGCAGAGCTTTTATGGATTTGTGTTTAACATACCAGAATTAGCAACACTGAAAGCAGCCTTGTAGCAAAGACTTGCTGGTGTTTGGTGTGTTTTCAGTTTGTTCAAGCCAGATACATACACTTAATCCTTAAGTTTAAAACATAAAGGAAGAAAGCTTAACATTTCAGAAGGGAAGACAGCTGATTATTACTGATAAGTGGTACATGTAATTGTTTCCTGAGTCTGTGTAATGGGTTGGGGCAGGTCCCCCCCCCACCACAGGCAGAAATAACGACTCAGGCAAACGGATTGCAAAAGTGATGAAAGTTTAAATAGAAAGCAGTGAATGTTACAGAAAACCCAAAGCGCAGTGACAAAGAAAGATCCCATCCCCACCTGAGGGTGCATGCAAAACCCCCAGGGCTCCTTCTTCCCCCTCCCTCTGCTGGGCTAGTCTCAGCTGGCCAGGCCTGAGACTGCCCGTCCCCCTGTGGCCTTGGGCCTAATCAGGCCCATGGCCGGGAGATCTCTCCCCCAGTTACCAAGTCTCGGAGAGGGAAGGAAAGAGGAAGTGCCAGACTCCGCACTGGATCTTATAGTGGTGCAAAGAATTATGGTAGGAAATACACAATTTCCTGTGTCCATCCCTCTGGGCTGGACTTCTGGACACAGGAAGTGAATGCACCAGGGGGGCACCCAGCTCAAACTACAACATGCCACCCCTGTATTTCATACCATAATCCTTGCACCCAAACACATCATCAGATCAGAAAACTTCTGATGACATGTCCGGCGAAGTCCATATCTTCATCTGGGCGTCCACCCAAACAGTCTCTCATTCAGGCTCAAGCATCAGTCCATTCCAGTTGTTCTTCCTCATGTGATGGAACCTCCCAGCGACGCAGTCCTTCTCCTGCAGCGTGAATTCCTTGTGGACTCCTTGGGACATCCTGGTCACCTAGAAATACCTCACAACTTCTCAGCCAAGCCTTTGCTCTCCTATTCAGCGGCAAATTCTCCACCCCTGGGGCAGGCCAGTCGGAACAATCCGGCTCCACGACTGCCTTTTTCAATCCATCCAGGGTGCCGCAGCCAACCGCTTTCACGCGGACCAAAGCTACACGGATGCATGTCAGAGGCACTCCGCACCCCCCGGCTGGGCGCTCGCGTACCGAGGCAGGACAGCATCCGGCTGCACAACCTCCACCCCCGGAAGAGGGAGGAGCTGCGCCACAGCCCACTGAAGAAGCAGGGAGGCGGAGCCAGGTGCTCGGCGCCATTTTCGGAACACGTCCGAAAACACCAGGGAAAGATTTACAGCTGCCGCCGCCGCCTGAACGCAGCCCGGCTCGGGCGGTGCCGCCGCCGCCGCTTGAACGCGGCTCGGTTCGGCCCCCGCCGTCTCTGTCGCCGCGATGCAGAGTCCGAGTCACCTCCAGCAGTCGC
This sequence comes from Dryobates pubescens, assembly GCF_014839835.1. Lineage (NCBI taxonomy): Eukaryota > Metazoa > Chordata > Aves > Piciformes > Picidae > Dryobates > Dryobates pubescens. The sequence continues at coordinate 6,117,708 of NC_071639.1, read as the reverse complement.
TTGCCCGCTCGCCGCGGGTGTCCGCTCCCCACAGCGGCCGCGGGCCGACCACGCTCTGCTTGCCGCTGCCCCTCCTCCGCTCCCTGCCGCTCCGCAGAGAACGAGGAGAAGGCAGGTCTCGCCTTCTTAGGCTACTAGAGCACTCTTAAGCTACCCTGGGCAGAAAGTCACAGAAAGAACCACCCCTCGCTGTTCCCAAACAACAGGAGGGAATTCCATGCCATCAGCTACGCACCAGCTATCCTTCTGCAGTCCACAGGAGTTCACACAGTCGCCCCGGTAACACAAAACCTGAGCCCCAACTTTCCAAACCCAAACCGACGCCCAGAACTAAATTTAAACTCTCCATCTTTTGCAATCCGAGCTGCAGTTGGCCCCACGTTGGGCGCCAAAAAATGTAATGGGTTGGGGCAGGTCCCCCCCCCACCACAGGCAGAAATAACGACTCAGGCAAACGGATTGCAAAAGTGATGAAAGTTTAAATAGAAAGCAGTGAATGTTACAGAAAACCCAAAGCGCAGTGACAAAGAAAGATCCCATCCCCACCTGAGGGTGCATGCAAAACCCCCAGGGCTCCTTCTTCCCCCTCCCTCTGCTGGGCTAGTCTCAGCTGGCCAGGCCTGAGACTGCCCGTCCCCCTGTGGCCTTGGGCCTAATCAGGCCCATGGCCGGGAGATCTCTCCCCCAGTTACCAAGTCTCGGAGAGGGAAGGAAAGAGGAAGTGCCAGACTCCGCACTGGATCTTATAGTGGTGCAAAGAATTATGGTAGGAAATACACAATTTCCTGTGTCCATCCCTCTGGGCTGGACTTCTGGACACAGGAAGTGAATGCACCAGGGGGGCACCCAGCTCAAACTACAACAGTCTGTCAAATACGCCTTTCACCAGAACCAGTATTTACTGCTTACATACACAGCTGACATCCCTGTGTGCATTCTGTCATTGCTTATTGGAAATCTTCTGATAGTTCCAGTTTCTGAATGGGTTTTTTTTGGTGCTGTATGATGTAGTGTTAAGATCTACTTCTATCCCCTGCTATGTACAAAGCCTTTCTTAGACAACTGAGCAGCTCTGTTCTTCTTAACATTATCATCAGGGTGTTGTATTCTACCACCATTTTTTACTTTTCTCCCCAGCTCTGTTATGGGAGTAACTGCACAAAAATGTGTTCTGCTGTTCATGTGTAGATGTTATCATTGAAATGTTCTGTTACAAGGTATTTTGATAGTCTGGAAGAATCAGCTGCAGAGCACCTATCAATACTGTTCTTTTTCTTGCAGATTGTACAATTTATTGTTACCTTGGTGCGCAACAACCAACTAGTGAGCCTGAAACGCAAGAGGTAAATATGCAGGCCAGTCAGTGTGCTAACAAGTGTTGCTGGCTAAAACCAAAGAATCAGGTTTGAGATGGGTTTCTTCCTTTGCTCTTTGTGGTTTAGGCCTCTCCTCCTGAACACTAATGGACCTACAAAGTCGAATGTATTTCAGAAAATTGTGAAAGAACCGGCTGACAATAATCACCATGTAAGTTTGGTTTTATGCATGCTTTGTTATGATGAATAAAGGAGTGGAGGGGGCAGGCAGATCAGGTAGCTTGTCATATGACCAATAAAACCAGCTGTGTACTGAGAGCTATCAAATTTTAAAGTGATAATGCTATGTTGTATTTCCTTTGGAAGAGAAGTGTGTTTATATTCACCGCTCACTTTGTAATACAGCATGTGTAAGGCAGTTACTTGTGTATTAAATACAGCCTGGTGTGATCCTACTGAGAGCAACTTGCTTTGAATGATAGTGCTGCTAGAAATAGGGTATGTATATTAGGTTATCTCTGGGAGTTAGGCACTCCTGGCCCCACCCAGGGACAAGAATCCAGCGTGTTGCTCTTCAGGGCAGCATCCAACCCAGCAAAATCACATCAAGCTCCTGTGCCACTGAACCTGTCATGCCATTGAGTTATTTTCTGCTGCCCAAATAATGGTTGGTGTGGAGATTATTAGATCGAGTGCACTAGAATTAATGGCTTTGTTACAAAGTACTATTGAAGTGGCAGTCACTGCTACAATATTTTTAGTTCTTGTGTATTCCTGTTGTCATGGTGGTTTTGTTGCTTTTGCTGACTGTGCTAGTATATTTTTATTTCTATGCCTGTAGTATTTGCCAAATACTTTTCTTCTATGGCTGTTATTTTCCAGGTTGTTCATTTACTTGTATGGCTTTTCTATTAAATATAATCTGAGTTCACACTGCTAGAACTGAAACATTAAGATAGAGCTAGAACTGCGAGAATGCTGAAGCTCATTGTCATGCTGTCCCCTGACTCTTTACAATGATTCTCAGGTACCTCTCAACAGAAATGAGGGCTTAAAGCAAAGGGAACAGATTTCAGATGACATCATAATTTATGATGTCACTGAGGACGTGGGTAATGAAGAAAACCCCATGGGCGATGAAGAAAGTCTTCCTGTTACACCAGAAGCAAGTGAAGATACTTCAGATTCTTCCAAGTAAGAAGTCACTAGAATATATAGAGAGATAACTGGCTTTCAGTGCTGTATAAAATATAGCAGTGCAGATGTTTTAGGTGTTTGGTTCTTGTCAGAACAATTCAATGCTCCTTCACATACAAAAACTATGAATTCATGCTAGGTTCTGATTTATTGACTTCTGGATTTGTTCCCAATAGTCAATTTTCTGTGGAGTTTTGATCTTGAGGATAGAACTAGTGAGAATCAGTGTTATGGCACTGTTGCTAAATATACTCTGTTCAAAGAGAGAGTGACTGGTGCCATCTTAGTTTTGGATGCAAATAGTGTCATGGAGCATGATCAGACTGGGATGTCTGTCCAATGGAACTAACACCATGCAGCCACCCTAAGCTTTAGGGATGATGACCCAAAATGCACACTTAGTCACTCACCCATAAAGGCAAGGGCTCTCAGTCTCAAGGAGCTACTTTGGGCTGACCCCTGATGCGAGGGGAGAGTCCCCAGCTGCACATCTGCTGCTCCCAGGAGGCGTGGTTTCATTTGCCCTCCAGCAAGGTTCCAGCTGGTCTGTGGTCATACATGGTCAATGGTCTAGAAATGTTCCTTGGCTGAGAGCCTCATCTGCCAACCAAAGGGCCTTGCCTTTCCTGTCCCTCAGCCAGCTGGATGGCTTTTCCCCCAGTCTGCTTCTAGTTTTAACATTTTCCTTTCAGTGGTTGGGAAGTTTCCATCTTTGAGGCAGGTGCAGCAGCCACACAGACTGCTCCATACTCACAGCCACATGACCAATCTCCTTGGAGTGGTGGTACCTACCTCAGCAGTCTTGGTGAGTTTTGATGCTCACTGTAGATCTTAATTCCTTAATTATTCTGCTTACATTGGGATATCTGATTGCTGTTGCACTCTTAATACAGCTTATGACAACATATAAACCAAAGCAATCATCACTATAACTATTAGTAAAGACTGGAGGATGCTAACTGGTCATTTGGGCAGAGAAAACCCAGACCTATCAAAACTTACCTCAACCAACAAGTTCCTAGTGCAGCTTCAGAGTCCCTTGCTACTTTCATTATTTTGTTGATCTAATCCTGAAGTAGCACTGACACCTTTGAAACATGGTTACAGCATTTGCTTATCACCAGGTGAAAGACTCCACATACCTCTTTCTCCTTCAATAATAGCAAATCCAGTGCATATTGTACACAGTGATTCCTAACTCATCAGCTTGCTGTCTTTAGAAGACTAATTTGGGCCCTTGTATCAATTAAGAATTCTAAACTAATCACCTCACACCCACAGGGATAAGTATTTAAGATTCCTTGTCAATGGGCCAGTGGCAGGAACCAGGGGAAGTGGGTGCCTGGACCCCAAACCATAACCACCCCTTCTACCTTCCCACTTTTCCCCTCTAGGAATTGCAACCAGGGAAATCCCACAAACTAAACTACCAGTTTGTGTGTTTGTCAAAGGAACTAACCCCATGCAGCCAACTGAAAAAGCTTTAGGGGTGGTGACCCACAATGTACAATCACTCACCTAATAAATCAAGGGCTCTCAGCCTTGAGGAGTTGCTTTTCTAGGGGAGAGTCCTCAAGGTCCTGCTGCTGGGAAGAGGACTGGTTCTACTTGCTCTCCAAGAGGGCCCTGATTATACCTTAGTCAGATCTGTGATCATACATAGTCAGTGGCCTAGAAACCTTTCACTGGCTGAGGGCCTTGTCTGTCAAGTGCAAGGCCTTGCCTTTCCTGTCTCTCTGCCCAGGTGTATACTCACACACTCCTCAGCCCAGACTGAGGCTCTGAGTTTATCTCCTTTCAGCAACTTGAAAAGTTTTGGCCTATGTTGGAGCAAATGCCACAAATGCAGACAAGGACTTGCCTTCTTTTTACAGGTGTTTAGAGAGAATAATCTGCATGTGTTGGTGTGGTCTTAGAACTTCATTAACCACTTAGTTTCAGGGTTTTTTTCAGTCCCAAGTGTGGTATGTTCCTTCCTGTCTGTACTATAGAAGCAGTTCATCTTTCAGCTGTGAGCAATTAAAACTTGGTCTGGGGACTGAGATGCAGCTCTTCTGAAATACAGTGTATTGGTAGGCACTGTATTGTGCCTGGAACAAATACATATTTCTACTTACACATGAGCTAGTACCATTGCTCTGGTTCAGCTGATGCCTGGGAATGTATTCTCTGTTAAAAAAGCTTCTCAAATATAAGGCTGTGAGAGTGAACCAACACCAAAGCTAAGGGTTAAGGAAATCAGAATATGAATGAAAGCAAATTCTGGAGAACAGGTCTTACAAGGAGTGGCTGAGGGAGTGAGGTTGTTTGTTTAGTCTGGAGAAAAGAAGGCTGAGGGCAGACCTTGCTCTCTACAACTACTTGAAAGAAAGTTGAAGCCAGGTGAATGTCAGAGTCTTCTCAGTAGTAACAAGTGATAGGACAAGAGGAAATGGCCTCAGGTTTCACCAGGGGAGGTTTAGGTTGGATATTAGAAGATGCATCACTGAAAGGGTTCTCAAAGACTGGAACAGGCTCCCCAGGTTGGTGGCTGAATCCCCATCTCTGGAGGTGTTTCAGAGAGGCAGAGATGTGATGCTGAGGGATGTGGTTTAGCTGCAGCCTTGGTAGAGTTCGAGAACAGTTGGACTGGGTGATCTTAGAAGTCTTTTCCAACAGAAACAATTCTATGATTCTAAATTATCTGAGACTCGCTGGTTTTTAGGCTGCCTTCCTGCTAAACATAACAAAGTAAATTAACTACAGCACTATCCACTGAGATCTCTTATGTTGCAGATGCTCCAGAGATGATTCTGTTCAACCGGAAATATACTAAATATATATTGGTGATTTAGTTTCATGGCCTCATACACTCTGGCACACTTGATACATACTTTCCATTCATGGGTGAGCTTACAGTTGTAGTGCAAGGAAGAGCAGCGTTCCTATGGCTTTTTTGTAGCTGTTGGGTACTGGCACAAGTGTCTGCCAGCTGAGCTGCTTTCATTTATGGAGCACTGCAGCACTGTATCAATGGAAATAGAGAAACTTCCCTACTGCTTTAAGGCAGTCTATATGTTTCCTTACTCTTTGAGCTTGACTAACATCAGAAGTAACTAAACCTGTGGAATAGTGCCAATTTCAGTGAGTGCATGAAGTGCTTTGTTTCTCTCATTACAGCTGTAGCCGTTCTCCTGATATTGTAATTGTGGAAGATGATAATGAGGAAGAGGATGCCCCTGTAATTCAGGGGGATAGAAGCACTGAATCCATTGCTGTGCCAGCTCATGATCCCCTCAGCCCTGCCAGTGACAGCGCAAGCCCACTCATGTCAAGTGCTGTGCAGCTGAACAACCAGTCAACTTTAACTGCAGAAGATCCAGTGTCAATGATGGATTCCATACTCAATGAGAACGGAGTCATTTCACAGAATATCAATCTCCTTGGAAAGTGAGTAGCCTGGCCTTTGGCGGCTTTTAAGTATTAGAACTGATTGACTGAAGTAGAAAGAGCTGAGTAGCGGTTTCTGTTGAGAACTGTAAATTGATAGGTCACTTTTATTCTAGTCAGCTTCTGAAGATCCTTCCATTTTAAGTATTTTAAGAGGAGACCTCTGACTTTCCTGGTGAAGTGAGATGAGTGCATTATCTGACAGTGTGACGTTCTGAATTTCACTGTCTCAACTGTCAGGATTTATCTGCTACCTCTTGTAGGTAGATGGGGCTCACTAAGGCTACCTGGGTGCAAGAATCACACCTCTGTTAGTGTCATGTCATAGCATTACATGGATGTAGTCACTGTTTTGGAGCACTTGGCTGCTTTACTGGGGTTCTCTAAAGATGCCCACAGTTATCTTTTTTTGTTGTTGTTTTTCCAGAGGTGGTTTCTAATGAAGGACTTCATCCTGGTTCTGGTGAAGATCTTTTTTAGATGCATGTAATAAAGCTGTGTAAAGCTGAACTGTGGATTTCTCTTTCATCTTTTAAGATACATGGCATTAAAGTATTATTTGTCTTCTAGGGTTGAACTTCTGGATTATCTTGACAGCATTGACTGCAGCTTAGAGGACTTCCAAGCTATGTTATCAGGACGACAGTTCAGCATAGATCCAGATCTCCTGGTCGATGTAATTTTCACTGTTTAAGTGTTTTGGTAACACTGCAGACAGTCCTGGTTACTTTGGTTGCTTTATACACCTTGGATATTTTTGTTTTGCCTTTCTTCCCTTTAAAAGAGAAAGTATTTATAAATACTTGTGACTGTGTGTTTCTGGGCACTGGTGTAATTCTCAGTGCCATACCAGTGCTTAAGTGTTGTGCTGAAGAGTAGCTGTCTTAATGAAATCATAAACTCAGACACCAATTAGTTTAATGCTTATGCTTCGAAAAGAGCCCAGCACATTATCTGTGGTCTTCTCAGTGAAATGGGGTTAAAAATGCTCTTGGTACTCACTTTGCAAGTTTCTCTGCCATCTCAGGTTAGTTCTTAGGAGGATGTATATAATCTCAATTTCCTTTCAGATGTATGTCAAATAAAATGGTCTGGACAGGGCTGGAAGGGACCCATGCATGTAATCTAGTCCAGCCCCTTTGCTCAAAGCAGGGATGCTGTGAGGGTTAGCTCATGTTGCTCAGGATGTTAAGTCAAACTCTGAAGTCTCCAAAGGTGGGATATTCCACAGCCTCTCAGGTGCCTGTTCCAGTGCTTCACCCTTTGTAAAGAATTTCCTTGCACTGGTCACAGGTTTCCATGCTGCAGCTTGTAGCTCTTGCCTCTTGTGTTTTATCCACCTCTGTGGTGTTTGTCTTCTATATGACTGCTCTTTAAAAGCAATGGAAGAGTGGTTACCCTCGCCTTCCAGACAGGGTCACACAAGGTCCCTCAGTCTCCTGTATGTCATAAGCCCCCAAGCATCTGTGGCCCTCCAGACTCACTCCAGTTTCAAAACTCTTGTCCTGGGAGGCCTAAAACTACACACTGAGTGGCCTCAGGCGCTGTGCGGAGTGAAAGAAGTGCTTGCAGTGACCTCCTGGCTGTGCCATGCCTGGAGCTGAGCAAACCTCCCTGGAGCAGGCCCCACTGCTGGCTCATGGTAGGGTGTTGTTAACCACAAATCCCACGTCCCTCTCCAAGGAGCTGCTCCCTGTCCTGGGCCAGTGCATGAGGTCATTGTGTCCTAAGTGCCTCTGGATGTTAAGCTGATGGAGTGAGTGCCTGTTGGCCTCTCCTGCTGTGCTGAGACCTCTTCACAGCAGCTCTGCTCTGCTCTCCCCCTTATTGGTGGCTTCATCCAATTCAGTGTTGCTTGTAAACTTGAATCATGGGACATAAAAGAGTTATTTCCCTTGTTACTGAGATTCATGAACCTTCTCCAAACCTGGTGGTTGTTTTTTTCACACCTGTAAATAAACTGGTCCTGATAGAGTAAAACCATCAGGGACTCTTCTCACATGTGCAGATAGGATGTTCTTGTGTTCTTAACAGCAGCATCCAGATCTCTAAACCTTGCTGTGTTTTGTCTTGTTCAGCTATTTACAAGCTCCGTGCAGGTGAATCCCACAGATCATATTGCTAATACCAAAGTAAGTCCATTGCTCAGTGTGCACAGTAGTGACAGATCTAAACTCTGTGTTAATCCTTGACTACTGCTATGACAGCACTGTTTTCATGCTCTGGCTTTGAAGGCTTCCATAAGAGTAGGAAGGCTGTGGCTAAATTCATCCCTTTTGTTGGGTTTTAAGCAGAAAAGGGACAAGCACACTAACTGATGATGTCCTTTAGAACTTCCTGTTACCTTGTGGCTGTGATTGTGCCAGTCACTTCACTTCTGTATCCTCTAAGATTTTACTCTTTGCAGACCTGGCACATACTTCATCAGGATGGTCTTGTGGGAAAAGAAACACAAGGATAAGCAAGCAAAGCAAACCTGTAGCTCTTTGAACATGTCTTGTTCATTTATGCACATTACTGGTCTCTCCTGCTTGAGCAAGCCTCCGTTTCCATTTCACATGTCCTCAGCCAAGGTCTGTTAGTGTAACTGACACCACTGCATGCCTTTGCAAACTAAACATTTATGCTTTGCCAGTAATTGGTCAGCTGTGTTCTAGTGGCACTGGAGAAGGCTTTAAGATTCTGCTTTTGTTTCCAGATGGAGACAAAGGGAATAGAAACTACAAAGAATAATGCTGGTCCAGAGGCCTCACAGGAAACACAACTTTCCAAGCCCAAATCAGGTTAGTTTTGGTGTTTCATTGAAACAGTTTAACAAGCTTCGTTTTGAAGAATCACCTCAGTTTGCTCCTTGTCTGGTTTTGTGTCATGCTGATGAGCAAAGAGCCAAAACAAAACCCTTGCTCTATTTGCTTTGTAGGGGTTTGGCATTCCACCAGAAACTGATGTGTTTGCAGGGGAATCTGCACGCATTCTGTGATGCAGGAATGTAACAGTTCTTGAATCATGCTTTTCAAACACACATCTAGCATGGCTTTTGTTTAAATTCTGTGTATTGGCCTTTGTGTTTCCCTTCTGCACCTAGAAAAGTGTGTGAGCTGATAAGGTTTGGGGGATTGCTTTTCCTGCAGATAAGCAGCTGATCCAGTACACAGCCTTTCCACTCCTCGCCTTCTTTGATGGGAACCCAGGCTCTGACGTGGAGAGCGGGAGCTCTGCAGGTGGAACCCCTTCCTCTGCTGGCAAAGCCCCAGAAATGGATGAGCTCCTGGAGAGCAGCCTGGACCCTGAGCCCACCCAGAGCAAACTGGTGCGGCTGGAGCCACTGACGGAGGCTGAAGCGAGCGAAGCCACACTGTTCTACCTGTGTGAACTTGCCCCAGCACCCATGGACACAGACATGTCCTTCCTGGATAACTAATGCCATGGGGACTCTGTACATAGTCATGAACTATTTATTTAGGATATTGTTTGGTATCTGAGTTTTTGTAAATCACTGTTTTATGTAACCAGATGATGTGGAATCTCAAGAACCTTTCCTATATTACTTCCTGCAAGCAGTTGTTTCACCTCCTGGTTAGACAGCCAAGCTGGCAACACCAGGCTGCACTGCTGTCAGACCCTTGCTCTTAACACATATCACCAAATATCCAGGTAACCTAACCCTTGTGGATACAACAGGGGTTTGATTGATGGTTTCTTCTAGTTCTGATCTTACATATGATGATGTAAACTACTAGTGTATGGCTAGGGAGCACTGACTTTCTGTATCTTGGGTTGGTTTGGGTGTTTTCCTATTTTTTACATTTTGTTTAACAATCATGAAGCTTTTTGGTTCTTTTTTTTTTTTTTGGGGTGGGGGGACCAGGACCTGATGTAGGCTTTTTTTTTCCCGGCTTCAACTGGGAACAAAGTGCCTGTACCTTGCTAAATCTTGGTTCTGCCTTACTTTCACTTCAGTGGAAGTGCTCACACATAGCACAAACCGGGGAAAAAGTTCTTGACAGCCACCAGGCTCCTCAGCTGCATGAGTACTTTGGACCACCTACTCTGCCAAAATAAATGTTAAGTGTGATACTTAACCAGAGTTGTCCTTCATTCCCTGGACCAGGTAGGTGTGGATTTTAGCAGCCTGTGGTTTTCATGCTTCAGTAGCTGTGCAATGGGGTGTGCACGCATGTTTAGTGGGCAGGAGTTGCCTTGCCTAACCCTCAAGGTTTATTTTATGAGCCTCCAAAACAAGTGGCTAATGCAGCACTGTGGTTTCACAAACAATTGTGTTCTCCTTTGTGGTATTTTTTTTTTTACTGAAACCCATGGCAGAGACCTGTAGTTTTCCTGCCAGGGGGAGAGCTCTACCCCTCCTCAAAAGGTGTTTCCCTGTTGCTTTCACTTAAGCTCCCTGTTAAATGACTTAGCTGTAGTATTGCACAGCTGAATGCCAGATGTTATTGCCACACTGTGTGAAAGTGCAATTGCCACACCTTTAACTCAATCCTCTCAACCCAAGCTCCTGATCAAATACAAACAGCAAGTTAAACTACCTAAAAAGCTTTCTCTCTGCCCTTAAAGGTGTAGAGAGGAAGTGGGAAAAGCTCCCCTAAGATATTCCAGTGAAGGGACTAAGTGGCTGGCAGTAACTTTGTACATGTAAGGAACAACTCTTGTAAGTGCATTCAAAATTACTTTTTTTAAAGGACTAATCTAGCCACTTGTCCAAGGAGCTGAATCCAGAGACAGCTGCCTGTTCATTGTCTGCACTCAGAACTTCTGCTGCCTTACAGCTGGTGTTCAGCTCTTCTACTCTGACTCACAGAAGACAGGAGCAGGTTGCTGCAGTCTGAAGCATATTGTGTGTTCTCAGATGGGTGCAAAGGGCAGCGATAGGAACTGTCAGAAAATGTCCCACTGGGCCTTAGGCGATCCCCCACAGCACCAGGACACTGCCTTCTTGGGCATCCTAAGAACAGCAGCTGAGCACACAAAACCCTGTGCTATCCCCAGCTGGAGGTAGGAAGAGACGTCAAAATTCATTGGACATCATCCAACTTTATTTATTAATAAGGGAACAACATATTCCAAATTCTGACAAGCCTTTACTAATCGTTACATGACCACCTCACGTTTGATTGATGTGTCAGGCTTCTGTAGTGTCTGTGTTTAGGTGCAGAATTAAAGTAAGAACTGGGAGAGTCATTAGCAACAGGAATTAACAGCATAGACACTACAGTAACAGATCTGCATGACATCTGCTGAGGGCTCCAGGGTGACTCCTAGTCAGGCTGCTCTAGTCTCACATTGTAGCAAATAACAGATCAATACTGCAGCTCACAGACTTCAACTGCGAAGCAGCAAGCACTAAAGCGTTTGAAGTTTCATCACTGCACAGGAAGTCTACAGTATTTTCATCAGACAAATGTCTTAGCCTTACACCTAGGCTGAGATTTCCCAGGCTCAAGTCCATCTCTGGCAGTGGACAAGAAACAAAATACTGAATCCAAGATTTCAAAATGAAGCGCCCCAAATAAGACTACAAAACACTTGTGTTGAAGCCTCAGTTAAAGCACACCTCGCTTTAGTTACTGCAATTTTCCTGCTCCTCTTCCTCTGCTTTTTTTTAACCTCAATACTCCAAAAATTCCTCTCAAGGGCTTGCACAGCTCTCCCCCTTGGCTCCCTGACAACTGTGATTGTAGCTTAGCCAAGAGATAAAGTGGCACAGGCAACAGCAATAAGTTACAGCACAGCTACCCCACTGAAACTACTTTAAAAATTAAGAGTAATAATACAGATGCACATTATAAATGGGTGTCTTAAAAACATGCTTCTGAGCATCTGATACCAGGCTGGTTTTCCCCAGGGGGTCTGTCCTGTCTGCAGTGGGACCCAGCAGCAGCACAGGACATCAGCTCCTCTGCAGCTTCAGGTGCAGGTTTCCCTGCTTCAACACCCTCAGCACAAGGAAAGGTGGGGCTGTTAGTGCCAAGATGCTGCACAGTGTCAACTCCAACATGCAGTTTTGAGTGTGACAATGCTCACTCAAGACTGACTTTGTAATCAAGGCAACAGGGATGATCAAAGGCAGCCCCCCCTTTCCTGGCAGGGCCTGATCTAACACTTGCATGATTTTCCCTAACACTAATGCAACTGAGAGGGAACAAAACCTACTTTCAATAGGTCTTCATCTTGCATCTAATGCTGCTGAAGCACTCGCTCTATGAGTACGCCTATGGAAACCATCATTGTAACAATTGTCACTGAGCTCAGCTAGAAAGTCATCTAGTGAAATGACAGAAGACATGGTTCAGGGTCATCATGCAGGGCACATTACATGGACAGCACACACAGGTATTTACAACTGGCTCTACTGTCTGGAATACTGCTTGTCTGATGGGCAGTGGGAAGCCAGCACAACTCTCTGGAGAGCAGCACAGCTTAGTCAAAGTCACGGTTTGTGAGAACCAGCGGAGCAACCAGTGTCCAGACGTAGAGCACGATGCCGATCCAGCTGGAAGAGATCTTCACCCAGACAGACGGCCACTTGCTGGTCATTGTCTCGTAGGAAGAATCCGGACTGTGGGAAAGGGAGAAGAAAAACAAAGATGATTGGCAATTTTCCTTTCAAGATGACATCCTTGTGCACTAAGCCACTCAACACTCTTTCCACAGTCAATCATTGTGACTTCAGCTCCACACCTCACAGGAAATCTCTACCCCTTCTCACAACAATCTGTCCCAGAAGTTGGTGTCACAGGAAGGTGCAAATCCCCAGCAGCCCTAAAAATGTTTAGTAAGAAAAGCTGTCAAGTAGCAGAAATTGTTAGAAGAAACTTCTAAGCAAGCTTGTGGAAGGGCAGGAAACGGACAGCATTTACAGCTACAGAGAATGCACTCCAGGTGGTGTCACCAGTGCTGAGTAGATGGGAAGGATCATGTGTCCCTCAACCTGCTGATATAAAATGTCCTGTTTCTCCTTTTTCCAATTCTCTGTATCAGGCGAGGGTCTGGTGTTTACTGATTTTCAGTGATTACAGAACTGAAGACGCTATCCTGCTTACTTCAACAGGACATATTTGAGTGAATTAGGAGAATCAGCCCAGTGAATCAGAACTATCCTAGAAGACATGACAGGCACCTTGTGAACAAGGTCAGCTACTCCAATTTTCAAATACCACTCATTTAACTGAGGTCAAACTGAATACTTTCCTTAAATAGTCCCATTCAAGACCTAGACTCCTCACAGCACACAGCTTCAGCCTCCTCCTCCAGCAGAAGACAGCATCTTGAGCATTCATTAGCACAATGTATTATCAGTGTAAATACCTGTACCAGTTGGTGAGCGTCATCATGATATAGAGAGATGCCAGGAAAAGCATGAAATGGAAGAAGGAGTAGCTGTAAGTAACTCCATCCCTCTCGTTATCTATGGCTCGGTGAACATCATCATCATCAAGGGAGCCATCGCTCCTGGGCATTCCGTCCTCGATCAGCGTGGATTCATCGCTGGTCAGCATCAGCTTGTTCACTTGGCTGTTGTTGGATGTCCGGATGCTGCAGGGGACAGGAGAGGGCAGGGTACAGTTACCCAAATAAACACCACTTACCAACTGACAATGCAAGCCAACAGGAATGCTTTGAGAGTGTCCCAGTTTGAGGCCAGGCAGATCCTCTCTTGCCTCCCACCGGGGCAGAAAAATGAGACTCACATAAATGGATTGCAGAAGTGATGGAAAATTTAAATGGACAAGCAGTAAAGTGTTTTACAGAAGCTACAAGCACAGTGACAAACCCAAAGCATACACAGTCCCTTACAGCATACCCAGAAGCCTCCCATCATTTCCCTTTCTCCCATTCTGAGGGTACACCCAAAACCCCCAGGGTTCTTTCTTCCCCCACCTCCACTGCTAGGCTAGTCTCAGGCTGGCCAGGTCTGAGACTGCCCCTCCCTTTTCTCCTCCTGGCATTAGGCCTAGCCAGATCTAAGAGGCCTTGAGGTAACTCCCATTACCAGATAGGGAGCATCTCCCTCGGGAGCAGCAAGGGAAGAAAGAGGAAGTGAGAGACTTTGCAGATGGATTTATAGGGAGCAGGACATCATGGGTATGAAATCGGCTATTTCCTGCGTCCACCCACTGGGCTGAACCCTCAGGACACAGGAGGTCTATCTTGTGTGGCAGCAACAGGAGGTACCCAGCCTAAACTGCCAGAGAGAGGAACCTTACCTTGAGTAGAGAACACACAGCAAAAACAAAACCAGTCCTACAATTCCTTGTGCGTCCCACCACTGCACCACCTGGCCTTGGGTTGGGATGGTGGTGCTGTTGTAACCAATGATGCTTAGCAAACTCGGGTTACAGCGCCTGTCTGTTGGGGAAATACCATCAGATGTGTCATCAAACATGAACAGAACAAATACTAAACAGTACATTTCATTTCCACACTGAAAGCATGGAGACAGAAAGGAACTTTTGTGACTGTGACAGCTTTGAAGTAAAAATAGCTCTGAATCCAATTTTAGCCTACTGGATCTCTCTCTCTAAAGCAGGCAAATTGCAGTATGTGGCACACAAAAAAAATCTCCTTGAGCACACAAAAGGATTCTAAACTTACATAAGAAATGCATCAGCTGCTTTACTGTTCTGTCTCAACAAAATTAAAGTGCTCTGCATAGGAAGCCTTAGAAATTTTACCACTAGGAAACAAGTTTGACACACAGAGGCATCTCAGAAATCCATTTCCTATTATCAACAGTTCCCAAACCACAGCATCCACAGGTAACAGAAATAGAATAGAATAAACCAGGTTGGAAGAGACCTTTGAGATCATGAAGTCCAACCTATCATCCAACACCGTCTAATCAATTAAACCATGGCACCAAGCACCCCATCAAGTCTCCTCCTGAACACCTCCAATGACAGTGATTCCACCACCTCCCCAGGCAGCACATACCAATGGCCAATCTCTCTTTCTATGAAGAACTTCTTCCTAACATCCAGCCTAAACCTCCCCTGGTGCAGCTTGAGACTGTGCCCTCTTGTTCTGGTGCTGGTTGCCTGGGAGAAGAGACCAACCCCCACCTGGCTACAACCTCCCTTCAGGTAGTTGTAGACAGCAATAAGGTCTCCCCAACACCTTACCAACAGCTGAAGGCAGCAGACAATTAATTTCCCCATAATTCCACCAAGAAGTGGAGATGACTCATGTATGCTGTTACAGAGGCACAGATTGGCCATAATTAAGATAAAAGGGCCAGAGAGGCAATTACAACCTTCAAAAATCACTATCTGGCTGGTTTTTTAGTCACCAGAATTTTTGAATTTATATTTACAATTGGGTTTTTTTCTGGAGGTGCTCAGCTGTTTCCAGACACATGAAGCACTAAAAACATTATCCTCAGTTAAAAATACCTGAACAGTAGCATCTCTGACACCAGGTAAAAAAACCTAACAGTTGGTAGGGAGATGAGCTTTCCAAACACCTTGGAAGAGTTGAGGTCATTTGCAAAATCTGAGCTTTAGAATATTGCTTTCCTGCCAATAACAGGCAGAGATTCTTCCAGATGATAAATGTAAGAGCAAACAAAACATATCCTTGGAAGAACTGCTTCTTTGCTATTGCCATTGAAAGCTGGGGTGAGGAGGGAGAACACAAACCAACAAGGCCTGCCTCTAAGTTGTGGGGGACAGTTCTCCATTCTCACACTGCCTCACAAGAAGCTGGAGACAATTTACTGAGCTGTTAGCCAAAAAGCCCAACACTGACCTGGTTCATTGGTCATAGCTGACCAAGTCAAATACATAGTGTAAATGGTGATCACAGAAGACTGCAGCAAGCCAGATCTTGGCTGGGATTCCTAGACAAAGCATGAAACAGCAGGGTTAGGCAATTAGAAGTCTCGGGCACAATTACCTTATAGGATTCTGGGACAAGTAACACCAATAAAGTCCTGAAAGGTAAGAGAATTCCCACCTGAATCTTGGGCAGGATGGACATTACAGAGGCTCCAATACACAGCAGCATGTTGACACTGATGAATGTCTTGTTTTCAGAACAACCTTCTGGGTGAGTGTAATAAACATAAAACAAGACAATAGCCACTAGAGACAGCAGGTAATTGACAGCTGTAGCTGACAGCAGAGCTGTGAAAAGAGACAAAACCAGAGTTCAAGTGGTTAAAAATGGAGAGTATTGATATTTAAATAGTGCATGCTTATCAAGTTTTGCATATGGGATAACATGATGATTAGACAGCAGCTCTGGGCACTGAAGATCTTCTCAGAAGTAAGTTGTTCTTTCTCAAGAGAAAGAACACACTAGGTGGGAAGCCTGAAGCCATATTTGATTCTCCAGTGCTCTAACAGCAGCCAAGAGCAGCAAGCATGAAGGAAAGCAGTTGTACTACACACACTTTGGCTAAAAGCTTAACAAAGAAACTGAAGTACTATTTTTCCAATCGAGGGAAACCCACAATCTTATTTCCAAAGTGCATCTGACTAAAAATATGACAGCATGAAGTGGCCATTAAAGACAGGCTGTGTTGTCTTTCAAACCCCTGAATTACCACATCCAAAACATTGTTAAAAGTAACATATGGCTTCTCCAGGGAAACAACTGGCAGTCTCATTCAATACCTTGGCCTTTCACTCAGCATGTTCCTTGGAAGAATGACCAACCTGCACAGTTATTTTGTACACTTATGCCCAACATGAGGCAGCAACAGGTTAGTTTGTCCAGTGCAAAAGTGTAACAAAACTCATGGCTGAAAAAACTCCAAAAGCTAAAATTGACCCTTCTGTTAGATCATACACTGATGCTCTGCTCTCAGGGCTTAGATCTTGTTACTCAGAGGCTGCTGCCCCTCTCCCTGTGCCCCCTCTTATTTAACTTGACATGCAACAGACAGCAAGTCAAGAGAGCTGAACTCTACCACCTGAGAGCACACTTGTGCACAAAGCAGGCCTCCTACACTCTGGCAAAATGCAACTGCTCGGCGAGTAACTTTTATTAAATACCACACACAATGAAACTTAAAACTTGATTGTAGTCCTTTACCTGCATACCAGCATCTTGAATTTCCTTCTTCCATTTTTTCAACCCAAGATTCATTCCAGGAGTGGGCAAAGTCAATAAGCAAGACCAGCTGAATAAGAATAAAGCAGAACGCTCCAGCCATGCCCACATAAAACCACACTACGAGAGAAATAAAACAAACCCAGCTCAGAATCATAGATCATTTACCACCATCTTAATGTCCCTGAGCACTGAGAAGTGCTACAGTTACACAGCTACAATTAAAACTCAGGTATCAGCCTGCACTTAGTTTTGTTTTAAAACCAGCTATGATTGTACCACGATACAACAGAAGACAATATTCCCATACCAGTTGTAAATGGTCCCTCAGGTATGAAGAAAGCTCCAACACTAATTGCAAGTGCTGTTGCAAATTTAAAGAACCAGAATCTAAAGGGGAAAAAAAAACAACACAACAGATAAACAAACAAAACACCAGTCAGGCAACTGCTGAAGAATGCTCTAACTCACAGAAACTTTCCTCTTTTGAAGTAGCATAAAAATCTTATTGTATCTGCCTAAGATTTTTGTTCTCCAGAAAATGATGCTGACACTGTTGAGAAAAGAGCAAACCCTTACAAACATCAAAGTCAAGAGGAATGTAATTCCAAGGGGACAGATGAGGCTTTTAAATCTTTCTATTTGTTGTAAAAAATCTCAGTGGAATGCAACTTAGTACCATTATTCACCTCTGACTTTTGTTATCTTTGGACAAAAGCAGAATCTCTCATCTTGGGAAGCCTCTGGATAGGTTACTCAAAGTCACAGTTCAGGCTCTGAAAAGTGACAGCCATCTGTCTTTTCCTCCCACAAAAATGAATAGAATAGGAATAGAATAGGAATAGAATAGGAATAGAATAGGAATAGAATAGGAATAGAATA
Organism: Dryobates pubescens; assembly: GCF_014839835.1. Taxonomy (NCBI): domain Eukaryota; kingdom Metazoa; phylum Chordata; class Aves; order Piciformes; family Picidae; genus Dryobates; species Dryobates pubescens. Next base: position 6,099,814 of record NC_071639.1, on the reverse strand, counting down.
GGAATAGAATAGGAATAGAATAGGAATAGAATAGGAATAGAATAGGAATAGAATAGGAATAGAATAGGAATAGAATAGGAATAGAATAGGAATAGAATAGGAATAGAATAGACCAGACTGGAAGAGACCTTCAAGATCATCGCGTCCAACCCGTCAACCAATCCAACCCACCTAATCAACTAAACCATGGCACCAAGCACCCCATCAATCTAATAATCTAATAATCTGCCCTAAGATAGTAACTGAATGCAATATACTATGAAACTCGTTCTGGAGCAGTAAATGTGAGCAGGGTGCTCAGCCATGGGCCCTGTTTCCCCAGCAGATGTATCCCACACACATGCAGCACCCATCTCAGTTTTGAGTTCTGGATCTTACCCATTGTGCACCGCTGCTCTGGGGTCATTGCTGCTCTTCACCTTGATCATCAACAGGGAGAAGAGAAGGAAGAACATGGCCATGCCAAAGCACACCCGGTACACAGCTTTGTAACCAACCAGCACATCGCAATTCACGTGGCCGTGCACACCAGGTATAGTGGTTCCCATCCCTCCATCACAAAATCCAGGAATCTGTGATAAATACAAGATACTTCAGTCATCTGTAAAAGGCCTCCTGGGAGTCAATACAGGGAGAAATCAATGACTAAACAAATGTGAGTATTAGCAATTTATTAAGACACAGTTCATGAATATGGTGACATTGCTGGATCTGATGCTGAACAGCTGTATTGTTAGCTACCAGCCAACCAGAACAGACAACACACTCAAGGGGGGAAAAAAAATCCCACATAGGCAAATGCCAACAAAACCATAAATAAATTATATTAACAGTGGGTTGAGGGTTTTTTTTTTGTTTGTTCATTTGCTATTAGCAACCTCAGAACTTCTCAAAGACATACAGTTTTTGCTTGTTGATCTGAGTTAGGAGATAAATAGATCTGGGATTTGGTAACCTTGAGTGGGAAGTTACTGTCAGGTTGATGATGAAGGCAGCCTGCTTACATCTCTTTAAAACAGAATCAGCCTCCTCCCAAAAAGCAGCACCACCATCAATTACAAGTATTCTGAGAACATTTTCCTGTCACTACCAAAACAGGAGCAACATCTTTTTGAAGTCAGAGCACACTCCAGAAGGTTGTCATTTTCTTTCCTAGGTAATTAACGTGGCTCTTGCCAAAGCTCTAACCTGGTTACTATACCACATGGAAATAAACATTCAATCATTTGGAGAGGGGAGAAAATCAAAAGCATGCCTAACAGAAGCTGCTGTCTGCTAGAAAATAAAGACAGCAGAACAAATACTCACAGAACAAAAGCATGGAATACAGTGAAACTATAAGCTCACCCATATCATGCTGTAATTTTACATGCAGTGTTGCATCTTTGTGTAACTAATAAACTGTATAACCCTGTAGCCAAGTCCTAACTTCCTTGGTGAAAAAAATATGTTACCACCATCAGTGAAAAGTATTTTTGTTATGCATTTGCAGACTTTAAAATAGAATTTGAGCTAGTACAGCACAATGAAACCAGAAGACATCTTCAGTTGTGGTTATATTTTTTTTTACAGCAGCCAAAATCAATCAAGTACCAGAAATACAAGCATCTCAGTAATATGTAATTTGAAACTCCACACTCCTCTGCTCTGGGCTATTACAGAAGAGATGCAACTTTGTTTCTTAACAGTGCTTTTCATCCTCCATGATCCATTTTTAACAGTAAGAGTGGTAGGACACTGAAACATGTTTCCCAGGGAGGTCATGGATGCCCTCTCCATGGAGGTGTTCAAGGCCAGGTAGGTGAGGCCTCAGGAAATCTGGTCTAGCAGAAGGTGTCCCTGCCCATGCAAAGGGGTTGGAACTAGGTGATCCTTATTTAAGGTCCCTTCTAACCCAAACCATTCTATGGAATCTATTAGTCTGTGCAGTGACTATCCCATGAGTTCTTTATTTGATCTATAATCACATTAATGGTGACTGTGAAGCAGAGGTAGCAGCACAATTACGTACTTTCAAGTAAAACACATGCTTTCAGGATGTCATTTATAATCATGTGTGACATTTGTTCTACCAAACATGTTAGCAGAGAAGTAACCTGACCTTCTTCAGCTGCTCCTCCATGCCTGGTATTAACATCACACAGGCAACGCTGACGCCGACGAGCAAAAAGAAGGCATAAACCAGGCGAGTTATGGTGGAGTTGTTTCCACTGGGGCAGCATCGGCAGAGCAGGCATGGAGCACTTCCACATAAGCATGGGATCTGACAGAGAGACAGAACACAAACAACATCTTTAAAGAGTCTTGCACTGCTAGATTTCAATATTTAATCAGGCTGTGTAGATCATCAGATGTTATGAAGAATGTGACTCATCCCATGTATCTCATCACTAGTGCAGACTAAGTTGCTGCTACATGTTACAGAGGCCCTAACAACCTTGGCAGCACTTCCCAATGCACCACCAGAGAAATTGTGTTTCAAAAGGAACCATTTGTTCATTCAGAAGAAATAAAAACTGGATTTGGGCTCACTTGTTCTCTTGAATTTTATTCATTTCAGCTAAACGAGATGCAAAGATTGCTTGTACTCAACAACTACATCCTCCCTTCCACAGCTGCAGAGACTAAACAAACACAGGGCAGAAAAGCAATCCGAGCACAGCTGCCATAGAGGTGCACTTTCACCTGGCAGAGCTGGGCCACATCCCTCTCTGGGGCCATAAGCATTACTGGAGCACAAACAGTAGCTAGAACAGTCTAAAACGTGGACTGAAATTTAGCAGCTACCCATATATCACAGAATCCTGTGAGCTGGCAAAATTAAGTCATGCAGTGTACAAGTTACAAACCATGAGAACAAAGCAAACACTTTATCATCATCACTACTAAGTACTGAGAGTGGAAAGGGCTGCTGCTGAAACACTTGGGGGGAAAAAAATAGGACAAAATGTACCTGAGTTTAATCCTTCAACAGAAAATTCTGGGAAGAAGGAAAGGGAGCAGATATTGCTGTTTCATTAGGGGAGAGGGAATGTATTTCATCCCTTTGCAGTTTTTTGCCACTTGCTAAGTGCCAATTGGGGAAGTGAAATAAGCACAAAGTTCCACAAGTAAACATGAGCCAAAAGAGAAAAGGTACAGTAAAGATGTTTTGGGTTTGTTTGGTTTGGGGTTTTAATTTACAAATAAATGATTTTGCCCAGAAGACATGGGAAATCCCAGCAAGCAGTTACCAAGTCTTGGAGCTGAGGTGAAGTGAGTGACACTGAGCCCTGGGTGGGCCACAACAGATCACACCAGCCCTGCCAAACCCCTAACAGGCGGTAGAAGCCAGCCTCTCCTCCAGCACACACACAGGGACACCTCCACCAGTGAGGTGTTCACCACCACATCACAGACACAGTCACACAAGATGATGACTAGTTCCACAGCCACATGACTAGTGCATGTCTATCATCCAGTATGCCTGGCATGTGTCAGAAAGAGCTCTTCAAAGTTCAGTCATATGACAAACAAAAATGACAGCCGTCTGCTGCTACTGGGCAAACCCCAGGGCTCACAGGGAAGAGCAGACAGAATCCCACAGCACTCTCTGAGCCTCCTGAGAAGCCCTCAGGAAAAGGCTCAGATTATCTTTTCTTACAGGTTCAACCAGACCCACACACTCAACCCACAAACTTGGTCTTTCAAACAACCTCCTTGTATTCTTTTTGTACTTGTGTTTCTTTCCCAGAATGAAGGAGCCAGGAATTTTCCCTTCACTATGCTACAGAATCATTTCTAAACTAGCAAGCTTCACTATTATATTTATCTAGCTAAAAAAAGGGAAACCAGGTAGATTCTAACTATTTCAGTATGTAAGCTATTACACTGCCCTTTTTTACCTCTTCCTGTGCTCAGCATCACTATAGCACAAAGAGGTATTGATTCCAGGAGAGGTTTCATCTTGATATAAGGAGGAAAAAAAGTTTACAGTGAGAACAGTGACTGCAACAACCTCTCCAAGGACATGGCACAGTCTCCCTACACCAGAGGTTTTTTAAGACAGGAATGAACAAGGTCCCTAAACATGTCACCTAAGCTCCCTTCCCAACTAAAGGTTGGACCAGATGATCCTAGGAGGCTGTTCTGTGACTCTGAAAACATTTTTACCTCCAAACTGCTCATCTTTATGAGCTGTGCTCATGCACATCCCTGAACAAGCAAACCTATTGATGTATTATTCATACAAGTCGGTCACTTCTACAAGGAATCACATTACAGCCCAAGTCCATCTTTCTTTCAGCAAGACAAAATAAAACATTTACCATTCCAATAAACTAAGATTATTTTACTATTGGCAAAACCCCTTCCAGCAAGTAACAAATTTCAAAACCAGAGAGCAATGAATATTTGGCCCATGGAACTGAGCTTATCAGCAAAAGAGACAAGGATGCTCTGTGCCACTTTTTCCACATTCAGAGCACACCTCCTACAAAAATATACTACACCACAAACAGCAAGATACTACTGCACAGATCAAAGCATAATGCAAAGTCCCCAGGTAAAGCCCAGCTCCGTCAGAGATGCAGGGCTACCCTGCAGTTAGTTTTGGGCTTGCTTTCTTAGGGAAGCTTGGACAAGTCACTGTGTCGTAACTGCACAAACCTACTTCCATCCAATACTTCTGGGCTTAGCACCTGACTCGCATCCCTGCATGGTTTTGAGAAAAATAAGCAGCTCAATGCTGTTCACTGAGGCAAAATAAGAAAAGATGGCCCACACTCCTATTCTGGGAACAGCCAGCTAGGCAGACAAGTTAATTCAGGCCTGCTAAATCAGTCACTTCGCTCTCTAGAGCAGTGGAAATTGCAGGGGGAACACATAACAAGATTAATATTGCAGAAGAGAGGAGGAAGTCCCACAAATCCACTGAAAGTCAAGTGTTACTGACCCTGACACACACACAACCAGTTTTTACTGCTCAACAGAATCTTCTTACTGTGGTAATGACCAAATTTCTACATACCGAATTAAGTAGCCACAAAAACACTCCCCCCAGTCCCACTGGGCCTAGTCAGGTTTGAGATACATCACTCCTGCTCCTATGTTTAAAGGAACTCATTCAACCACAGTCTTTGCCTTTCCAGAGAGTACTGAAGTGAGCAAAACAGCAGCTGAGCTACTTCAGGGAACAATGCAATAGAGGCAAGGCCCAGCAGAGTGAAAATGGCATTGCCTGTTCAACTTAGATCATCAGGCCCAGAAGTCTTTCAAGATGACTTCTGAATGCTCCTAAAGCCTTCCCCTCCATCCCACTCCCCATCATTTTTGCTCTTAAAAATGCCAAACTGAAACACTGCTTAATTGGTACACAGTAGGGCTGAGCTGCAGGCAGCAGTAACAAGTCCAGAAGAAATACAGGTAGGAGGCAAGGTGCAGAGGTCTGCAGGGCACAAGAATAGCTACACAGCTGGAACAACGCCGGCAGCAGTGTCTCCCTAGACAAAGGAAGAGCAGTTTCCCTGGCCCTGGCCCTGCCTGCACTAGCAAAAATTCCACCATATCTGGTTCCCCTGCTACCTCACCCCCACAGCTTGCTTCTTTCAGAGCCCAAATGCTGTTTATACTGACATATCCTTAGACACCAGCACAGATTTCTGCTGTAACAACTAACATGTAGGCTTTTAAGTGCTGTGGTTTTAAGTGTGGAAAGAAAATCAACGCTTGAAAGCCATCACTGAAAAAGCAAACAAACAGAAAATTAGCATACAACCCCCTCTGCTTTGTTTGAGCATCTTAAAGGAAGGGATGGGGGTTAGGTACCCACACTAAACCTCACTTCATCAAGACTGCATGCTCACATTAATCAAGCCTGTCTAAAAGACCATTCACTGACTTTTTCTGGGCAGAAACAAAGACTCAAACCCAACAGTGAGTCTTTGTGCACCACAAAACACCAGCCAGTTACCAGAAAGGCTTGAAACTGCAGTATATATAAACTCAAGTATTTGACATAAAACCTAGGTACACAGCTCCTTGGCATTCAACAATAATTACAAATGTTAACTAGATTCTGCTAGTAATTGAAGCCTAACTGGCTTATCCGTTAAGTAGTGTTTAACATGTTAATTAAAGCAAAACAAACACTTGAGGTACTTCATTAACAGGATAGCACTGGTGTTTTAGTCACTTATTTGCAGGTGTATCAGTCTGGAAGATTAGTTCATACAAATTTACTAATTCCAGCATCATTTCATGGAATCTGTATAGAGAGATGATGCTTAGCTCCTAATTAAGTATTGCTCTACACTGCATATTTTGATAGCACAAAAAATAGGAGTTTGAGTCAATATGAGGTTTTGTTATACTGCTGAATTGAGTACACAAAGTCCTTAAATATACATAATTTCATTTAATCCAAGTCTAGTACACTATTTTTGGAACTGAAAATTCAAGTTTTCACAGGCCCACTGCCATTTTTAAGGCAAATGTTTAGAGATTCACAGTCCATGTGATTGTGTCTAGCTGCATAGTGACCACACTTGGAAAGATAACTACTTCAGGCTACAACAGCAATGCCTCAGCTGAGAAGAGGACTGCCATAAAGGATCTCTACTATTTCTCTGCTTTCCTTCATAATGCCAAAGGCTTTAAAACCATTTCAAAACGCAGTTTCCCATTAAGAAAAAAATCACCTGACAATGCTCAGCACGGTGATGACACATCACCACAGAATACCGTGCAGGAAGAAAATGATGGCTACATAAGACAAAGATGTTACAAAGGGTGGAGCTGCTCAAGACAAAGCCGTAAACAAGAGAAATTACACGCAACCATCAAGATCCGGGAAACACGTGAGCTTTCTTTTTCCCGAAAGAAACGTCGAACTTTAAACAATTTGATGTGATTTAAATAGCTTTGGGGAGGAGAAATTTCAGCGGACACAGCAACACTTCCCACACGGTAATGCCGATTAAGCAACGACCAGCAGTGCTACAGGCCTGTCTGAATAAATACGAGGCTCTCCATCATCCCAGCGAAACGGCTTTAGAGGATCCCTAGAGATCCCCGAAGTCCGAGCCGGGGAGAAGCACCGCGGGGGCGCGCCCCAGGACCCGCCTCTTCCAGCCCGGCGGGAAGAAAGCCCTGCCAGGGAGCGGGGGCGGCGGCAGCTCGGGGCGGAGAAAGCCTGGATGGGAACGGGGAGGGGGCCCGCAGCCTCCCCGCAATTGAGAAGGCAGAAAGGCATCGCTACAAACACCCCCGCTCCGGGAGACAAAGGTCCGGAAAGGCGACGGGCGAGGCCCGAGGTGGCGGGGTGGGGAAACCACCACCGACTGGCGGCTGTAGGCCTGCGCTGGGCAAGGAGGAGCAGAGAAACACCGCGGCGCCCGCCCCCAGCTTACCCAGCTCGCCAAGGAGCAGAGGCCCAGGACGCCGCCCATGGTCCGCGGCGGCTCGGGCTCAGGCTTCGATTCCTCAAAGATGGAAGCGCGGCGGCCGCGCACCCTCGGCGAGTTGTTTACCGCTGCACACTGCGCTTCCGGCTGCTCTGACGGCAGCGCACGTCACTTCCGGGGGAGAGAGAGGGGCGGGGAGGCGGGAGGTGGCGTAGGAGAGCTGTGGGGCGGGCAGGCGGTGAGGTCCTTGTTTCTGGTCACTGACTGCGATCGGTGTAAAGGCGCGGCGCGACATCGTCATGCGAACGCTTCGAAGGCCTCTCGGATGCCGCAGCAGGACAGCACGGTCTGTAGTCTCCTTTGTCACAGTTCCGTCAGTCACACAAACGGTGCATTCTTAGCTGGTTGCTTATGAACAGCCTCACTTTCCAAAGAAACATACCCGTGCCTCGTTAAGAACATGAATGCCGACTGCAAACTCAGCAATTACTGGGTATAAGTCATAGAACTGTAGAATAATTTTGGTTGGAAAAGACCTTTAAGATAGGTTAGACATAAGGAGGAAGTTCTTCACAATGAGAGTGATAAAATACTGGAACAGGGGAAGTTGATGCCCCATCTGTAGAGACTCTCAAGAATCATAGAATCAAAAAAGTTGGAAAAGACCTCAAAGATCAAGTCCAACCTGTCACCCAAGACCTCATGACTAACTAAACCATGGCACCAAGTGCCACGTCCAAACCCCTTGATGCGGGTTGATGTGGCCCTGGGCAGCCTGATCTGGTTGGAGGCCTCTATTGACTGCAGGGAGGCTGGGCAAGATGACTTTTGACAGTCCCATCCAACCTGATGCAATCTGTGATTCATCAAGTCCAACCATTATCTACTAAGCCTGGTGCTAAAGCATGTCCCTCAGCACCACGTCTCTATCTATGCTAAATCTGTCATTTATAGTTTGTTTTAAAGGCAACCCTATTTTCAAAATCAGACATGAAAAGAAAAAGCTAAGAAAGATCTCTTGCAGGCAGAAGGTTTAAGGATCTGATTGTTGTCCAGTGAGAGAGAATGTGAATAATTAACAAGCTGGTTATAGCTGTTAGTTTGAAAGGGAAGTTCACACATGTAATAAACTGAATGCTGAAATAAAATGCAGCATGCCTGTCACTACAAAAAACACCTTTAGAATAGAATTAACCAGGTTGGAAAAGACCTTTGAGATCATTGAGTCCAACCTGTCATCCAACACTAATCAACTAAACCATGGCACCAAGCATGCCATCCAGTCTCTTCCTAAACACCAAAGGTGAAGAAAGCTTTGGAAAGCCTCTAAAAAAGTAAAAGGTACTAAAGTGGAAGTACTTGAGAGTGGGAGATGGAATTGATGCATCTGCTCCTTGGCTAAACAATCTGCTTACCAGTGGCCAGCAGACTCCTTGGTCTGTTCTCAATAAGCATATCTTGGTCCTGCACAGAGACAGCAGCCAAAGTGCAGCTGAGCTCTGATGTGAGCATGGACATGGGAGTCTGAGCCTCAGCCTGGACCATCTTCCCCCACAAGGCTCACTGTCACATAACAGGACCTTCCTCCAAGTTAGGCAGGGTAATGAAAGTCGATTTGCATCTGCAGCAAGGAAGAGAAAAGCCATGGGGAGAGGAAGGCAGACAGTGCTGCTCTCTTCTGCTCCCTGTCACAGGAGCACAAGGCCAGGGCTGACAGCGAAGGAGGATTTGATACCTGTGTCCCATGTCTCCTTAGAAGGGCAATGTAGGGAATAATGTTTGGGCCCCTTTTAGTTGGCCAGTAGGTTCACGACAGTAATCCTTAATGATCACTTTTCCTTATGCGCTAATTTGAGCCAGTAAAGTGTGCTGTGTTCATTTTCTGTATTGCATCACCACAATAGGTCCTGCAGGCTCAGCATCAGTGCACAGCACATCTTTTCCAAAGATGACTTTTCATTAGTTATTGATTTTTTCTGCCTCAATGCACTTTTCCCTTACAAAAACCTCTGAAAGACAAGGCAGACTATTGCTGTCCAGACCAACCTGAACTCTTTTCTTCCAAAATATTAAACCATATCATTGTTCTCTGATTATTTCATTCTCTTTGCTTTCTTATTTGGATCATCTGCTGAGAAAATATCCTGAAGTATTATGTGTGCTTCACTGAACCAAGTCCTCCTGCTTCTTCATTACTCATCTAAGAAATGGTGAGAGAGAAACTACTACAGGAATTTATCTTCTGGAGATTGATTTCACTTTCTAGCCATACAGCATGTGTGACAGCTTTAAATCATATTGTGAAATCTCAATTGCATTACTTTGGGAATCTGGAGGTCTATTCTGACTGTTCATACACCACTGAGGAAACACTTCTGACTTTGCTAACCTTCAGCCATGATGGTAAATACTTTCCTTTGTACTGGTAAATACTTTCCTTTGTACTGGAGTTTCTTTTAACTAGTTGCTGTCAATCTGTTTGCAACTGGAAAAGCCTCTTGCAGTGCTGCTAGGTTTGAGTCCTTTCTTTATTTTCACTGTGGTGCTTCGGTTTTGCTCAATTTGAAGGGAGGGTGGACTCCTTCATACTCAAGACGCCTGTCTCAGCTTCCCCAGCATGATCTCCTGCTTCCTTGTGAGCCTCTTGAGTTTGTGTCAATATGAAAGCCATACTTGGCCATTATTTGACTATTTCTTTGAATCTGTTTTAGAAAACAACAGGATCCCAAATAGCTGAAGTAATTTTAGGTTGGGTTTTTTTTAGTCCTTTGTGTAGGGAGCCTCTTACTGAAAACTACATTTTTGTCAGATGCATATTGGAAAAGGGTTTTTTCCAGACTAGAGACCACCTGTCTGTTTCCATGCTCTGCAAAGCAACTTCCATCAGCTTCTTCAGTGAACACCAGGTCTGCAGAGAGCCCAGAGCTGCATTGTGGGGGATCACAAGCACTGCTACACACACTTTAACCTGCAGCAGAAAAGTCCTGCAGACTATTTTGTCTCTTGCATCCTTAGACCACTGAAAGAAAGGGCAAACTAGACAGAACAAGATACACTGAACAGACTTATGCTTCAGGCAAGGCTTTTCCAAACCATAGTTTTCTGTTAGTGGTTCATGACACTGGTCAACAGCATGAGGGAGAATCCTGAAAATCAGTGTGGATGGGAGGTTGGACAAGTTGTCTGCCTGCCTCACACTGAGTGAGGCTGCACTTCTTGCCATAAATTCCTGCCCTCAGTAATTGAGTTGCCTTTAATTGTATTTGTTCTGTGAAAGAATAAGCAAGTAGGAGGCTGGAAACACAATGCAAATGCTGTACTACATGGTGCACACAAACCCTACAGCTTGCAGGAAACACCCAGTATGCGTAGGGTGACCATGCATGTAGCACATGGACCATAAGCCCAGCAGTTCTCCATATAGTTAGGCAGTGCCCATGTATGCATTAGGAATGTGCACTGTGTAAGGAGAAGTTAAAACATGTGAAAAGAATTGAATCTGATGTTTTCTGTCCACCTCCAGTTGTGTAGAAGCCAAGAGCATGTCTCTCAGGGACCGAGGGCATTGCTTCATGAAGCATTCAGCGCTACAGTACAGCGTCATCACACCTTTCATCATGGAAAGACTACCTTACATTCACAAACCTCCAAAAAGAAGCACCTCCAGGCCTTCCCACACACGATTTCCAAGCACACACACACAAAAAAAGAGAGAAAATGTATAAGGAATAAAGAGCAAATTAAGTTTCACAGAATGCATTGTGGTGGAAGGAACACTCAAAGGTCATCTTGTCCAACCCACCTGCAGTCAGCAGGGACACCTCCAACTAGATCAGGCTGCCCAGGGCCACATCAAATCTGATCTTGAATGTCTCCAGAGATGGAGTCTCAACCACATCCCTGGGTTCCATGCTCATTGTAAAGAACTTCCTCCTTATGTCCAACCTAAACCTACCCTGTGCCACTTTCAAACCATTGCTCCTCTATCACCACAAGCTCTTCTAAACAGTCCCTCCCCAGCTGTCCTGTAGGTCCCCTTCAGATAGTGAAATGTAGCTTTAAGGTCATCCTGGAGTCTTCCCTAGTCTGAACCTAAACCTCTCTCTGTAGTACAATGTCAAAATCATACAAAGCGTTGGCACAAAATTTGGAAGGAGCAAAATGTTCAGCCTTCAAAACTCAAAGGAGAAAAGCGAGGATGCATTTTGTTTTCTGGGTATAGATCTGAAAATCATCTCCCCCAGAGGGCAGTGCAGCTTAAAGAATGGAAATGGATCCCTGGCATGTTTAGCTGGAGATGGGCAATTTGAAGATGTGGGTTTTATATCTCAAGAGTGTTAAGAGAAAAAATAGCCTACAGGGATGTATTTTCTGGAATAAATCTGTATATGCAGCACAACTCTACATTGCACTCACTTGAAGCCATATTTAATTGAAATGGGCAGAAGTGTCCCCCTTTCCTCCTCCCCCTTTCTTCCCCCTCTTAATCCTCTAAATGAAATGTAATATTGAAATAATACCTGTGATATCAGATTATGATACCCAAGGTTGTCTCTACTGTGAGTGAAGTGGAGCCCAAAAGATTAAGGTTCTTGTTTCCAGTGGGCTGTGCAGAGTCTCAGAGCTACCAGAAACGAAATTAAATTCAGAGGCCATATTTAAGGACTGACCTAGATGGCAATCTAATGCTGATTCAAATAAATAGATAAGACTATAGAATAAATAGATTGTAGGATAACTGTTTCTCTTTATCTCTCTCTTACAAGTTGTTTTTCTATTCTAACAATCCCTGTAGATCGAAACCAAAGAATGCAATGTATTCAAAACAGTAAAGCATTAAGCGTGTTTACAACATTATGTCTTTTCAGCCTCCCCAAAATACATTGCTGACTAGAAACTGATTGACAGCATGCATCATTTCTTGGTTTTGGGGTGGGTTTTTTGTGTGTGTAAAGGTGCATGGTTTTAATCTTTGGAAAAGAGTGAATAATCTGAAACTGTTTTGTGCAGCCCCCGTCACGAAGTGAAAACCAAAAACTCGTTGGCTTGTGCAAATTGTTGTCGCTCCACTCATGGCAAGAGAAGATTAAATGCAGATTGGGTCATGAGCATTATTAACGTTCCTATTAAGCCTCATCACAGTCATTGCAAGCCAGAGAGAAAAACTAATTCCTACCTCAGTTGCTATTATTGCTTGGGGGGGGGGGGGGGAACCGCCCTGCGAGGGTAAATTAATGAGACAGTTCCACATCGCCACATAATGCTCCGTGTTCTTAACAGGAAAAGACAGAAATATTTGTAATAACATCAACCCCTTTCAATTTGTACAGCATAGCATGGTTCAGTGTTTCTAAATAATTGCCATTTTGGAGACTGCTGCTAGCACTGTACCAGTGTGTGATGGATGGCTTTAAAATCCGGTACTGACAACTCACTGTCTATCCTCATCTTCTCTAGTGGTCCAGTCGTGAGCAGCTTTGTGTTTGTATTATGCATAGAATCATAGAATCAATAAGGTTGGAAAAGACCTCAAAGATCCTCAAGTCCAACCTGTCACCCAGCACCTCATGACTACTAAACCCTGGCACCAAGTGCCATATCCAGTCCCCTCTTGAACACCTCCAGGGATGGTGACTCCGCCGCCTCCCTGGGCAGCACATTCCAATGGCTAACAGCTCTCTCTGTGAAGAACTTTCTCCTCACCTCCAGCCTAAACTTCCCCTGGCACAGCTTGAGACTGTGTCCTCTTGTTCTGGTGCTGGGTGCCTGGGAGAAGAGATCAACCCCCTCCTGGCTACAACCTCCCTTCAGGTAGTTGTAGACAGCAATAAGGTCTCCCCTGAGCCTCCTCTTCTCCAGGCTGAACAATCCCAGCTCCTTCAGCCTCTCCTCATAGGGCTTGTGCTTGAGGCTCTCACCTTCATCTTGGGGATAAGTCTAAAGAAACCTGTGGAATTCATCAAGGAATAGCTTTTTTCTCCCCCCTTATTTTTCACCAGGCAGTGAGATTTTTAGAAGATCTGGGTCACAGAATGGTGGCAGGTGGAAAGGACCTCTGGAGATCAGCTAGTCCAGCCCCAGCAGGTTCACCTAGATCAGGTTGCACAGGCAATTAAGTTGTGCCAGGAAAGGCTTAGATTGGACATGAGGAAAAACTCCTTTACTGAGAGAGTGGTCATGTGTTGGAACAAGCTGCCCAGGGAGGTGGTGGGCTCACCATCCCTGGAGCTGTGCAAGAAGCATGCAGATGTGGCTCTTCAGGACATGGTTTAGTGGTCATGGTAGTTGGGTTACAGTTGGACTCAGTGATCTTAAAGATCTTTTCCAGCCTTAGAGATTCTGTGAAAACTCCTAGAGAAAGTTAATATATTTTTCAGAAGATATTTTAATTAGTTTTATATTTACTTATTTCCTAGCTGAAGGAGTGTTGTTAGAGCCACACTGGTAGACACCAGCTGTTACTGCTCTGTATGATTAGTAACCATCCTTTGATTGTCAAAGTCGGCGAGGACAAATCTCCCTCAGTTACAGGTTTTGGCAAAACAAAGTTTGCCAGTCAGGAGTGGCAATGCTGACATTCTGATCTTCATAAAACACAATCCTGAGGAGATGAAGCTGCAGGATTTTGTATTTGCTCCCTGAAAACACTTAACCTGTTGCAGCAAGAGGAAAGCAACAGCTAGGGATCATTTTGCTATCAGAGCCGATGTCAGGCACTGTGGCTAATTTCACAGAAATGAGTAACATTGGTGGGAACAGATGCTGTTCGCTGGCTATTTTAAACAAATTAAAGCATGCAATTGCCGAGCTGCTAGCTGTTGTGTAACCGGCGCTGGCAGCTGTCCCAGAAGACAGGGGGCAGCAAACGTGATGCCAGTTTTTACCAAGGCTTTAGGGCACCTGCGCAGCTCTGCCTCCCGGGAACTCAGGCTTCACAACCCTAGTAGCATTCTTGCAGAAAATTAGCCAGCGTCTGAATGAAGGTGATTTGGCTTCTGCAGTGTACCTGGATTGCTAAAAAGCCTTACACAAGGTCCTTACTAAGAGCTTTCAGAGCAGCTAATCAGTCATGAAATGACAAAAGAGGCTTCCTTTTTTTCGATTAATAGCTGCTAGCAAGATCCATCAAGGGCTATTAAACATAATTCTCCAGTTGCAGCCTCTATTCAGGAAATCTTTAAAACGGTAATTGCTGGAACCAGGATGGCAGAGCTGTCACCACCTGCTTGTCCCTCACTTACCTCTTTCCTCTGGCATCTACTACTGGGTGCTGTCAGGAGCATAATGCTGGGCAGCAAGACTTTTACCCTGATCTAATGCAGATTCACACTGTTCAAAGCTAAAAGTTATTGCCCAGTGCATAATGTAACAATCCAGATTTTTCCTCTTTTTCTCCTCCCCCCCTTTTTTTTTTGTGATAAAAAGTGTCTTCCTTACATAACAATTTTATTCTAACATAGACCCAAGTTTCCACATCAGCAGCTGTTTTTTCTGGAAGATATCAAACTTGGAAAATTTCAGCCCTTGTTGTCAGCTGTTTGAATAGCTGTAGGCTAATGTAGCAGAATCCTGTCCTTCCCCTTGGCTTTTAGAAGATTTTGGAGCAAGGAACTTAGTTCTTGCAGTTTGAGAAGCTGCAGTGAGACCTCTGTAAAGGTCTGGGAGACCAACAGGAACAGGTCAGCTGGCCTTCAACCCAAGAGCTGCATTAGAATAGAAATAGAACAGAATGGAATGGAATGGAACGGAATGGAACGGAATGGAATGGAATGGAATGGAATAGACCAAGTTGGAAAAGACCTTTGAGATTTGTGCAGGGAAGGCACATGTGGAGTTTGTGCATATGTGTTTTAGTAGCTTACATGGCCACGAGCACTGCAGTACTGAACACAAGGAAAGGTCAGACTACAACATGCAACTCTGCGTCTGTGTAAACTCATATAGGGAGAGCAACACTATTCCAAGTCAACTTCTGTAAATGTAAGCATTCTCCCTCACTACAGCTTCTTTCCCATTGTGACCATATGCATGCTAGTTCAGCTGGAGAAGCAAGGAATCCTCTCCCTTAAACAAAGCTGTTCTTTATCTGAGTACCAAGCAGGTCTGTACCATCTCCTGGGGAGCTAGAATGGTTCACTGCTGGGCTTTGAGCACAACAAACTGCCTGTGTGCAAGTAGTAGTGAAAACCACCACAGGTACACTAACCACTGTATTCAAAGAAGGAAATCAATGTTTATTTTCAGAATCTTTTGACTTCATACAGAAGCAATTTTTAAATAGAAAAAGAATCAATGTTTTCAGGGATGAATGCCTAAATTAATATGCAATTATGCCCTTTACAGTCCCATGTAATTCAGCTGAGCTTCCTGACTCTCTGGACCATTCAGGCCACCTACAAATCAAGCCTAATTTTAGGTCCCTATTTCAGAAAAAAAAAAAAACCAAACACTAAAAAACCTACCAAGAACCAACCCCAAAAATACACACAAACCCTCTCAACAACAACAACAACAACAAAAACCCCCAAACAACAAAAAAAGGCACAAACAACAGAAAACCCCCAAACAACAACAAAACCACAAACAAACAAAAAAACCAACCACAAAAAAAAACCAAACCCAGAACTTGAAAGAATGCTTAGAGCCAAAATTAATCTTCAACTATGGCTTATTTGTTGTGATGAGCAACTTAATGTGGCAGAAACCAAGGTGAAACTGTTTTAACAGCACAAAAGAGCGGGAAAAAAAACCCCAACACACTGAAAACCAAAAACCTCTTTCTGCCACTTTTCCTCACTGACCTGACAGGCTGGGTTTTCAGTGCTAAATCTGAGTTGCATCATTCCTGCACTGGAGTAACAAATGGCATTGGAGCAGTCACTTTGTGGTAAGGATGCAAGAGCATCATTGCACAGGAGCAATGTAAGTCAATATTTGTCACCTTCCATAGAGCAAGGACAATTTTGTCTTTGGGTTTTAGACTTAGAGGAGCAGCTCTATTGAAAACACATTCAAGTGAGCAAACACTGCATCGATTCTAAATGTCACAGCAAACAAGCATTTCAGTGACAGCCTCCAAATCATTTGGTTATGAATTTGGAAGACCAGCCAGCTCTGCATATTGTGAACTGTCCTTTGGTTTGTCTGGAACTCTGAAGAGGGAATCATGTTTTGTAGAGGACAGTTGAAGGAAACATACCCTTCAGGGACTGTGAGAGTGGGGAAAAAAACCTCTATGTAGTGATGATCTGCAAATTTTGGGTAAACCCCAAGGTTTTTTTTTACTGTTGCTAAATTGTTGTGGCAGGAACTTCACAATGAATTTGAATTATGGAAAGATCCCATGCATCATTTCTGTAGGCATGGAACTTTTGTGTGAATCACTAGTGCTGTTTTCACAATCCTGGAAAGTCTGCAAGCAGAGGTGCTGCTGTGTCACACCAATAATGTAGGCATAAGTTGGAGATACATCCATTCATTGCTTCTGTATGGATATAGGTTTTCTAATTGGTATCATCTGACTACATTCATGAGCTACATGCATACACAAATATGATTCTTGGTGCACCTGTTTTGGTAGCTTTGGTTGGACACCCACATTTTAATTACCACAGGAAGAGAAAGATTTCAGTTCTGCTTCCTAAAAGGTCATCTTTCTTCCCAGTTAACTCTTCACTGATGGTCTCTCTGTTGGCTAGATTCTTGCTCAGACTGCTTGCCTCAGAATTGATCACCTCTCAGATATGTACATCCTTAATTCCTTCTTCCACTGTCTCATTACCTGGTATAATGTTTTGGAGTTCCAAATCCACAGTGATCATTCTCATAATGACTTTTTGAATTATTAATATTCCCATTTTGCAGAAGCCCAGAGAGCCTTGTGCAAGGTTATTTAGGAGGGTAAGCCTGTATCTTCGAATCCATCATCTATGCCCTGATTATGTTCTCTCCTCAAGCTTTCTGAGGAACAAAACTTTTGCTTTCCTGGTATTCTCAGGCAAATATCATTCTGGTTGAGACTAATAAACACAAAGTTAAGAACTTTGATCTTCAAGGCTGCTTAAATTGTAGATTCATCTGGTGACTAGGTGAGGAGTCTTTTTTTTTCAGGGGACAAAGTCTTTTTAAAGCAGAGACTATTTAATGAGGGAGCAAGAATAAGACTATAGGTGATCAGACAGACTGCCTGACAGCTGAATTAGAAAGATTAATTCTCCAGTAATGTTAGAGAGGCACTTTTGAGAAACTTCCTAAAAGAAAAGAATTCACTGATTTCACTGGGTGGTGAATACATAGAAACAGTCTGTTTAGTAAAGCCAACTTGTCACCCTCCAAAGAGCTGATTCATTCTGAGAGGCTCTTTCATGAAACATCTTCTCCTGGCTTTTTTTGTTGTTGTGGCTGTTGTTGTTTTTCTTTTTAAGACAAAATGTCCTTTCATCCCTCTTCAGAACTGGGTTTTTTTCCTGCTTTTCAGTATCCATGTGCTCTCTCCCTGGAGATTTCTCTTGAGCCAGCCGTGAAATGAGTACCCCTCAGAAAGACGTAGTGCGAGTTCATTACTGCTTGCATCATCCATGACATCAAGATCTCCACACCTGAATTGTTAACTCAGGGTCAAGTTCATTCTGTTCTCTGGTGTGTGTGTATGTTTTTTGTAATTCAAAATGACTTGCATTGAGTGGCATCTATATTTGGAACTTTTTTGTCCAGATTACTCAGATGCCAAACTAAAATGACAGCTAGAGCCAAATTAATAGGTAGTCAGGTGCTTGAATGCCTGTAATTATTTTAGTTCTCTGATCACCTTGTGATTTTCATTTGTCTTTTGTCTCTGTACTGATTCGTGCTTCATTCCTTATTAATGTGTCTCAGGGCTTGTTTGCTCTTCTAGCTGTTGCAGCCCCTGGTTTATATCCTTTTGTAAGCTCCAGCTCCTTTATGCAGTGCTCCCCAGTTAGCAAGTATGAGGAAGAGCCTCACTTTTTAACAAGGTAACTTTTGTAACAAAGATAAGCTGGATACCTTCAGGTGGCATTTATGTAGCTGGGACTGGCATTCTGAAAAGAGCAGGGCTCCAAATCCCTGGGAATTTGTACAGCATGACCCCGCAGCCAGTTGTGCAAAACAACTGAGGAGCTGATGCACCATTTCGTGAAGCTAAAATTGACCATCTGTGAAGCAGATGTAGGGAACAGAAGACCCCTTTAACTCAGTGTTGCTGCTAGTGCACTCACATACAGAAAACTCAGTCTAGCTGCCTGTAGTTCAGTATTTCAGTTACAGCATCACAGTTACATGTTTTAGGGCTGGAAGACATTCCACAAAGCTCTGGAGAAGCTTGTGAGCACTGCCACAGAGGGTTTTCTGAGCCTGCACAGTGAAGCTTCTCTTCAGAAGTCTAGCAAGTCATGTTTGAGACTCTGTCTTGCCTTTGCAGTCTTTCTGAGCATTGACTGTGAGTTCTGCTGCTGTGCTTTAGCACTTCTAAACAAGGAAGTATGTCTTTTTATTGATCTGAAGAGGAGATAATTCCTCCCCAGCTGGGTGAAACATGGAAACATAACCTGGGGAATGACTGTGGACACATTCCAATTCTGTACTATTTTTTGGACCTTATCTTTTCTCCCTTATTTTGCATTTTCACCTCAGCTAGCTTCAGTTGTGAGGGTTGGAGTGTTTGTTTCAGAGGTATGCCTTTACTTAGTGTGATGCTTTGTGAAAGAGTCAGCTAAGCATTAATCATCATTTATCCTGTCATTTTGGCTGTGTCTGACATGTATTAAACTGTACCTCAGGATATACACATCTGTCAATGACAGTCATTTGTTAATGGAATGTGACTTTTAATGAACTTCTCACCCAGCAGCCTATGCCAGGGATTTATGAACAACTGTATTTGGTACAAGTGCTTTTGTAATTTTTGGTAGCAAGGATCAAATAAATGTGCAGAGACACTGTAACAGCCACTGCAGTGTGCAGACTTGCAGGTGTTTTGCCTGTTAATCCCCACAGGTACCAGATCCACCAAAGATACAAATGCTTTGATCAATGCCAACTCCTAATGACAGGTGACATACAGCCACTCCCAAATGTGTCATCTGAACGTGGCCATTCATCAACAGCAGGCATCACAGTGAGTAGGCTCCTCCGTGGTAGTATCACCAGTGTGAGTTTTCTTCCCTCTCAGTTCTTTGGAGAGAAGGTTGCTGTTGATGGCAAGTGTGCCTTTGGTCTCCATGGAGGTGACACAGGAACAGCTAGCTGTCCCTTGGAAAGCAGGAACAGGCTTCAAAGGGTAGTGCATGCTTTTAATGTGAAAGAAGTGAGGATGACCAAAATGACAGGACACAAGTCAATTGGATGTGTATCTGCAATGCAAAAATGAACTTTACAGTGGGAATGGACCCTTCCCTGATTCTTTTGGTTCTGTTTCTATTACAGACTTGTCTGTAACAGCTAGCTCAAGAGATGCCTCTTGCTTTATCTCAGTTTCTGATTGCCATTGTTTATATTCTTTGGAAGAAATGGAGATCAAATACAGAACAGGATGAGGGAAGCTCTGGAAATTAGCTATGTATACAGGGACTTGGCAAGAGCAGTAATAGATGCAAAGGAAAACTGCAAAAAGAAGGAAAATCATCTAAATGAAGGCAACTCACAATATGAATATCAAAAGAGAACTAGTGTGGAAATGGAAATACAGCACACTTGGAATTAATGTACACTCATTCTAGGCCTGGCATGATTCATACAGTGCCAACAGGCTGTACAATTTGCATCAGTATCCATGTTTCAATACAGTTTTGTAACCAGGCTATTTAAATGCTCTAATCCTTTTATGAATGTCTGTGGGAGCCTGGGGATGAGGAAGGGCAGGAGGCAAGAGCTGTGTACCTGCAGGGCACATCTCACATGCAACCTGTCAGGGCCAACTCTGGGCTGAAAAAGCAACATCTCTGCTCAGACCCTGGCTTTGTCATTCTGATACAAACACACAATTCAGTTGCAGATCCTCTGGGCAGACATTTCTGAATCTAGGCAATGTAATCTGCTCCCTTCTCCTGAGAATGCTGTAACTCAAAGCCCATACAGAGCTGTCAGTTCTGCTCTAGGCTGCAGCAGGACTTGAAGCCTGATACTGTATCTCAGATGACAAGGCACTTGCATGTGGAAGTTTGCCTCTATTTGGATGCAACCATGTCATCCCATGCTGTAGAAGCTTGATTTTTGCTTCAAACTTGCTTTCAACTTCTGTAGAGTTGATTCTTCATACTAATTCAGAGACTGGTTGCTGGAGGCCAGTACGCTGGAGCCCCCCCTCCTGGTTTTGATCAACGTGAGGGTACAATGGTAACAGGAAAAACACCACAAAGTCATCATTTTGACCCAAACACGAATAACAAGGATGTGTACACTTTAAGAATGAGAATAAACTGAAATTAGATCTGCTGGAATCTCAGCTATGCATCTCCTCCTTGCCATCCTATATGACAAAGCCTGTGTAGATGGAGACATCTCTCAGGTTTGTCTGCTATCAAACACAATAAGCATTACAGTCACTAAAAGTTACAAGTCAATAAGGTAGCTGACTATAGTGGGTTGAAATTTCCCCCACAACATCAAATTTGCCAGACCAGCTCAGCTGGAAGCAAATGAAAGCTGTATTTACAAGCAAAACTACGATGCAATGCAATGACTATATACAAAATATACAATATTTACAGGTATTTACAATGAATAAACAACACAAGGACCTCCCCCTGACCAAAGAGCAGGGGAAACTACTGGCTTCTCCCTCTTTGCCTCACCCTTACCTCCCTGTACAAAAGGGGCAAGAGGCAGAAGCAGACAAGTTAATACCAGTCACAACAAAAGCAAGTGCAGCCAAGGTGGAGCAGAAGCAAGTTAGAATCTCCCAGCCCGAGGAAGCAACAAGAAATTGTTTACATCACTAGCTTAAGTCCCTTATCTTTCCAATCTTTAGCATTATTTTCCTTTTAAACACCCAATAGTGTTTTATTTACATTTTACTACTTCCTGTTCAAGATCTGTGAAAAAAAAATTGAAGGCATAGCCTACAACTACCACACTGACTAACCTCCCCCTGTTATCCAGTGCAACTGTGATAAACCTGCCAAACCTAATGCTGTCACTTAAGAGTAATTGTGCTATGCAAACTAGGTAGGGCTCTGTCCTGGCAGCATTTTAATGACAACATTGGTAAATAAGTAAAGAAAAAATGGAATGTTCCTGCTGCAACACTTTTTCCAGCTGACTTTCTCCCCAAGACAATTTCTGAATGTCTCCAGAGTCTGAGCTTTTCCCCAAGTAGGTACAACATCTGCAGGCCTTAAAGCTGCAAGGAGCTGAAACACAGATGAGGCACTTGCCTCTTTATTTCTGTAGCCTGTTATGAGCCTTGTTGCTTTTGGTCATTTATTAGAGGCCTCACTCATATAAAGAAATGGAAATCTGGATGTTTATGTTTAGTTGCACCTGATGGATATTTATTCCATTATTTGCACCTTTTTACTTGTTTGTGATTTTTGTCTCTGCATCATTCTCTGCTTATGTGGGCAAAGTGTCTTTTAATAATGTGCCACGTGGAACAGGCACTTCCTTTTGTGTGTTTCAAACCGACTGCTTGAGGATTTCATTCACTGCCTCTTGTGTTGTGAGACAGAAGTTACATCTGGACCATTTTCTTTACTATCCCATTATGGGCCTTTATGTAGTTATTAATCCTTTTCATCTCAAGATAGTTAAGATTTTTTTATAAAGGTCTTCACAGATCTTTCCTAAAAGACCTGGACAGAAGCATCAATGGCATTGAAAAGTCCTACATAGACTGGATCATTTACATATGAAGGAGCTTGATGAAGCCTTCACCAGATAGGGAGGAGGCATGGTTTCCTTACACAAAGGGAGGTTCACCGATTAGTTCAGAGTTATTCATGTGTGTCCTGGTTTCAGCTGGGATAGAGTTAATTTGCTTCCTAGGAGCTGGTACAGTGCTGTGGCTTGGCTTTGGTGCGAGAGTAATGTTGATAACACACTGATGTTTTAGTTGTTGCTAAGTAGTACTTGTCCTACATTCAGGAATTTTTTTGTTTTCCCATGCTCTGCCATCAAGCAGGTGCACAGGGAGCTGGGAGGGAGCATGGCCAGGACAGCTGACCTGGACTAGTCACAGGGATCTTCCATCCCATAGGCTGTCATGCCCAGTATATAAACTGGGGAGAGTGGGCTGGGAGGGGTTGATCACTGGGCAAGGAATCTGTCAGTATGTGGTGAGCGATTGAATTGTGCATTGTTTGTCTTCCTTGGGGTTTATTTCTCTATCATTTTGTTCTCTTCCTTGTTATTATCATTGGTGTAGTAGTTATGTTTTACTTTATTTCAATTATAAAACTGGTCTTTTCTCAGCCCATGAGCTTTACTTTTATTCAATTCTCCTCCCCATCCCACCAGGGCAGGAGGAGGAGTGAATGAGTGGCTGCTTGGATCTTAGTTCTCATCTGGGTTTAAACTACAACCATGTGCCAACTAATACTATTCCTTAGGACATTTTAAAGTGGATTTCCTCAAATAAAAATACCCTCTGGAGCCCTTTTCAAGATTTGGTATCTTCTCTTTGGCTGACTTCAAAAACTAGGTGAATAATGAGTTTACACTTCACTTAGTGGAACAGCTGTTCAATATCTGACTTCTCAACCTCTGGGAGAACAGGACTTAGGCCAGCTGATTTTATTATCCATTTTGCTTATCTGACCTATTTATTTTTTTTCCCCTCCAGCCTTTCAGTGTGAGGCAGTTCTTCAGATCTGATTTTTGTAAAGAAAAAGCAAGCTTTTTAGTAGTGAACACTGCAATAAGGAGTTACCACCTCTTCTGTGGCCTGTTTTTTGTGATCCTTCTACTCCTTGGTCATCTCTCAGCTCTGCAAAGCTTAAGGTTTTATCAGTAACTTTTACAATTCCCCTTAGCAAGGTGTTCTTAAAAATCCTTGCTTATAGTTTTAGGCCTGATTTGTTTGGGTTTATGATCTGCCTCCTCTGTACTCAACTTCTACTGTGGGAAAAACAGCTTTTCCCTTCAGATAATGCCTTTTCTTCTACTTAGCTCTGTCATCTTATTTATAGCCCTTTAAGAGCCCTTTTGTGTGTTGTTTTTTTTTACAAGGAATATTCATTTATTCTGGATCTCTTGAGATGATGCTTTTAAGGAGGGCAAAAAGCCAGCTTTCTAAAGCCAGCTCTCTAGACGAAAGGAGACAGCTCAGAAGCCTTTACTCAGGCAAGGTTCTGCCCCTCCAGCTTAAAAAGCAGCCTGAACCTCTGACACAATGCCAGTGGCTGCCCACATCTTATGAAAACCAAATTCAGCACAGGTCTTTTCCCAGTACAGGGGAGGGTCATTGGTAATTGGCAGGAGGTTTGCTAGGTGGCCCATCCAGTGAGATGGCCAAGAGAGAAGGTCCTGCAGCAATTCAGTGCCCCCCAGGTGTGGTCCCCTTCCTCTCCTGGCTGGCACTGCCAGTGCTCACTGTGGCAGGGGCACCACAGAGAGAGCAAAATAATCCTAAAAGTCTGCATTTAGTTTCATTTTTACTTTATTTATATCTTGTTTCTCTCAAAAATTCTAGATGTCAGGTGAAACATGGCAGATGAGCACAGGACTAGCAAGGAGCTGGGCTACTGAATTCTTTCCCTGGCTTCCAGGCATCACAATGCAATATAATCAGCTTTACAAATTTATCAGCTGGAGTTCAAAAGTAGTCATCTACAACATATATTCCTCACTGAGCTGCTGCCTGTGATAGCAGCAATAGATTTAATTAGAAGCTTCTTTGGGATTTCACTTCATATTATGAAAAATCCAACAATATCTAGACTATAACAGAAAGACATGAATGTTATTAAAGTGCAGTAGGGTTTTTCCCCCTGATCCTCCAGATATCTAAAAACATAGAAACTACAGAGCTACAACATGAGAAGTTTCTCAGCAAGCCCTCCAGATATAAAATCTGTTTTGCAGATGACATTGATTTTGCTGTAAGGAGGGAAAAATAGAAAACAAATCAAGGAGACAGCAGTTTATCATAAAGAAAGGGAAGAGAAAGCTTGTTGTGGCTCTAAGTGGGATGTTGCATGTTTCTGTCAAGGCACAGCACACAGCAGAAAATAAGTTTATCCCAGCTGCCTCAAAACAGCTCTCCACAACTGACTGTCACTAAGGTAACTGGTGACAGGTTTGCAGAGAGAATTTTTCTCTCAGTTCCACAGTGGCAGTGTGCACATCCCTGAAGAAGAACTTCTTGCCATACAGTAACCATCTCACTTATGGGTGTTGATGCTTCTTTCCAGGTGTGGAGGCTGCGTCTGATTTAAAATGGGTGTCTGAAGTGCTCCATATCTCACACCACATGTGAAATCCCACCTGCACACAGCGTGCACGGGCAGCGTGAGGAAAAGAGAGCAGCATCTTGCACTGCCTCAGAAGCAATGATACCACTACATCACTCTGAAGGAACAAGCAGGCTGGGTTTGCCCTCAGAAGAGACCTATCTAGGTGGGCTAGAAAGATGTCAAGGCCTTCACATAATCTTTTCTGAAGACACCCTGTGTGTCTTGGCACTGAAGTCTGTAACGGTGTGGTACGCATGGTAGTTGGGTGTATTCTTTCTTTATGCATCTTCACACAAATGAAGCACTGCTGCTGATCATAGAATCTTAGAATCATATTTTGCTTGGAAAAGACTTCTAAGATCATTGAGTCCAACCTGCCACCACCATGTCTTGAAGCACATGTCTACATGGTTTTTGAACACCTCCAGGGACAGTGAGTCCACCACCTCCCTGGGCAGCCTGTTCCAATGCTTGACTACTCTTGCAGTAAAAACATTATTCCTAATTCATGACACAATGCCTCTTGTTCTATCACTTGATAGTGGGGGAAAAGAGACCAATCCCCACCTCACTAGAGCCTCCTTTTAGGCAGTTGTAGACACATGCAGACAATTCCAGTTTCTGCTAGAAAAATGATCTGCTGAATGTAAATCTATACTATAAGTACTAGCTTAATGGGAGAAGGGCAACAAAGCTGGGGAGGGGTTTGGAGCACAAGCCCTATGAGGAGAAGCTGAGGGACCTGGGGTTTCTTAGCCTGGAGAAGAGGAGGCTCAGGGCAGACCTTATTGCTGTCTACAACTACCCGAAGGGAGGTTGTAGCCAGGTGGGGGTTGGTCTCTTCTCCCAGGCAACCAGCACCAGAGCAAGAGGGCACAGTCTCAAGCTGCACCAGGGGAGGTTTAGACTGGATGTTAGGAAGAAATTATTTGTAGAAAGAGTGATTGGCCATTGGAATGTGCTGCCCAGGGAGGTGATGGAGTCCCCATCACTGGAGGTGTTTAGGAAGAGACTGGATGGGGTGCTTGGTGCCATGGTTTAGTTGATTAGATGGTGTTGGACTCAATGATCTCAAAGGTCTCTTCCAACCTGGTTAATTCTATTCTATTCTATTCTATTCTATTCTATTCTATTCCGTTCCATTTTGTTCCATTCTATTCTACTCTATTCTATTCATTCTTCTGAGTAAACCTTTCTCCTAACCCAGAAAGTGGAAGACATCTGCCAGTTATTTTCATCATTAAGCTAAAAATAGAAGTCATAAGGGTTGTTTGAGACATCAAACCATCTGCCCAAATAATAAAATAAGCAGCAAAGAGAGGAATGATTAAAGGAGATATAGTAAATTATATTCTAAGAAAAAGATTTCAGAGGGAGTATTGGCAGGACTCCAAACTACAGCTCTTAGACTTGAAGAGGTCATTTGGAAAGACCTAATAAAAAGGCAAGATAATCAGCCAATTCTAAGCCATCACCTGAGTAATTAGGTGTTTAAATTTCTCATTTTAAATGGGATTACAGCAATAGCATGGCTTAAATAGTCTTAAAAATAGATCCTAAGTATTCGAGATCACACCTGAAAAAAACCCACAACAACAAAAAGTGAGGGATTTTAGGTTTGGGAATGCCAACTGCAGTTTCAAAATGAAATAAAATTCTGAGACTCTCACTCCCCTTCTTTGTCATCATGAACATTGACAGTTTGTAGTAAAAGCAATGAAAAACCCGACTACCATACCCATCTTTCGCTGGATCTGTCCGGTTCTCAGGATATCAGGTACAAGTGGAAAACCCCTTCCCTTGCCATGGGGCTACGACTGGATCTAGGGAAATTAATTGATAAAGGCTCGACTCCATATGGATTTGCTGTTGTGAGGTTTTCAAACCAGTTCAAAGGGATTTCATAATACTGTGTAGAGTCCTTTTGGTACTAAGTGGGGAAAAACAACAGCAACAAAATGTGGTAAAAACCAGTGTTTAAAATGTCTAGATCTTATCAAAAGCTTTCAAAACCAGGCTGATATAATATTGCCCTGTGCATCCAGCTTTAGGGAATGTGCTGATGTCTCCATGCACTCCAAGACACCAGATGTGAACTTCTGTGTTTCCACTGGAATGCAATAACTAAGACAGAGACCTTGCAAT
This sequence comes from Dryobates pubescens, assembly GCF_014839835.1. Lineage (NCBI taxonomy): Eukaryota > Metazoa > Chordata > Aves > Piciformes > Picidae > Dryobates > Dryobates pubescens. Next base: position 6,072,876 of record NC_071639.1, on the reverse strand, counting down.
ATTTTTTTCACGGGGCAACATTTTAAGAGGAAAAATGCACAGACTGCTCATTTCAGGCTCGGGTTGGGCTTTTCCAAGCACCTGCACAAAGGCACATCCCAGAGGTCAGAGCACAGACTTCGTGCAGCTGCCTTTGTGCGGTGTAATAAAGCTTGTCGCCAAAAAAGGGTCACATATGGCTTCATCCAGGTGCCAACTTTCTGTATTGTTTTCACACCAGAATTTGTCAGACACCAGCTGCTTGCGTCGGGCAGGAGCAGGAGGATGTCCTGTGTCATTCTGCTGGTGCAGTTTGAGGGATTGCAGCCAAAAAAAAAAGGGGAAAAAAAAAAAGTGCAACACGAAGAACCGAGACTTAAAATGAGCAAGGCTCCAGGTAAGAGCTGCCGTTTGCCTGCTGTTTGGGGTGAGTGGACTGCAGGATCTGCTCTCTTTAATGCCCTCAGTTTGCAGAGGGACACCCCTCTGCCTTTAGGAAGGCCAAGGAGGACAGGGATCCTCAACGCTTGTTGGAGGTGAGGGGTCGGTGGTAGGTGTTCTCTCCAGGCTGCAGAGGCAAGCTGGACACGGCGGGGAGGGTCAAGCTGTGCCGTCCCACACTCGGTGTGTTGGGGAGTGGTGCCCCACGGCATCGCAAGGGCCAGGCGGGCCGGGCGTGCCGGCGGAGGCGGGAGGTGCGGCTCAGGGCGGGCACGGCAGCCCCGCCGCCTCCAGCCACGGCCGCGGCTCCCGCAGCTGCGTGGGCCGAGGGCAGGGACCCGCCGGCCGCGGGAGCGGCGCCTCTGCACCGGGTGAGTGCGGCGAGAGGGCGGGAGCCAAGCTGGAGGGCGGGCGGAGCGGAGCAGGGCACCGTTCCGCCGGCTGTTGGCTGGACGTCCCCAGGAGCGGAGGCGCGGGGGGAGCCCTCACCCTGTGCCTGCGCTCCCGAGCGGTCCCGGCTAGTCGAGCCCCGCCGGAGCGCAGAGTCCAGGTAACGGGCGCGGCACCCCTGGGTCAGAACCCTGAGTGGCCCTGCAGGGGCCGTTTGTTTTGGGCACCCCTTGGATCGGCTCTTGGGGAGGGGACGGGGAGAAGTTAGAGCAGAGGACGCACAGCCTGGGAGCTGTGGGAGAGGGGAGGTGAAGGCGCTGCTAAGGGCGCTCCACGGGACCCGAGATCCAGTGTTCGACCGTGTGCCAGGTGTCCTGCGTGACCGTGGATATGTCACTAAGTAGTCTGTCCGTGCCTTCCTGTCCTGGGTGCTTCCTTGCGCTTGGACCGAGCGGGTTTGTGTTCGTTGACGTTGGTGGTAACCTTTAGAAAGTGCTCAGGGAAACGGCTGAGAGGTGGCAGAAATTGGCTGCCTCTCATCAGGAAGAAAACTAACACGACTTGTTCTCCGGCAGAAAAGCAATCACGAGTGCTCCAGGTGCAATTGTTATCGATAGCTCCTTTGTGAAATTATGTCTGTACGGTCAAATTAATCAAGAGAGTAAAAACCCCGGCTTTAGTTACATGATGACGGTGCTTAGTTATATTAAAATACATTTCTGCAAAATGTGCGTGAAGTCGGTAATTAAAGTTGCCTGGACAAGATGATGACCAAGTAACACGAAGTTTGTTGATGTTCCTAGAAAATCAGACTGCATCACTGACTTACATCCTTCTGTGATTGCAAGGAGTGTCCTTTACTTTGATTGCTCACAGGGCAGGAGTTTTTCTTTCTGATTAGAACAAAACGTTGGCAGTAAGAGAATTTTTTTCCCCCTTAGTGCAGTTATGAGTGATGCACTTCTGCGCTTGTTAAAAGTTGTTTGTGGACTCTTAAGAGCGAGGCACGAAGTCAAAGGGTATTGAAACTATTCCTGAAGCCCTAGATAAAATGATCTACATCATGCTGTTAGTACAGATACACCCTGCCGAAGGTACAGAGTTCTTCAAGATCTGAACTTTGAAAAGCAGTGAGACTATGGCCATTCCAAGAAAATCTTAGATGCCTGTGGGGGCATTGTGGTCAGAAGTTATGAATGTGAAAATACATAGGGACTATTGATTTCCCCGGCATAACTTCACCTTTTGTAGCTAGCAAAACCCAGTTTGGATTAACTATTTGATTAGAAGAGAGACCTTGAAAACAGCTGAAGGAAAAGTCCATGACGCTTTGTGTATCTTTCCCTCACTGAAGAAGTCAGGGGATGAGAAAGGTCTGGTTGGGATTTTTGTTGTTGTTGTTGGTTTTGCTCGTTTGTTTGGGGGGGTGTGTTATTGTTTTGTGGTTTTATTTCTTTCATTATTAAAATTCTCTTTGAAATGATGAAGTTGAAAATTTGTGTTACAGTGTTTATGAAATGTTACACTGTGGCTGATATAAAAAAACCCTTAGACCAGAGGTGAGGTAAATTGAAGCTTCACTAGGAATAGCCAAAGAACTTCTAAAAGCAGTCACTGTGAGGGTTTAGTTCTGTAGATGAGTTTGGAAATAGATCCTGTGCTAACAGAAACCAGTCTGCTTTGTCTTGGACTTCTCACGAGGGAAACACATTTAATCCAAACGGCATCGCATAGATCAGTGTGTTCTAGAAATGTACATGAACGTCAAAATCAGGACAACTTTTAAAAATACTGCTGCAAACCAGGAGATGCAGAGAGAAAGAGGGACTCAGATCGCGGTGTTCATCTCTCTGGAGGTGCAAAATCGTTCCCCGGTGTCCACTTATTGATCAGTCCTGTTGAAATCTCATTTTCTGTTGCTGTAACGGTGAATGGTTTTAATCGTTGAGAAGGTACCTGCTTCCTTTGATTGCTGAAACCTGAGGTGAAAATCTGTAAGGAATAGTACGTGTGGTGTTCTCCATCAGCTGAGATCACTCATGCGGGAGATCACAAGTTCCTCAAACTCCTGCTGGGCTTTCTGCCGGACTTCATTGATTTCTTTGTCTAGTGCGGATGCTCCAGGACCTTGCTCACTTAACTGGCTTTAGGGGAAGAGTGAGAGAAATTGCTGTGCTCTCCCTCTAAATCTCGACGGCCAAAGAGCCTCTGTGTCACTCTAGCCTGCTCCTTGTTCTCTCCAAATGGTTTTAGGAGCAGTGACAAAATGCAGGGTGTTGTGTTGATGGATTGATTTGTTCCTTTCTGTGGTGTCCAGACTGGCAACTCAGACTCATGGAATTGCCACCAGCACTGAAAAGGGAGAATTACAAAAGTAAATCCAAGCTATCTTGTCTGGGAGAAGTATTTGGACAGTAAAACATCTGTGTTAGAATGGATTAAGATTCTGGCATTTACATTTTTACAAGAGGATCATCCAGATTTTCATTGCAGCCTAAGAGTATGGCTTAGCAGAAATCCTAGAAAGTCAGTGTTTGTGAAAAGCTCCCAAATCTGCCTATCCTCACGTGAAAGAATGTCTTCTGTAGATGACTTAATCATTCTGGGGTTAGAAGTTCTCCTGTTTGAGATTTCTTTTTGCTATTTCTTCCCTTCTGTCCTGACTATATTCCTTGCAACCTGATTTCCTAGGGAGATGAAGCTAAAATAACAATCATGCTATCTGACTGATAGCTCCCCTCATTGCCCTGGAGTAGTATTTTACCCATGGGGATCAATTTCAACCAATATAAACAGAAGACTAGAGAGATCAGAGTGATAAAATTCTTACAAACCTCAAGCCTGCTGGTGACCAGAGAGATGAGAGACATGAGGCTGATGCCCCCACTGAGGGAAGAGCTGTAGCAAGCGATCAGCTTATTAGACATCAGAAAAGTCATGTGAGTGCTCCATAGGATGCTGAGCTGCTTTGCTACAGCCACTCAAAGGCTGGTGATTACATTTTTCAATTTTTCTGCTCCTTGGGAGTGCAGTCTTTGATGCCTTTTCTCCTTCATAGTCTCCTCAAAACAAGCTCTGTTGGTCTGAGATGTTTCTGGTAATGAGCTCTATATAACCGCTGTTGTTCCTCAACTGCATAAACTCACCTCTTGCTTTCCCAGTCCATAATTTAATCCTCCTAGATACTCCTAGTTACCTTGACTGGGTGCAAACAGTGAGTGTGGTCACAGTAAAACCTACCCTCTCCCACTTTCAGTTTCTCTGCACTGCTGGCAATTTTTTACTTAGACTTTAATTTGCTGCTTCCTGCCACTGCCGTTTGCTCTGGTTATGGTCATGTCCAAATGTCCCCTTCTACTTTCTCTACATATTAAGATGCTGTAGCACTCTCCTGGTGTTGTGACAGGAGAAATGTGAGAAAGTACTGGGAGTTTAGCAAGGCCTTTATAAACACCTGATGCTTTTATTGATTTTTCAGTGGTGATTATTGTGCTGATTATTTGTTCTGTTACATAACTGAAGGTAAGAGCTATATTTATGGGTAATTGCTCGTTTGCTCCTCCCTTTCCTTGTCTTTCCACCACAATACTGGTCCTTCCTCTCTGATTCATTACCTCTTAAAAATTGCTTTGGGCTTTTGTTTTCTTTTCTTCTGTTCTGGGTTTGGTTTTTGGTGGGTTTTCAGGGAGCTTTATTGGTGTGGTAACTTGATCTGCCAGGTTTCTTCAGGTTGTAGGAATGATAACAGCTGGACTTGCATTCTGAACATGGATGTATGTATGTAAGTGAAACCAATTTAGTAAAGTGCTTAGTGGCTAATGTTGATTTCTTTTAAAATGCTTGTCTGCATTCAAGTTGTCCAAATCTCTTCTTTACACCTTTTAGAAACTATTATTGAGGCCTGCATTCCTCAGTAAAGCAGAGTGCCATGTTTGTATAGTGATTGTATTTGAATTTATTCTCCCAGTTCATTTTAGCAGAGGGGGAACAAGGTGCACAAGAACATCTTTTTCTCTGGGAACAAGCACATATGTCCTGCCTCATCTTGCTGCTCTTCAATGGAGTCAAGCATTCTTCCTTCCTCTCTGCAAGGACGTATCCTCTCCTGGCAGCCCCACATGCCTCTCCCTGAGCTCTGGGAGTTGCCAATGGGCACACCGGGCTGGATGCCTCCCAGCTGGTTTAAGAGGCAACTCCCACAGCAGTTTCTCACACCCCACCCCTCACCAGCAGTTGCTTTGCTCTCAGAAGTGTGGGATGTGGCAGCATGTGTAGGTGCTACCCAGTCTGTTTCAGTTCAGACAGATCCAAGGGATCTTAAAACCCTGCCAGCAGAAGTGTTTAACTTGACCTGCAGAGTCAGGAGTGGGAGCCCACCACATGGCTTAGCTGCAGCCAAGGCAGTTATCTGACTGCAGCCTAAAAAACCTGCGAGTGAAGGGAGATTACAGTTTTCCCAGCTGGTCAGGTTGGCCCTGCACATGGGAAGACATTTACCTTGAGCAGCCTTTGAGCACAGAGCTGTGTCAGGTGCACCCAGGCTAAGGTATTTGGCTCTTCAGCTAGCTTGCCAGAGCACAGTAAGTGCTGCACAGAGATGACAGAAGCTTTACTGTGGTGGTGTGCACTTGCTCTGGTATGGAGCACACATCTTTCCCTGCTGACACCAAAGGTGGGGACAGTGCCAGGTTATGCTGCAAGGATGCAGCTCTTAATTAAAAGCCTTCCATTTTCTCTGGTGTCCTTAGGAACATTCTAGAGAAGCAATTGCAGATCAGGAAGCACTTCTTGCTTTTTTCTTCTTTAATCCAGATTAAGCAGTATTTGCTGCATGCGTAATGATAGCAACCCATTGCTTTCCTCTCTCTTGGCTTTCCCCATCCTGTCTGCACATTCATTCTGACAGAGGAAGGTGCAGTGGGGTTGGTCGTACACAGTGCTGTTTGTGTTTGGAGAACCTAACACCTGCTGTTGTGGAACAGGGGAATAATCTCTGCTGCTCTCCAGCCTTCATGGGCAAATGGTCAGCCTTTTATTTTAGCCTTTTTCAATTATCTTTGACAACAGTTCTGTGGGAAATGCACCAGTTTGTCCACAGGCTCCTGAGTAACCTCTAACTGTGTTCAGCAGCGCAGCTGCAGAGCTGTTGAAATGCCCTTGGAACATATGCTGCATTCAATGCCTCCTGGGTAGGTACAGCTTCCTTCTCAGCAATGAAAATCCCTCCTTTGGAATCAGCCTTGGATCAGATCAACATCCTGCAACTCAGTTTGTGTAAAGAGAAGCCAGCAGGTCAACAGAAACAAGTATTAAAATTAGAACATCACTGGGGTACACAAGCTGTTCTAACAAGACAAATCCAAATGCCTTCAGATCTCTGGGTGTGGTCTCTGTGATTGTTATTCCTGGTGGAGCAGGCTGAAGGGTTGTTGAAGGATAATGCCACCAGGATACTCTTCACGGTGGTTTGAGTTAGTTGAGAATACAGAACAGCAGTAGCTGTGTGATAGGCTTTGAAAGAAATGGAACCAAGAGAAATGAACATGAGGAGAGCCAGGCTGAAGGTGTGACAGGGGCCTGGGCTTGCCATTGCCAGGACACTTGGAGTAACCACAGAGGTCAGAGGAGCTGAGAGATGGTTCTTGGACTCATCCACCCCAGGAGCTAGAGGAGGACTATGCATCTTCAGTGTGTCCTGTGGCATTGCCCGAGCAGTGCTGCTGTCTCCAGCTGGCCACCATGCTGCATAGGGAAGGGCAGCAGAGCAGCCAGCCCAAGACAGTCCTGTTCCTCCTGTCCCCCAGGGACTGGCATGTGGAGCAGGAGACAGAGAAGCTGAGGGTGGCTGCTGCTCTGCCCCAGCAGAGCTGTCACCTGTTTTGCCTACTGTCCCAGGGGAGCAGGAGCAGATGGGCCAAGAGGATCAGCCAGCCCTCCCAGAACACCTGTTGGAGGGGACTTTTCTCCCACCTGTGAGGCCAGAAGAATCACTGGACAGTAAAAGTAGCCCTTGATGACACCTGACACTCATTGAATCCCACCATTGACCCAGCACTGCCAGGTCACCACTTAAACACAGGCTTTTCCCTGAGGCTAGTGTGGCAGAGGCGCAGGCTGCCCAGACAGGATGTGCCAGCTGGAGTTTTTCCAGCCCTTGTCTGACCTCAGCACTGAGTTTGCTGCAGCAGGGCCAGACCAGGGGCCTCCCAAGCTTCCTGTCCATCCTGAGCTATCCTCCAATCCTATCAACCTAAGTTCAAAGCTGAAAAGTTGCTGCAAAGTCCCTGGTACCATCTATGTGTGAAAATGTAACAGGGAAGAGTGACCCTGCTTTGCCAGACTGAAAGAAGGCCAGTGGCAGTACCCCCAGAAGTAACAAGTAAGTGCTCACAATAGTGGCTTGCAGTCTCTGCCCTACATATCTGGCCAGTATAATCTGGTTTAAGTATGGTTACATTCAAAGCTGTAAAATAGTCTCTTAAGTGTGCTGCATATGCTCTGTTTCAGGCTCCAAGTCTAGCTCAGCTTGCTGCAGCTTTAGTTCACCTAAGCAAAGCTTTGTCCAAGGCCTAATACAGTACCAGAAATAGGCAAGGGTTTCTGCCAACGTGTTTGGCTACAGTTTTAAGATGATATTCATGTTTTGTGTTCAAAAATGAAGGACACTGATCCTATTGCTTTCTTGGAAAGAGGCATCACATGCAGTGGTGTTTTAAAGCAATGCCCCTCAGTGGGGCTGGGGTTCTTCAAGTACATCTGGCTTGCTTTTATTCTTGGGAAGCTCAGGTATTATGAACTCTATGCTACCCTTCACACATTTGCTCTGCATGTCTTCTCAGAAGAGCTGGAGTGCTGTGAAACCTCAAGAGAATGAAGTCTCCAGAGAAGAAAGCCACTCACTAATGTATTATTGAGACTGAGTTGCTTCTGTTTAACCAAAAATAAGTGAAATAAAAGCAATTGCTTCTAAAACATAGACTCACTTAAACATCAAAGCTCCTCTCCACGTTGTCAAAGTTGATTCATAAGCAGTGATTGAGCATGTGTTCCCTGAGTAGTATAAAAGAGCTTGCATTAAGAAGCCAAGAGTGCTTCCAGCCACCTCCTCGCTCTTCCCCAGCATTACTCAGAAACCATCACTAGAAGCACTTGAAAAGCTTCAAAAGAAGTTAAGCATGTCAGGGTTGGAAGAACTTGCATGTGTTTTCTGGAAAAGCTTGAATTGTGGAACTGAACTGAATAAAACTAATTACTAATGGAAGCATCCTCTCGTGGATATGGTTGGAAGCGCTCCACTTAAAGGTGGAAGGCACATAGCACAGAGCCAGAACACGATGTCTTTAGGAAGAAGACTTGCTGAAAAGGCAGTACAAGCTTTTTCTGTTCTGAACTGGTAGTTTTAGAACATCCACCTTGAAAAGAGTGTACAAATTGGCCACACAGTTCTTTATAAGGATACTTCTGTGGTCCTTCTTATCACAGTATATTAAAGCTTGGAAGGGACCTCAGGAGATCATCGGGTCCAACCCCCCTGCCAAAGCAGGATCACTTAGGGTAGTCCACACAGGAATGCATCCAGGTGGGTTTTGAAAGTCTCCAGAGAAGGAGACTCCACAACCTTCCTGGGCAGCCTGTTCCAGTGCTCTGTCACCCTCATTGTAGAGAAGTTTCTCCTCAGGTTGAGGAGAAACCATCTCAGTGCCTCAGTGTTGAGTTTGCACAGCCAGTAGCCTGCTACTGATGCACCAGATATGGCTGAGTGCTCCAAGCTGCTAGAGCAGCTGTTTGGCTCAGAGATGGAAAGGGAAGTGGGAGACTTGGTATCTGGCATCCCAAAGCCTGGATATTTTATTTCTGGATGTTTCTCCAACGTGACAGTTCAAGCTGGACCCATTGAAATACCAGAATAGCTTGTTCACCCAGGGGATTACTTAAAATATCTACAAATTAATAACCTATTCTGCAGTAGCTGTGCTGATTGCTTTCCTTCCCCTCACCCTGCCCCAACAGACAAGGCCACACCTACAGAGATGTGGTGCTAAGGGACATGGTAGCTAGATAATGGTTGGACTCAATGATCTTACAGACCTTTTGCAACCAAAACGGTTCTGTGATTCTGTGATTCTCTCCTTCCAGATTCTCATTGCAGGTAGCTGGAAGTAGCATTTCAGAGTAAAACAGAATGAATGGGATGATGAGTTCCTCACACTGATTTCCCAACAGCCAGTGCATTGCTTCTGTTCTGGCAAGTTTTGAAAGGGAAAGAAATAGTTATCAATTTGTGATACTAATTCGTTTGCCTTCACAGATTATTAAAATACTTCCAAATCACTCCTAGAATCACACTGAAGTAGAGACAATTCCTTGTTCTGAGTATTATGAGGGTGGTGAGACACTGGAATGGGTTGCCCAGAGAGGTTGTGGACCTCTCATCCCTGTAAGCATTTAAGGCCAAGCTGGATGAGGGTTTGAGCAAGCTCATCTAGTGCAGTTCTCCCTCCCCATGGCAGAGGGATTGGAACTAGATGATCTTTAAGGTTCCTTTCAACTCAAGCCATTCTATGAACAATCTTGCCATGGAAACTGAATGTTGTTACAGAAGCTTAGCTATCTTGGATGAGTATACTCAGACATTCAACTGTCTATTCACTGTGCTAATTAAGTGGCTGACTAACAAGCTGTCCTGTGTAGAAAGTTGAATTGTGTCATGTAGAGAGAGAACAAACAAATTTGGATGCCACTTGAGAAAGGAATAGCAATTGATGAAGTGTCTTACAAAGTGGAGAAGAAAGCTTAGCAAATTTACCCATCTGACCTCTTTTGCAAGTCCAGGTGGAGTGATGTCTGCCTCGTGGTTCTGCCTGCTAAAACAGGAAGCCAATTAAAACTTCACACCATAATGAACTTCGAAGCCGATTGTTTCGTTAGCTTTCTGTAAAACCTAGAACCAGCAACTCTATTGCTTCAAATTAAATCAACATTTATCCTCTGGGAGAACTGAAAGCTGAGATTCAGAGATGGACTTTTTAAAAGAGGAAATATTTTTAAGCATGCTGCATGCTTCAATGTTTTAACTTTGTAAGTTCTCTAAGCCTACGTTTTGAAGGGAAACAATAATGTCTTTGTTCAAGTCTGTATCTTGGCCTCTTTTCTCTACCTTATCAGAACTTAGGAAGAAGTGTGTAAGGTTACAAAGAGATCAGTTTCAATTTTGGATGGCACAGAGCCTCTCCACCACCACTCTCCCCATCCTGATGCTGTTGCTTGTTTCCATTTGGTTAAAAGCCATCAAAAAGCTGGGATTTCCAGTTCAGACCTGTCTGTAATTCAGGGTAGGAATGAATGCATGTGTGCCTGCACTATTCCTGAGAGAGAGCTGGTGAGCAGAGATAACAGCCAGCAGACTGCTGTCTCTGGAGCAAAGGACATCTCCCATAATCTCAGTTTCCTAGTTAAGACTTTCCAATGTCAGTATTTCAGAGAAAAGAAAAGTGGGGCTGTCAGCCCGAGCTGCCATCTGATGAGAGTCACATTGGATGCATGAAAAGCAGTGGGTTGGGTAGTTGTGTCTGTGACAAGGGAGCCAGTCCAGCACTTTTAGACTTAGAAAAGCAGGAGCCCATCAAAAGGGGAGCATAATTACCATTTGAAATTAAATTGCTCCCAAAACGGGGATATCCATTCAGATGTCTTACCAGGAGCTGGCAGGGGGATCTGGCTTCCCTCCTCTTGTGCAAATCTGAACTGTTCTGTCAGGCAATCAGCCAGTCTAGACAGTTGAACAAAATACATGCTGGATAAAACCTACTTCTGATTTTCTGCTTCTCATGTTGACCTCCCAAACGTTTTGGGACGAAGGCCTTGATCAGCTCATACATAGAGACATGCTGTTTTGATGGAGGCATTTTTAAGGCTTGATCTCTTAAGAGAGTGTAGGGATCAAAAGCATGAGTGGCATACTGATGGCTCATCACTAAATGGGATGTGATGAGGGGGAAGATGCTCAGCCTGAGGCAGCATGGGAGCTAAAAACAGCTTGGTGGTGTTGGAGCTGTGCTTGCACGGTGCCAGCACAGCCAGTGCCTAACTTGGGAGCGGCTGGAGCTGTTCTGGGTTTGTTCAGAGGAGTGCATCCTCTGCTAGGGGGTGAAACCTGATGCCGAGAAAGGAGATTTATGACATGTTCACGTCTGGTAGCAGTATGGGAGTCTCAAAAATTGTCAAGAAAATAAGCATATGGAGGGTTTAAAAGGCACATGGGCTTATTTTGAGTGAAGAGCAGAGCAGAGGCTCTGTTCCCCATGTTACATCTCTTCAGGAAGCATCTTCACATGTTTCCCTGTAGGTTTGTGTGACTGAATTTAAGGGTGGGAGTGTAAGGGGAAAGGGAAGCTGAGGAGAGAGCTGGGATCTCACAGAGAGGAGCACCAGCTTGTTTGCCAATGGAAGCTGCAGAGGAGCTGCTGCAGGGATGTGTTACATTGTTAATCATGTTTCGGTGGAGAAGCTGCTGCCGCTCGGCAGTAAAAGGCATTCCCAGTGAGAGCTCTGTGGAGTTGTGGATCCTAGGAGAAATGCCACCCTGCCTGAACGCAGCGCTCAGCATCCCCTGGCGAACTGCAACATCTGAAATGCTGCTTCCCTGGATGAAAACAGAGCTTAGCTGTGCTAAACATTGAACAAATGCTTATTGAGAACTCCAATTGGAATGTTTAAACTGTGAACAAAATGCCAGGGGGGGAAAAAAAAACCCACCACTAATTCTGTGGCATCGGCATGCTGCACACTCATTTTCTAAATTAGAGGGGGGAAAACATAACAGTTAATTATTTTGGTGGGTGGGGGTTTTGTTTGTTTGATTGCTGTGTTGGGTTTTTTTTTGTGGGTTTGTTTCCCTCTTCCTCCCCCCTGCCCCCCCCCCCCCCCCCCCCCCCCCCCCCCAGCCTTGTATCATGCTGCATTTGGTAACAAATCGCTGGGAAATAGCTCCTCAACAGCCTGTGCTACTTTCTGGGTGCTTTGTTTGTGGAATGTTCACTTGATCACCTCAGGGAAGGCAGTCACCCGTGGGAGGGAGCAGAGCTGGGGTGAGAGGACAGCGGGTGGCTCAGGATCAAGGTCTGTGGTGTGTGGGAAGGGCTTGAGGACTCCTTGCTGTGCTGTTTGACCACGGGGCTGTGCACCCTGGCTTTGACAATGGGTGTCAAGGATACTGGGCAGAGGAGTGAGATAAAAGGCAGGACTGATCTAAGGAGACCTTGTGAATGCTTTCTTAGCCTCTTGAGGAGAGCAGTGGCTGACTGCATGTGTGTAGGTGACAGCAGTTGTACTCAGTTACCATCTCATGTTTCAGGAGGTGTAGCAGATACCCCAATGCAGGCTACTTTCCTTCTTCAAGGTAGAGGACACTTTGAACAGCCTTTGAAATCTTGGTTTTCCCTCTCCACCCTTGAGAACTGAAGGGATGCTGTAGAAATACCAAGGTTAGAACACGTCCTCTGGCCATAAATTTCCCACAGAAAGACTGCTCCTTGTTCAGCAGTTTAATGCTGGGGCTGGTCCTGATGCTTGGGTTTAATAGAGTTTATTAAAGTATCATAGAATCAATAAGGTTGGAAAAGACCTCAAAGATCATCAAGTCCAACCTGTCACCACAGACCTCATGACTACTAAACCATGGCACCCAGTGCCGCGTCCAATCCCTTTTTGAACACCTCCAGGGATGGTGACTCCACCACCTCCCTGGGCAGCACATTCCAACGGCTAACAGCTCTCTCTGTGAAGAGCTTTTTTCTCACCTCCAGCCTAAACTTCCCCTGGTGCAGCTTGAGACTGTGTCCTCTTGTTCTGGTGCTGGTTGCCTGGGAGAAGAGACCAACCCCCACCTGGCTACAACCTCCTTTCAGGTAGTTGTAGAGAGCAATAAGGTCTCCCCTGAGCCTCCTCTTCTCCAGGCTAAGCAACCCCAGCTCCCTCAGAAGATTTTACTGATGGGTTTGCACTGTTTTGCACTGTGTGTGCAGTACTGAATTGCACTGTGTGAGGCTTCTCCTATTTTGCTGGTAATGACGATTTCATTCTTGTCTCCACAATTCAGGGAGAGCTTTGATGTTGCAGTGTACCAGTGGATCTGTATAACTGGAAAAGATACTGGTAATCAAATGTGGAAATCTGTAGGGAAGGTCATTTTAGTTATCAAATGCCTCTGCCCTTTTCCCATCTACTAACTTGCAGTTTTAATGCTTGTGGTGTAGCACAGATTTGTTACTAATCCTTGCTTTGAATCACCAATGGCTGCTCAGATAATGGAGGAATTGCACAGAGCTTTAGATTGATGGATGGTTCAGATTAAAAACCAAACCAACACAACCAAATGAAAAGAAAAAGCCCCAGCAACCACCAAACAAAAAACCCCCACCAAAACAGCAAACAGATCAAAAGAGCTTTTCTATTACACCTCCAAATTGATAACTTCTAATTCAGAGAGTCATCTAAACCTCTCTTTTTGTCTTTCACAGCTCGATTTTGGAAAGGCATTTTTTGCCATGTAACCCTGATTTTTCACTTGTCTGTTTCTCTGGGACTAAGTAGTGAGAGCAGTTTTCCAGTTAATCCAGAATGAGCTTCAGGAAAGCCTAGATGTTGATGTGTGGCATAGGAGTACCTCCCACGACTGTAGCAAGTACCTCCTTCTCCACATCCAAGACCATGGGATATGCAACTATTTGCCTGATCCTTGTCATATTTCCTCTGTTGAGCGTTCACACTGTTGGCTTTGGCCTCATGCCTCCACCTCAGCTTGGTGGTACCCTGGCCATTTGTGGCATGAGCCTTCCTCCAGCAGCTGCACCATTCTTTGACATTTTCTCCCGCCTGCTGCTGAGTCACATCTGGCTGTTGGAGCAGATCCATGCCAGGGTTTAAGTTGTGATACCCCACACATCCCTTTCATCCCTTTATGCTGTGGGTTGGTGAGGAGGCTTCCACCAGTTGGTTGTGGGGCATTCTGTGTAGGAAGTGTTCCCCTGTGGCTGGAGGCCACCCTTCAGCTGGCACCTGTGAGGAAGGAGTGGATTTTCTCATGAATCCCCTTGCTGGCTCTGCACCATCTGGAGATCTGCACCCAGATCTTTCACATTTTGCTGATTTTGCTGGGATAGTCATAGGGTAGCCATGATATGCAAGCCATTAGCAGTTTGAAGTCAGCCAGGAGCTTAAGCTGGGAAGAATAAAAGTCAGGGCAGCTGCTCCAAGCTGGCTCACAGGTGTATCCCATACCATAAATGTCATACTCATTATAAAGTGGGAAGTTTGCTGAGGACAGGTTTCTCAGGGGTCTTCTGGCTCTTGAGGGTTTTCATCTCTGGAGGGTCTTGCTCATCATTCTGCTCCTGAGAGCTGCTTTCCCACTTACTCTGACTGTTGTGCACTTGCTGGGCTGAGTATAACTCTGTATGCTTTATATGGATACTGCTGTTGATATTAGCTATGCTTTTTCATTAAATCTCTTCATTAAGCCATTAACCTCAGCTCAGGAATCTCCTCTTCAGTGTGAGGGTGGTGAGACTGGAACAGGCTGCCCATGGAGGCTGTGGATGCCTTCTCCCTGGGGGTGTTTAAAGGCAGGTTGGATATGCAGCTGAGTCTAGTTGAGAGGCATCCCTGCCCATGGCAGGGAGGTTGGGGTAGATGATCTCCACGGTCCCTTCCAACCTAAGCCATTCCATGCTTTTCTCTTTTGCCCAGTCCTCTTTCTTGGCTGGGAAGGAGTCACTGGCTGATAGAACAGCTTCTGCAGTTTAGCCACAAATATGGGCTAAATGTAGACCCATGTTCACCTGTCTGCCTCAAACCACTTTTATCCTCTCCCCCCACCCCCTTTTGTTTTTTAATGCTGGAGAAGGAGAGCACAGAGGCCAGGCATACTGGTTTGGGACTCAAGAAAGAGCATTGGCAGCCATCACAATGTCTGTAGAGCAGGCCACTAGAACATGGTTGTGCTTACCAAAGTGTTGGCTTGTCCTCTGATCCATAACACCTCTGCCAATAAAATGAGGTCTGAGGCGAAGCCTTCAAAATGCAGAGCAAGCAACCTGTGTTGCCAGGGAAGTGTCCTGAAAGACCCAAGGAGTCTATGCTCTTGTACTAATGCACACAAGTAACATACTCTGGGTGAAGTTGGGCCAAGTGGTTGGCAATGGAAATTAATTGCTTGTGAAAAAGTTTATGATGCCAGAAAGGCTTCCTGGCGTGTAAAACCTGCTGCACAACGCAAATGTTCTGCTGCTGCACCAGCTGGGCACTTTTGTTTCACTCCATTTGTTTTTCTCTCACAGCCACTGAAACAGTCCAGTTCCATTGCACTATTCCAGGTCACTTAGTAAGCAACCTGAAAAAAAAAAACCCACACTACTTAATCCAGCTCTCCTGGATGTGTGCATTCAGCATATTTTCTTGCTGCATGAAACCTGAGGAAGGGTATTGGTATAGCCTGACTTTGACTTTTATAGTCATGTACAGTTTCAAAGAAAACTTCCAGCTGCACTGGTAAAGGACTTGCTGTGAACTTTCAGCTCATTCTCTGACTAAGGAATTGTGTGCCAGTTTTTGTCCCCAGTCCCCATTTTACAGCCTCCAATTCTGTAGCTGAAAGACTAGAATTCTAGGACAGTAGTTTATTTGTAGGTGTTCCTCCCTTTTGCTTCATCCAGATGTAATTTTCAGGTATATATTTGGTATTTTGACAGCTGCCAGATGTGTGGAAATGCACATCTCTCCAGAATCAAACATGAGCTCATAGAATTCAGTGAGCACACAGTAGGACTGGCTGACCAATGTGTCCTAAGAAGAATGCATGGCATGAAGAGTCTGACCCATAACTATTTGTGGCAGGGTAGCTTTTGTGCTTTGAACAGAGCTGAGGCTACTGTTAAATACCTGCTGTCCTCCCCTCCTTTGTGCTGCCCTGAAGATTCCCTGGAGAAGCAGAAAATTACTGAGGGCAAACAGTGAGAGAAAACTCAAAGGTGTTGTGTGAGAGATTGGCTGTAGAGCCTGGACAGCCCATGGTGGGAAGGGACATGTTTGAATTGCTGTATGAATATTTTTCTTTCTGATGTTGACTAAAACCCCAAAAGGATTTGGCTGAATGCATGAAATGTTGATGCCAATCCCATGTGTCTCTTCACTTCTGTGAGCTGTATCCTACCCTGTTTCCAGTGGGGTTTATGCATTTCTTTGGATGCAAGGCATCTTCAGAAGAACTTTTCAGCAGCTCTTTTAAGAACAGCTTCCTCCCTCAAGTGGTGCTTTTAGCCAGCTTAAACTCACGAATCATCAAAGCCAAAGGAGTGGACCACCCTGGACTTGAGGGGTAGAGTCTTGTAGTGATGCTGGTCTGACTTGTTGAGCTTGACAATGGAATGGAATGGAATGGAATGGAATAGAATAGGCCTTTGAGATCATTGAGTCCAACCTATCATCCAACACCATCTAATCAACTAAACCATGGCACCAAGCACCCTATCAAGTCTCTTCCTAAACACCTCCAGTGATGGCAACTCCACCACCTCCCTGGGCAGCACATTCTGAAGAGTCACTCTCTGAAGAATTTCTTCCTAACATCCAGCCTAAACCTCCCCTGATGCAGCTTGAGACTGTGTCCTCTTGTTCTGGTGCTGGTTGCCTGGGAGAAGAGACCAGCCCCCACCTGGCTCTAACCTCCCTTCAGGTAGTTGTAGAGAGCA
This sequence comes from Dryobates pubescens, assembly GCF_014839835.1. Lineage (NCBI taxonomy): Eukaryota > Metazoa > Chordata > Aves > Piciformes > Picidae > Dryobates > Dryobates pubescens. Next base: position 6,056,320 of record NC_071639.1, on the reverse strand, counting down.
ATAAGGTCACCCCTGAGCCTCCTCCTCTCCCGGCTAAGCAACCCCAGCTCCCTCAGCCTCTCCTCATAGGGCTTGTGCTCCAAACCTCTCCTCAGCTTTGTTGCCCTCCTCTGGGCATGTTCCAGCAACTCAGAGGGTAAACCAGGGTAAAAGAGGGTGAAAATCTTACTTCCTATACAATTCAGAATGTCTGTTACAGATTGTGCCTGGCTACATTAGCCTCTCAGATGGATCTCTGCAGCCCAGTGGTATGCTGGCTCTGCTTTTTCTTTGGTGGTGTCCTCCACACCAAGGGCAACTAAAAACTCTGCTCATCGCTGTAAGGCTGCGTGGTTGATTGATGTGTGGCCTGGACATACCCTTGTGTGGAGCACTGACGTGAGCTGCGGTCTGAACAAGCCAGTGTGCATTTGTCCTTTTCCTCAGTATGAGTACAGGGAAGATTTAATTCCTGGAATGAAAGGAGCATAATTGAGAGAGAGAGATGGACCAGGAATAATGCCTGGTGAATTAACATCAGAATTATGTTCACTTGTGGGCAGCTAAAAGCTGCATAAGTAGTCTCCCATCATTTCAGTGGTATCCAGAGAAGAGAGAAGAGCAGGATCACCACCAGATTGCCTGAGGTTTGGTTTCACAGCACACTCAATCTGGAGGTGACCTTCAGTTACTATCAATGTGATATCCTTGGATACACAGCGTGCCCAGGCTTCAGTCCTTTGTTGCAGTTCAGGTTTGATCTCAGAGGTACCAGATGTGGTCAGTCACAGCCTGATAGGTTAAAAGAAGTGTTAGCAAATGTGAGGATAGTGCCTGCATGACACAGACCCTTGTGCACAGTTCTTGTTCAGAACTCTTTAGGGGGAAGCAGGAGAAAATACAATAAAAATAGGACATGAAATTGGGGAGGGGGAAAAGTGGTGGATTCAGCAGTGAAGCTGGACATAGGGCAGTAGTTTTTAAACACACTTGCTTCCCTTCAGGCTTATCATCAGGGCTTCAGGCTTATTACCCTTCTGCTATTGACATCAGTTATGCATCTGATTTTTTGTTACTTGCTACATGCAAATCTAAATGCTGTGTTTTCATAGTGTGTAAAATTGTATTCCCCTACTGATAGCACCAAGGAATTTTGCTGGGAGGATTGCAAAGCACTTGGAACAATCCTGTTTGGTGGGTGAAGCTATAAGGGAGTATGCAGAGGTTTGGGTTGAGGTTTAGTGATTCCCTCTTTCCCTCTTCTGCTGCTTGCAGAGATGCTGTTGCTCCAGGCAGAGCTAAGAGGTGCAGTCCTAACCTTCAGAGAACCCCTTGGGCTGCATAGTGCAAGAGCAAAGACTGAGGAAAACCTTTTTTCCACTTTGCTTTTCCTCTCCACCCCTTTAGGGATCAGACATAATTTATTGCCCCTCACCTCCAGCTGTCATTCAGCCTTTGGCAAGCCCTTGTGTGGCAGCAGATTGCTTCAGCTGAACATCAACAAGAGGCCACAAGCTGCAGCTAGGGTGTGCCTGGGCTTCTGACACTTTTCCCTCTAATCACGAGTTTTAAAGAGGAATTTAGTTTTGAAACTGCTGATGTCAGCTCTCACATCTATTCTGCTGCCTTTATCTGCAGCAGATAAAGCACATAAATTGTCATCTCCTGACTGCCCAAGGTCAGGCATTTCTCTGTAGACAAGAGCAGGTGTTGATTCTTTGGGGCATTTGACTTTTAAATTTCCTCTTCATCACCTTGCTTTAAAAAGCACTGCTCCAGGGATTGATTTCTCCTGTTGCTGTCCTTTCAGAAGGACACCCTGCAGCACTTCAGGGCTGCCTCTGTAGCCACCAGTGGAGAGCTGCTGGGCTTCAGGGATGATCAGCATGGAAAAACCTGTGTGTTCATCTCCTTGCTCTGTGAAAGCTCCCATTTAACCCTTCAAGCAGAGTTCAGGACAAGTGGAGGGGTCACAGAGTATCAATAGAAAGACAAAACTGATGATCTTCTGTTCTTTTCTGATTGAGCTTTTTCAATCTTTAGAGTGCCTTTTCATTGTCTAATGCTGCTTTGAAATCAAAACCCTAAACTGAATGAACAGCTAACAGCATCCTTTCCTATTTTCATCAAAAGGCTGTAATGCCTTATTAGCTCAAAATACTCCTGTAATTTTCCACTTTCAGATTCTGCTTTCTACATCTCCCAAATCAGCAGGCACATTTGACTCCTCCATGCCATAGGAGAGACTGGTCCTTCCCTTCTGCAGGGCATTGCTGTGCAGCTAATTGGAGGTGGTCTCACACATCAGCTTCTGGGGGTTGAGGGGGGGTGGAAATCAGAACTGCACATTTTTTTTTTCATAATCTTCTCTTCACTAGAAACTTGATGATGTCCTGCCTTGCCACAGCACCAGGCAGAAAATGCTGGACTAAAAACCTCAGTGTGCTGTGCTTTTCCACTGCTTTGGTGTCCATGAGTGAATGAGTGTTGACTAAACGACTTGGGCTGCTCATAGGTGTGGAAGAGGAGGGAAGCTTTCCATTAGCTTTGAACTGACAGGATGGGGATGTCATATATAGGGGGGCATTTTTACTTTTACATTTTCCTCCAGATCAGAAGAACAGTTGCACAGATTCAGATCAAAAGGCTATCTAGTGTGTAGTGTCTTGCTGCTGAGAGAAGTCAGAAATAAGTCCACATGAAAGTACTTGCCCCTGTAGGTTCACAGAATCACCAAGGTTGGAAGAGACCTCAAAGATCATCAAATCCAACCTGTCACCACAGACCTCATGACTAAACCATGGCACCAAGTGCCACGTCCAGTCCCCTCTTGAACACCTCCAGAGTGGTGACTCCACCACCTCCCTGTGCAGCACATTCCAATGGCGAACGACACTCTCAATGAAGAACTTTCTCCTCACCTTGAGCCTAAACTTCCCCTGGCACAGCTTGAGACTTTGTCCTCTTGTTCTGGTGCTGGTTGCTTGAGAGAAGAGACCAACCCCCTCCTGGCTACAGCCTCCCTTCAGGGAGTTGACAGAATCACAGTATCACCAAGGTTGGAAGAGACCTCAAAGCTCATCAAGTCCAACCTGTCCCCACAGACCTCATGACTAAACCATGGCACCAAGTGCCACGTCCAGTCCCCTCTTGAACACCTCCAGGGGTGTGTCCAGTTCTCAGCAGCTCATGAGTTACTTGAGACAGATGCAGTATCTTTGTGTTTTGTAGCTGTTGATAGATTTTTTGCTTTCTTAATGTATTTATTTTTAAATGACCTTCTCAACATGGTTAATTACCTCCTTGACCTCTCAAATATCTCTTTAGATTGAAGCTGTTTTTCAGACCCAGGATAGATTTAGCACAGATATTCTGAAACTGCTCCCTGAAGCCACCTGCACGACATCAAGCAAGTTGTGTTTTGGAAACAGCTGAGAGTTGATTCTGTAGGCATTTGAAATGTTAAGATCATGTGAGTTGGAAGCAAACCATACATCTGTGGAGGTGTGGGAATCTGCAGGGTGTTGGTTTCTGACAGAGGTCCTGACTGAGGGATACAACATCCAGAGTGAAAATCACTTTCTTCTGAAAGGCAAGCCTCACTGATGCCATGACTCATCTTTCTGTCGAGTGTCACTGCTGTCCCCTCAACATCTCCTTGTCCCTGCCCCAGCTGTAGACATTGTTTTCTTGTCCACTTGAGGTAGAGTCCTTTACAGGGTAAGCAGTTTTGAAGGCAGAAGGATTGGTCATGAGCTATCAGCACACAAAGAAATACTGGGGTGAGAAAAGGTGGTATGTGCAGTGAACACCTTTCAGATCATCTACCTGCTCTTTTGCTTTCAGAAGGTGTATGCAGAGATGTCCCAGAAAAAGGAACAGTCACAGTTCTGGAAGGAACAGAAACAGTCCTGGTAATGTTTAAGGTCCTGCTGAGAAGGAGAGCAGAAGTCCTTAATGTTGTATTTGAAGTTCTGAAGAAATGTGTGTCAACAAAACTTGTCTAATTGAAATGAAAGCCTAATTACAGTAGACCATTTTTACACTGTCTCATTTCAGTTCTTGGAGATCCCACATGAGAAGTGCAGGTATTCAGCAGTTCTGCCAATCAGAAAGTCAGTCAGTAGGTACTTAACAGCCAGGACCATTCAGGGAAAGATGCTTAATCAGACCTCATTAATATAAACAGACTTGGTTATGAAAAAATGTTTGTCTGTTGCTGAAAACAAGCTTGTTTGGGCGGCTCATTCCTGAATGTTTAGAACAGATGTTGAGTTGGAAACACTTATCAATAGGTAATAGAAACACTGGGTATGGAAAAGGTATTTTTCTCTCTGCATCTGTCAAATTTCTTTTGAAAGCTGTAGAATGTCCTTGCTTACCCAAGCTACTTGTAGAGCAAAGAGCTTAGGCAGAAGTTAACCTGCTGTGATCAGCTGTAGACATTTTTATTAACTTGATAAAAGAACTCCTGAAATGTCATTTTTTGTGCATATTTCACTGCAGATAATGCTCATGACACGAGTTGTGTGGCTTAACAGTTTACTGCATGGGATCTGAAATTAAATTAACCTCCTTTATCTGTTCAGATACAGAGCCCACATATCTCTGGGTCTGGGACTGGTGAAAACACGCAAACTGATAAGCTCCATCCATTTTTGGAAGATAAAGTCCTCAAATTTGAATTTACAATGTGGAAGTCAGGCTTGCCAATATCCTTCACGTGCAGCATAGCTTGTATGAGGGGGATTAAATCATTGTGCATCCTCTCAGGTTCAAAGATGCTTTACAGAAGGCAGAATTCACACAGAATCACAGGATCAGCTAGGTTGGAAGAGACCTTCAAGATCATCAAGTCCAACCAGTCACCCAACCCTATCTAATCAACCAGACCATGGCACTAAGTGCCTCACCCAGGCTTTCCTCAGTACTATCACCATTTAAGATCTCTTTTCCCCTCTTCTTTGTCTCAGAGAAGAGCAAAAAGTACTGAGAAAAATAGTACTGAGACTCAGAAAATATAGGTGCCATGGATGTAAGTTTGAATCCAAACAGGAGCTTCATTTTGCCTGCTGGTTCTGCTCTTTTGTTTGCTTTTTATGGACCAAAGTTTTATCATGCATTCAGAACTTGCAGTACTGACAGCTTCTACATCATTGCTGAGTCAGCTGCACAAGGGTGAAAGATTTCTGCTCCTGCTGCCAGCATATGAAGACCTGCAACAGAAGGTAATGAAAATCCTTCTGAAGCTTTTGACCCTCACTGGCTTTTTTTTTTCCTTCCTTTTTATATGGTGACCTCTAGTTTAAAAATGCATGTGGAAAACAAATGGATCATCATTTTCTGGTGGCAAGTATAATGTGGTATGCTGTTCCTTAACTGGGATTTTCCTGGGTGCCTGTGTCCTAAAGCCTTCCAGGCTGAACTGCATGGGTAATTCATTATTCACAACAAAACCCTTTCAGGGTGAGGGTAGACTGAGTTTGTGTGTTTCACTGCACGGATTACCTTACTGTCTTTAAGGATGTGGGAAGAGGGAGGGGGGGTTGAGTTCTTTCCTACAGGCTGACGGAGCACAGGAGGCCACAGGCAGCTTTCTCAATTGCTGTAACAACGCACTTGTGCTTTGCTGCTCTTCCCTTGCCACTTACCTTTGCAAAAGATAAGGGGCATAGTTAAAGTGCAGTCTCTGATCCTTGCCAAAATCAGTGCATCTCTTCTGCGATCGATTCCTATGCTGTTTGAAAAACATAACTGGGCCCTGGTATAGCTTAAAACTGATTGAAATGTCACAGACTTCTTGGGTTTGATTCTGGAGCATTACATTTCTATTGTTGGGGGTCTGTTGCCCTGTCAAACAATAATGGCATTTACTGTGAGACACGTGGCAGAACCACATCTGAATGAATGGCACTTCCACACTATGAAAAGAGGTTAAAGCCTGATTTCTTTGTGTGTAACAAGACTCCATGACTGCTGCTGCATTACAGACAGTACAGATACCTGGTACAGCTGCTAAGAGGTATCTGTATTGTGTGGCAACATGTTGAGGGCAGAAAATAACTGCCACAAACGTTTGCATATCATAATTTCTGGCTTCCAAGCAGCACACATCTATCTCTGCTCCTTGCTTTGCACCTGAGACACACCTGTAGGGTAGAGACCAATATTATAGTAGAATTAGAGGCAACTGGAATGTTTTCCTACCTAAGCAAAGCAAGTACAATACATTCAAAGTGCCATGTATATATATATCTATCTCATAACCAACTAATTATTACACTTTATCTATTACAAAAGAATCTTGGTAGCACTCTTCTTGAGCAGCAATAGTTACAGTTGTTTTTTCTAAGTGGTCATCTAATGATTAGTTAGCCCTGTAGATGACCAGTTCTCTGAGAAAGAGTCCTGAGAGACATTCAAGATCAGGCTTGATGTGGCCCTGGGCAGCCTGATCTAGTTGGAGGTGCCCTGCTGGCTGCAGGGGGGTCGGACAAGATGACCTTTGAGGGTGCTTTCCAACCCCAATTCAATCTGTGAGTTGTGGGAGCATTTTCCTAAGCAATTTTAGTGTACAATCACCCAGATGAGTTCAAACAACCTATGGCAGCAACTGGTGTGCACATAATGTGTTCTGGGGGGTCAGCAGTGAGGGCATTGCAAAGTGGGGCAGGTTCCAGTGACTTCAATGAGCTTAGCAACAAATACCTTATCTCCTTAGACAGTGTCTATTCCTCCATATAGTGTCTGCTGTTGGTTTTAGACATATCTCAAGGTGGTGACAGAATTTCTAAGCATTGCTAGCCTTGTGGCAGTTGAAAATCCAGTGGCATTTACAAATTCTGTGGCTTTCCTGTTCTGAAATCACACCAGACTGTCAGAATAATTTGGACTCGATGATCAGTGCTAGGCCCCATCCTCTTTAACATCTTTATTGATGATATCGATGAGGGCATTGAGTCCATCAGCAGTAAATTTGCTGACAACACCAAGCTGGGGCAGGAGTTGATCTGCTGGAGGATAGAGAGGCTTTGCAGAGGGACCTTGACAGGCTGGACAGATGGGCAGAGTCCAAGGGCAGGAGATTGACCACATCCAAGTGCCAGGTTCTGCACATTGGCCACAACAACCTCATGCAGAGCTACAGGCTGGGGTCAGAGTGGCTGGAGAGCAGCCAGGAAGAGAGGGACCTGGGGGTGCTGATTGATGGTAGGCTGAACATGAGCCTGCAGTGTGCCCAGGCAGCCAAGAGTGCCAATGGCATCCTGGCCTGCATCAGGAACAGTGTGGCCAGCAGGAGCAGCGAGGTCATTGTGCCCCTGTACACTGCACTGGTTAGGCCACACCTTGAGTACTGTGTCCAGTTCTGGGCCTCTCGGTTTAGGAAGCAGGTTGACTTGCTGGAACGAGTCCAGAGAAGGGCAACGAAGCTGGTGAGGGGTTTGGAACACAAGCCCTATGAGGAGAGGCTGAAGGAGCTGGGGTTGCTTACCCTGGAGAGGAGGAAGCTCAGGGGTGCTCTCTACAACTACCTGAAGGGAGGTTGTAGCCAGGTGGAGGTTGGTCTCTTCTCCCAGGCAGCCAGCACCAGAACAAGAGGACACAGTCTCAGGCTGCGTCAGGGGAGGTTTAGGTTGGATGTTAGGAAGAAGTTCTTCATAGAAAGAGAGATTGCCCATTGGAATGGGCTGCCCAGGGAGGTGGTGGAGTCACTGTCATTGGAGGTGTTCAGGAGGAGACTTGATGGGGTGCTTGGTGCCATGGGTTAGTTGTTTAGGTGGTGTTGGATTGGTTGATGGGTTGGATGCGATGATCTTGAAGGTCTCTTCCAACCTGGTCTATTCATTCTATTCTATTCTATTCCATTCCATGCCATTCTATTCCATTCTATCTTTGAGGTCTCTTCCAACCTTGGTGACACTGTGATACTGTAATAAATGATTATAGCTGTGGCTTATTTGAAAAATAGAATACAGAAGGAAGCTGACAAAAGATGGAGGCCATCTGAGCAGAAGCAGTTCTGTTTCAAAGGAAAATTAAGATTTCAAATAAGGAAAGTACTGGTAATTCGGGATAGAATCAAATAGGAAGTATCAAGACTTTCTCAGAAGTACTACTGAGGCTGGTGGAGCTTTGTGCATGAGTTATTTGCTGGGATTATTTTCCTCAAGCTGTAGCAGTGTCCTTGTTGAGATAATGAAATGCAGCAGGCTGTTGAGCAGGCACTGCACAGATAGCTCAAAGGCTGCTGGGGTGGAGGTGAGATCCAAAGGAAAAAAAATCAACCAGCCCACCAAACCCCCTGGAAAAATCGACAGCTTCATCAGCTTTTTGGCTGCTGGATGTGTTTGGAGGGCTGGTGGCAGAATGCATTTCAGGAAGCCACTGTGCCAAGCTAAATGCAGACATCGTTTCCTTAATCATGCTCCTCTTCTTTTCCTCACACAGAGGAGCACAACTCCGACTGACTAAATTGAACTGCAGACTGGGAAAGCAGAAAGGGGGGAAGCAGCTGATGAAATCTGTGGGCTTTAACATTCGAGGGGAGATCTGGTGTCCTGGGAAGGTGGAGGGGCACTGTGGTGGATGTGTTTGTGTTTGGTTTCAGCAAGCAGAGCGTGGCTGTGCTCTCAGAAGTCACAATTAGTTCTCTGGGGTGGGGGAGTGGGAAACGAAACATTATTTACATACCAGTAGTACTTTGTAGTTTGGCACTCTTTTTAGCACAAAATCATGGTCCTTTTAACATTTTCTATCACTTCTACAAGCTGATAAAGGGGGAGAGTCAAATGAGAAGACTATAAGGTAAATTTTCAACAAGAAACCTCCATCTGCAGTTTCCCAGGGGTCTGTTTCTTTAAAAAGATGTTTTCAAGATTGATTGGTATCAGGGGTGCAGTGCCATGTGATTCAGGTGTTACTATGGAGACCACTCTTTTAGGTAGCATGTCAGAGACTGTAATTGTGCTTAAAAAATCCTGTGCACAGCAGGATAGCCTGCATGGAAATCAGCTGTAACCTCCCTCAGACCCAGGTCTGTCTGTGTAAATTTGCTGACTTGTGAGTGCAAACCACTGAAGATTGCATGTGGATGTTTGGGGGAGATTTCTCTCCCCTCTGCCTTTTGTGTGATGAACAGGCAACACTGGCTCTACAGTATCAAAGGCTAAATCCTTTTTGACCATCACCCCTCCCCATCCCCTTTTGAGTTGATGTCTCTGTATCTCAGACCAGGAGAAAATGCTCAGTGGGTGCTCTGCTGATGTCCCAGTATTCCCCTTACCAACTCTGGTCAGTAAGGGGTGGGGAGTGGCCATGTTAAGGTTCAGAACAGGCTAGCCAGGGCAGTGGTGGAGTCCAAATCCCTTGAGGAGGTTCAAAGCTGTGAAAGGAGAAGTTTAGGCTCGAGGTGAGGAGAAAGTTCTCCCCAGAAAGAGTAATTGGCCATTGGAATGTGCTCCCCAGGGAGGTGGTGGAGTCACCTTCCCTGGAGGTGTTCAAAAAAGGATTGGATGTGGCACTTGGAGCCATGGTTCAGTTGTCAGGAGGTGTTAGGTATTAGGTAATAGGTTGGACTTGATGATCTCTGAGGTCTTTTCCACCCTGGTTGTTTCCATGATTCTATGAAAGACTTGTAGCTATAGTGCTGAGGGACATGGTTTGGTGGTGACCTGGCAGTGCTGGGTTAATGGTTGGATGTGATCTAAAATGTCTCTTCCCACCTAAACCATTCTGTGAGTCTATCTGTAGAAGTCAGTGATTCTTAGCACTCTTCAAGAGTTAAGACTACAAAGGTGAGTATTTGGACCTGTTGTGTCCTGATGGTGTCTTTTAAGCCTGCAATTGCTGTTTTGAGAGGTGAGGTCTGATGAAATAAGCACTTTTGGCCCCAGTTGTGTATAGTGCTTCAATAGGTGGTTTTAAGCAGGCAGCTGGGAGAATCAACCACTGGAGTGCTCCTGTGTGTTGGAGCTCTGCAGTGCCATGGTCTGTAGTGCTACAACCCAGAGCTAAAATGGCATTTGATTGTATATTGCACTTCATTGATTTGACATTTCCCATTATTGTATTTGAGTTGTCTTTTGCTAGGGAGTAAGTGGGCTCTAATACAGTAAATAAATGGAACACAGGCAGAGTTAACCATGAGTGTAGTTACCAGTCCTTTAAGCTGACTCTGTCATGTATCAGTGTGTTAAGTATGTTGCCCTTCAGCTTCTTTCAGAAGCCAGAGTTACTCCAGGGTTCAAATTCTTTAACAGAAGTTTCCCATTGACTTTTAATTATATTCATGAATGAATGTGAGATCAAGGAACTGTGAGGAACATTTCCAAAGCTGGAAACAACTGAAGCAGACCCTAATTCAGGCTTGGAGCAGTTGGAAAATTAAATATCAAAAGCAGATAAAGGACAGAAGAAGTCAGACTTTGCCTAGCCCAGAGCACAAACTGGAGACTGGTTAAAGTCTGAGGGGCTGGTTAAACGAGAGCATCTGTCCTTTCAAAGACCATGTTTGTTAATAAAGAAATAACAAGCATCTGGACTGCCTGCTTTGCAGCTAACTGTAGAAACAAGACTAGAAAATGCCAGCCAAAGCTACTACAGGCAGGAGAGTCAAACATTGAATTGTTTGGTGTAACAGTGAGAGCTTCCACAGCTGGTCCCTTGCTTGAGAGAGCTGTGACACAGGAAGTGACTTAACATGCTAAGTATTACCTTGGGTTTTGGTGTGTGTTTACTTCTGTTTTCCTGATTTCATCCTTCTCTGTGGGGAAAGCCTTCCCCTTCTGATTTTGCCTGTGTTCCTCTAAGCAAAAGAAACAGGTGACAGAAAACCATCAGGGAATGACACTTGGTGCCAGCTCTATTTGGAATGACAAAGCATAGCACTGTGATCCAATCGGCATCACAGAGCCATGGTAGAATGGCTCCAGCAATTGGTGTGTTGGATTGGATGGGTACAAGCTCTTCAGGAAGGGCAGGCAGGGAAATGAGGTGAGGCTGTTGCCCTTTATGTCAAAGAACAGCTAGAATACATGGAGCTATACCTGGCAAATGATGATGGGAAGATCAAGTGCCTGTGGGCCAGAGTGAAAGGAAGGGTAGGAGACATGACAGTGGGGGGTTGCTACAGACCACCTGACCAGGAGGACCAAGTGGATGAGGCCCTTCATAGACAGATAGGAGTCACAGCTTGTTCACCTGGTCCTCATGGGGGACTTGAACCACCCCAACATCAATTGGAGACAACACAGCAGAACATAAGCAATCCAGGAGTTTCCTGCAGTGCATTGGTGATAACCTCTTCCTCCAAGCGATAGAGGAACCAGTGAGGAGAGGTTCTGTGCTAGAACTTGTTCTCACCAACAGGGAGGGGCTAGTAGACAATGGTAAGCTCATGGGCAGCCTTGGCTGCAGTGACCATGAGATGGTGGAGTATAAGATCCTAAGGGCAGTGAAGAAGGGAAGCTCAGCAAGCTTGAAACTCTTGACTTCAGAAGATCTGACTTTCACCTCTCCTTTCCAAAGTGTCCACTGCTATATTTGCCTTGGTATCACCAGCAACATGCATCAGGGTACACATGATCCCATGATCCATATGGCTTATGAAGATGTTAATCAGTGTTGGTCCCAGCACGCACCACTTACCAAACCTCTTAAGTGTGAAAGTGTGGTTGCTGAGTCACATTTTGGAAGCTGCAGTAACAGTTCAGAAAACTCTATCCTTTAGTGAGTGGAAACCCTGGAGAGCTGCAAAGATCTATAGTATAAATGCCTTTGAACTTTGAAATAGAAAAGAGAGATCATCAATAGACCTTTTGTATGTGTGTGTTTTCTTCACCTAGGCAATTATAAAGAGCTAGAATCAACACATCAAATGTCAGGTTTGAAAGGGCATGTGAGGAAAGAAAGCATTTGGGGCCATGGATGTGGTTCTGAGCACTGCCTGTACCAACACTTTGTCCAGTAAGACATCAACTGGAGTAAAAACATGGGTTTTGGTCTTCAGGTGAGCAACAGATTTGGAACAAGAGCATTTTAACCTGAGCTAACATTCACAAGTTTATGCTTCCCTGCTGATAGCAGGCATTATTTATTGAAGGGAGGAGGGAGAGAAGGAAAGCAAATAGGTTGGAAAGGGGGTTAATGGGGTTCTAGCCTTACCCAGCATTGTCCCATCTGGGCTGTGTGCACACCAGCATGGTGGCAACCACATGCTTCCTTCCTGCCACTGCAGCACAGGTAGGTGTGACCCTGACAACATTTTTTATCTCTCTTTATTCATCTTCAGATCCTGGTTCTTAATTAGAAACCCATTCTTGCTTTGCCTTGCCAGCTATGCTTGTAAAAGAAATGAAGCACATCTCCTAAGCAATGGCCAAGGACAGTTATGTTATTGAAGTTTCTGCTGGATGGTGTTAATTAAGGAAACCCAATAAAAGAGGCATGATCGACAAGCACAAGAAGAAAACTCGTTTTGCAGATTGCTAAAAGCTTCAGGGAAGATTGCAGTTTCCCCTGTAAATTTATGCTCTTTTCATTTCATCAGTGGCTGCTGCAGAATTGTTGACATGGAGGTTGAGAAGTGTCACACTTGCTTCTGCAGGATTTTGAAATCCAGTACTCTCTCCGTGACAAACCCTTAACTGTTTCAAGATCATAGAATCATAGAATCAATAAGGTTGGAAAAGACCTCAGAGATCATCAAGTCCAACCTGTCACCCAACACCTCATGACTACTAGACCATGGCACTAAGTGCCACATCCAGTCCCCTCTTGAACACCTCCAGGGACAGGGACTCCACCACCTCACTGGACAGCCCATTCCAAGGGCTAACAGCTCCCTCTGGGAAGAACTTTCTCCTCACCTCCAGCCTAAACTTCCCCTGGTACAGCTTGAGACTGTGTCCTCTTGTTCTGGTGCTGGTTGCCTGAGAGAAGAGACCAACCCCCTCCTGGCTACAACCTCCCTTCAGGTAGTTGTAGACAGCAATAAGGGCTCCCCTGAGCCTCCTCTTCTCCAGGCTAAACAATCCCAGCTCCCTCATCCTCTTCTCACAGGGCTGTGCTCAAGGCCTCTCCCCAGCCTTGTTGCCCTTCTCTGGACACGTTCAAGTGTCTCAATGTCCTTCTTAAACTGAGGAGCCCAGATCTGGACACAGGACTCAAGGTGTGGCCTAACCAGTGCTGACTGGTTAGGCAGGGCAGAATGACTTCCCTTCTCCTGCTGGCCACACTATTCTTGATGAATGCCAGGATGCCATTGGCCTTCTTGGCCACCTGGGCACACTGCTGGCTCATGTTCAGCTGCTGTCTACCAGTACCCCCAGGTCCCTTTCTGCCTGGCTGCTCTCCAGCCACTCTGACCCCAGCCTGTAGCACTGCCTGGGGTTGTTGTGGCCAAAGTGCAGCCCCTGGCACTTGGACTTGTTGAATGCCATCATGTTGGACTCTGCCTATCTGTATTATTTTTCTAATAACTTTCTGGAGCAGCATTTTTTCCCCTCTAACTAGTTCCTGTGGAACAAGCAGTGGTTCTCTATGCCCTTTGCAAAGTTTGCACTGGGTGTCATGAAGTTTTATTGCTTAATTTGGAAGTGCAGGGGGAATAATGTTCATCCAAAAGAGAATCTGGAGAAGAAAAGGTTATGCTTGGCAAGTGCTGAACTGTTGGCTAGATTGGGGTAGGCTTTTAGTGTGGTTTCATTCTATGGCCAAATAAATACCTGTGTGATTTGAAGGCTAACTTAATAAAACAAATAATTAAACCTAATTATTTCCTTTTTCCCCCCCTCTTCTTTTTATGTCTAGGTTAAACAATTAAAACAGAGCTGACACTGTACAAACCAGGAATATGCATCTAGGCAAATTAATTTCTGGTTCTGCTACCTGACTTTATGCTCACTCTGCAACTGTCCCATTTTCACTTGAATAACTAAATAATTGGCTGAGGTGAGCAGGTTGTGGTAAGACCCCTACCTCAGTTGCCCTGGTGTACTCCCATGGGTGACTGACCCTTGAGAAATGTCAAGTGGAGACTATCCTAACTGTACAAAACATTGAGTCATTTCCTCAACCAAAAAGTTAATTTCTTCTTCAAGTGTTCCTTTCCTTTTTTTACCCCCTGCTGATGTTCTCGGCACACAAGAAGCTTTTGTTATTTGTATAGCTCCAAATTGTTGCAGCCTTTTGGATGTTTACAAGCAGGGAGGCTTCTCCAGTGGCAATTTGCTTCTCTGCTACTTGTGTGATGGTTGGTTGTTTTTGAGGAGACAGTGGAAGCCAGAGCTACTGGCACATTGCTGGATGTTCCTCTCTGTGACTGAATGGAATAGAATAGGATAGGATAGGATAGGATAGGATAGGATAGGATAGGATAGGAAAGGATAGGATAGGATAGAATTGAATTGAATTGAATTGAATTGAATTGGAGTGGATTGGATTGGATTGGATTGGATTGGATTGGATTGGATTGGATTGACCAGGTTGGAAAAGACCTTCAAGGTCATCAAGTCCAACCTATCACCAAACACCATCTAATCAACCTAACCATGGCACTAAGTGCCTCATCCAGTCTCTTCCTAAACACCTCCAGTGATGGTGACTCCACCACCTCCCTGGGCAGCACGTTCCAATGGCCAAATTGCCCACTGCTGGGGCAGTGGCTTTCTCCTGCAGCTCATTCCCAGCCCCTCTTCAAGAAGGACCATGCTGTGGGGCTGAAAGCATACCTGAACCATGAACTTTAAGGTACTTAGCATTTGGGGGGGGGACAAAACTGGGCATGTTGCCAAGAAGCTATACTAGATGAGCCTCTTCCCTTGCAGGCTGCTCAGTTCTCCATGCAAATCAGCTATCACAGAATTAAGCAGCACAATTATTTCCAGGTAGCTATCTTGTCCAGTGTGAAACTCTGCAGGTGCTGAAATGTTAAGTCTGCTGTGGACATTTTGAAAGCAGATGTGATGAAGCAGTTGGATGTTCCCAAGTCAGATAGCAGAATGCTATTGAACAGACATGGCTTGCTTGCTTACATGGTGTCCAGGCATGTTTGGGGTGACTGCAGCAGCAGTGCTGGTGCAGAGATTCACTTGCCTTTATGGGAAGATGGAGAATTTGGTTCATGACATGATCATTAAGGACTCGATTTTGTAACAGAAATGCCCTGAATGGAAAGGCTGAAGTCCAGAAGTCTTACCTGTAAGGCATGTGCTCCTGTATGTCACTTTGTAGTCTGATTCTTTATTTGAAATATACTCAAGTTTTGTTTCCCTCTTGGCAACAGTTCAGCTTTCCCTTGGCATTTTGTGGTTGTCAGCTGAAAGCCAGACACTGAGATCATGTTCTAGTTGTTTCTGGGTGTCTCTGGTATTCATCAGCCCCTTTCTGCTGTCCTGTAAGTAGCTTTTTTTCTTACCTTCTCGTTTGCTGTATTCAGCTGTTTGTGTTCTCTACCTCTTTTAGGCTGTTAAGAATATTTTAACAGGGTTTCATAAGCGTCTCTCATTCCTAATGAACTTTGGTTAAAGAGCTTTGCTTTGTCTCCATGCTGCCTCAAGCAAATTGAGCTAACAGAGAAGTTCCCCTTTATTTAAACATTTGCAACCTTGCCAATGTTCTCTTGCTTGCTGGACTTTACACTGTGAAAGTTGTCTTTGCCTTTCTAGACTCTCCTTTGAAACAGCAGGGTAGGCATCTTGTTTGCTGTAATAAATGTGGTTACATTAATACCTGAAAAGACCCATAAAGATGCTGCAGGCAGTGGAACATCTCCCTTGTGAGGAAAGGCTGAGGGAGCTGGGACTCTTCAGCTTAGAGAAGAGGAGCCTGAGGGGTACCCTCATCCATGTTTATAATGATGTGCAGGGCAGTGTTGGGAGGATGGAGCCAGGCTCTGCTCAGTGATTCCAATGATAGGACAAGGGGCAACAGGTGCAAGCTGGAGCAGAGGAGGTTTCATGTGAACATATAGAAAACCTTTTTCACTGTGAGGGTGACAGAGCCCTGGAGCAGGCTGCCCAGAGAGGTTGTGGAGTCTCCTTCTCTGGAGACATTCAAAACCCACCTGGATGTGTTCCTGTGTGACCTGCTCTAGGTGATCCTGCTCTGACAGGTGGGTTGGACTAGATGATCCTTTGAGGTCCCTTCCAACCCCTAATATTCTGTGACTGTAGATTATGTGTTCAGATTTTGTTCTTAGGCTGCATCTGTCAGTGCTTTAGGGAGTTCCCTGGTGAGAAGTACAGAAAGGGTTCAGCTTCTCTGTGAGTTCATCTCTTCCTTCTTCAGAGGGGAAGAGTGATTCAGCAGGCAAACCTGTTCCTGTAGCCCTCCAAACACATAAATCTGAGGGACTCTCCAGAGAGTAGTGCTCAAACCTCCAAGGCAGGAACAAATCTTGCTCTTTTTTCCTCCCTTCCTGTGAGAATAAATGAGCAGGGGTTTTGTTGAGGGTTAGCTGCAGAAGTTTCTTTTCTGTCAGCTCTATCCTAAACCTCTGTTTCATTGTACAAATGTGTGGTGGTTTTGTTGATAAGGATCAGAATGTGACCTATAGAGAAGCAAAACGAGTGTAGCATGGCTCTCTGGTTGGTGAAAGGTCATGTCTTTTCAGCTGCAGTCGAGAACATTCAGAAGTACTTCTGCATTTTTTTTGAGTAAAGTGCAAAATCTAAAGCAAACCTTTTTGGGTGCTTGTTTTAAAGTAACCCATGAAAATGTAGCAGAGAAGACCAGAGTTTCCCATGGTGCCTGTAGTCTTTTGTAGCTCTGGAAGAACACAAAAAAAGTCATAGAATCATAGAATCAATAAGGTTGGAAAAGATCTCAAAGATCATCAAGTCCAACCTGTCACCCAACACCTCATGACTACTAAACCATGGCACCAAGTGCCACATCCAATCCCCTCTTGAACACTTCCAGGGATGGTGACTCCACCACCTCCCTGGGCAGCACATTCCAATGGCCAATTAATCTTCCTGGGAAGAACTTTCTCCTCACCTCGAGCCTAAACTTCCCCTGGTGCAGCTTGAGACTGTGTCCTCTTGTTGTGGTGCTGGTTGCCCCCTGAAATCACACCATCTGCAGTTCTCCATGCAATACTCCAGGGAGGAGATGGAAGCTCCACTCATCTCTAGTGCAGAGTGGAGCTTAGAAAGAGGGAATCCACCACCTCTAAGGATCTATCTTTGAGGTCTCTTCCAACCTTGGTGGTGTGTGTGTGTGTGTGTGTATGCTCATCAGGAAAGCATGAAAAGCATCCTTCTTGTTTTTCACCTTTTGAAGATAAAGGGCTTAATGCAGTAGTAAATGCCAGTGCATACAACAAGAAGTGAAAGCTGAGTTCTACAGCAAGAGCAGCATAACCCCCCTCCAAAGATCTGTACTCATCCGTCAGTATCACTTCCAGGGTTTTGGTTTGAAAAGCTCAACTCCAGACTTCCACAAACAAAACTCATGTGGTGTTTCCACTAACCAATACACTTGGGTCTGTGTGCTTCTGGGAAAGATGTGTCATTGTAGAAGGTGTCACTCAAAATGGACTTGGTGTTGATTTTATTTTGTCTAGCAACAGAAGCATCAGTTTGCAAAAACTTTGAGGGACGTTTGATGAGGAGGCTGAAGGGAGACCTCAGGACTCTTTACAACTACCTGAAGGGTGGTTGGAGCGAGGAGGGGGCAGCCTCTTCTTGGTTGCAAGCGACAGGACTAGAGGAAATGGTCGCTGGCTGCACCAGGGGAGGTTTAGGCTGGATGTTAGGACATATTTCTTGACTGGAAGGGTTCTCAGACACTGCAGTGGTCTGTCCAGGGCAGTGGTGGAGTCACCACTGGGGATGTTCAAGCAGTGTGTGCCGCCGGCGCTTAGGGACATGGTTTAGTGTTGACCCTTCAGTGCTGGCTCGAGGGTTGGACTGGCTGATCTTTGAGATCTCTTCCAAGCAGATATATTCTGTGATTCTGTGACAGTGCCTGTGCTTTTCTCCTTCTTTCCCTTTCTGTGGGCAAAATGGGAAACAAATGCACTTATGAAGAATTTGCATAGGGGGAAAAAAAAAAAGAGGGATTAATTTTCACTGCCAGGTGTCAGATAATATAATAATGATAATCAGATAATATAATAATGATAATGATGATAATGATAGTAATAATAATAATAATAATCTTTAGATGTTTTGGTAGCAGGGCATGTTTACTGAAGGATCATTTACCAAAATGGAAAACACTTTTCAAGCTATCTGCCTTAATCAGAGAGATTTTAAACTGAATTCACTTTAAATACAGTAGTGCTATGTGGAAATTATCTCACTGCCAGCCCAGCAGGTGCCTTGGAAGTGACAGTTCGGTGTTTATTCCTGGACAACAGAGAGGCTATATAGGGCAAGGATTTGCTTTTAGAGCTTCCTTTTTTTTTTTTGAGTAATAATTTTCCTCCATTGCCAAGTAAGCTCAGGGAGAACATCAAACAATTTCCTTACTGTATTTTACTAGAATTTTGATCAAAAATAGATCTGTTTTGCCAAACTAGTCTACAACCACGAGGCACTAAGATGGGAAGGTTGCTCCAATGTCTGAGGCTAAGGGCATCAGAAGGTAATAGAGATGATTCATACTTTCATAAAATAGAAGTATATTGAAAGGCTAAAGAAATGAAACCAAATGAATCCCAGGTGTAATTCCCCTGACTTGTTTAGGCTTGTAATTACTATGAATTTCACCTATTAGACCTGTTCTCCTAGGGAAAGAAGAGGCACTCTGCAACAGCATGAAAGTCAGGGAGGTTTATAAATTGCTGTGATCGATGGTATCCTTTCAGCAGAGACAGAGAGGAAACAAATGGAGTCATCTAAAAATAGGAAGGCAAGAGCAAGTCTAGTGCTGCAGAGAAACCCTTCACCTGAAGCGTAAAATTCATCCCAAATAAGTTGCACAGGAAAAGTTCTTCGTGTGTACTGCAGCTAATCGTATAGCCTGTTTCCATTAGTCCTCAAGAGATTGTGGGTTCAGGGTTATTTATTCTTGTTGTTTGTTTATTTGAGACTCTCTTTCATTGGTGCTGTTCAGTGGAACAGGATGGAGCTGGCTTATTCCTGGAAAATTGCAGGACAAGATGCTCTCAGATATTTGTGGCCTCATACTCCCTGTTCTGTGGAAAATTTTGCTGCTTTTGCCCCAGTCTCAGGATTTTCTGGCAGAGGAGTAAATCTGAGATTTGTCTTGCTCTGATGCTTTCTGTCTGTGTGTGCATCACAGAGTCACAGAATATTAGGGCTTGGAAGGAACCTCCAGAGATCATCCAGCCCAACCTGCCTGCCAAAGCAGGGTCACCCAGGGCAGGCCACACAGGAACACATCCAGACTGGGTTTGAAAGTCTCTAGAAAATGAAGTTCCACAACCTCTCTGGGCAGCCTGTTCCAGTGCTCTGACACCCTCCCAGTAAAGAAGTTTCTCCTCATGTTGAGATGGGAATCCACCATCTCTAAGGATGTATGCTCCTCAGGAAAGCATGGCAAGCATCCTTCTGATTTTTCTCCTTTTGAAGATAAAATGCAGTAGTAAATGCCAGTGCATACAAGAAGTAAATGTTTTGAGTTCTACAGCAAGAGCAGCATAACCCCCCAAAGATCTGTACTCACCAGTCAGTATCACTTGCAGGGTTTTGTTTTGAAAAGCTCAACTCCAGACTTCCACAAACATGTGAAAACCCTGCAGCCTCTGACTATCAAGTCACAGACTTTTTGGTGTGGACAAATAATGAGGAACTGTAGCAGCAAGTGTCTTGTCCACTGCAGACAACTTGTAGCTCCAAATCTGAGTGGGACAAATCTGACACAGGGATGTGCTCCTCGAGGTTCAAAGAGCACTTTCCTGGTGCTGTCTGCTGTCTATCTGATCAGATTTCAATGGAAGAAACTGAAGCCTTGCAATTAAAGTTAAGCACTGCATAAGTGCAAGACCAGACTGTAAACCTAAACCATCAGGACATAGAATCACAGAATTATTAGGGTTGGAAGGGACCTCAAGAATCATCCAGTTCCAACCCCACTGCCTTGGGCAGGGTCACCTCACACTAGATCAGGTTGCTCAGAGCCACATCCAGCCTGGCCTTAAAAACCTCCAGGGATGAGGCTTCCTCCACCTCCCTGGGCAACCTGTGCCAGTGTCTCACCACTCTCATAGTGAAGAACTTCTTCCAAACATCCAATCTGAATCTACCCATTCCCATTTTTTTTTTCCACCCCCCTAGTCCTGCCATTCCCTGACATCCTAAAAAGTCCCTCCCCAGCTTTCTTGTAGGCCCCCTTCAGATACTGGAAGGCCACAATAAGGTCTCCTCAGAGCCTGCTCTTCTCCAGACTGAACAGCCCCAACTCTCTCAGTCTGTCCTCATAGGAGAGGTTTCAGTGAATTGAAATTGATTGAATTATTTTTTATTTGAAAGGTGAAGTCTAACATAAATGTGATTGGGAAGTCTTGTGAGTCCAGGTCATTATTTAACATCAATTATAAGCTGAAAGGATGACAGCTTGTCCATCTGTCAGTTTTCATGGTCAGTCATCGTGAGATGGGGCAGATTTTGTTACCTGTGATTCAACTGAAATCAGGGCTACTACCAAGATTGAACAGGTGTGCTCTGGAGTTGTATTAGAGGAAGCATGATGTATGTTGGAGAGTGAAATGAAAATGGAAATCTGTTCTTTCAATATTGAAGAACTATTGTACCTGAAGCAAAAAGACAGATAAAAACACAAATGAAGTAGAAATAATTTGTGTGAAATGGAAAAGAAAAATCTATTGGTAGTAAATATAATGTGTTAGATATAAATATATAGCATACAAGTATATAACATATAAATATATAACATATAAAATGTAAATATATAACATAACTATATAAAATATAGCTATAATATTAAAATATCAATATATAAAATATAGATAGCTATATATAAATAAGTAATACATATATAGAATATATATGGATATATGTGTGTGTGTGTGTGTGTGTGTATATATATATATATATATATATAGTGTCCAGTTCTGGAGCCCCTATTACAAGAGGGATATGGACATGCTGGAACATGTCCAGAGAAGGGCCACAAGGATAATCAGAGGGCTGGAGCACCTCTCCTGTGAGGACAGACTGAAAGAGTTGGGGCTGTTCAGTCTGGAGAAGAGAAGGCTCCGAGGTGACCTCATTGTGGCCTTCCAGTATCTGAAGGGGGCCTACAAGAAGGCTGGGGAGGGACTTCTGAGGGTGTCAGGTAGTGATAGGACTAGGGGGAATGGAATGAAGCTGGAGGTGGGGAGATTCAGGCTGGACATGAGGAAGAAGTTCTTCACTGTGAGAGTGGTGAAGCCCTGGAATGGGTTGTCCAGGGAGGTTGTTGAGGCCCTGTCCCTGGAGGTGTTTAAGACCAGGCTGGATGAGGCTCTGGCCAGCCTGCTGTAGTGTGAGGTGTCCCTGCCCCTGGCAGGGGAGGTAGAACTAGATGATCCTTGTGGTCCCTTCCAACCCTGACTGATTCTATGATTCTATATATAAAATATATATAAAATATAAATACATGTATAAATATGCTGTAGACAAGTGGGGGTTGGTGTCTTCTCCCAGGCAACCAGCACCAGAACAAGAGGACACAGTCTCAAGCTGTGCCAGGGGACGTTTAGGCTGGAGGTGAGGAGAAAGTTCTTCCCAGAAAGAGTGATTGGCCATTGGAATGTGCTGCCCAGGGAGGTGGTGGAGTCACCATCCTTGGAGGTGTTCAAAAAGGGATTGGATGTGGCACTTGGAGCCATGGTTTAGTTAGTCATGAGGTGTTGGGTGACCGGTTGGACTCGATGATCTCTGAGGTCTTTGCCAACCTTATTGATTCCACAATTTTATGAGAATAAAAATAGATAAAATATAAATATACAACATACAAACATACAACATATAAATATATAAAATATAAATATAATATAAAAAGCTATAGAATGTAAACATAATAGATGAAAATATACCTGCAGGGACGTAGGAGTCCAGCTTGTATGAAATATAAAGGCCAAATAAAAAAGTATGAGTTTCAAATATAACATGTACAATAGAAATATAATATGTGCAAGTATGCACAGCAGGGAACTGAGGGTGCAAGATTGAAACTGCAATTTCAGAAGACAGTGCAGAAAAGTCATGTAACACAACTTCTCCAAGTGCAGCTGTCTGTCCTATTGATTTCTCATCTCTGTGAATGTCAAAGCCACCGAGATGTTGAGCACAGCAGAAGGACACTTCAGTGCACCAGGGTGACCTGCAGCTGGGGAGTTAGTTCCATTTTGTTTGTATTAGACTTCATCTGCCAAATGGCTGTTTTCTGGGGCTCCCTTGGAGTCAGCAGCTTACTGTGAATAGCGCAGTGATCTTTACAAAGTGATTGCGAAGAACTTTCCAGTGCCTGCGGTAGCTTAAGGATATGGTGAAGACAAAGATTTTAGGGAGAGAAAATTACTTCTGTTGGTTAGAAAAATGTCCCTGGAAAAAAAAACCACCACCTTTTGGGTAGACCAGCTCTCACTCTAGCCAAGTTGGCTTTATAGAATTATCCTACAATAGTTCTCTTATGTTTGTGAAATAAAAGACCTTTTACTCCCCTTGAACTGAGTTAATAAAGTAATATTTTATTAACTAACTAAACATTTGTTGAGTTGAGCAAACACAATTTTCTTTCCAACATCCTATCCAGTGAAGAATGCCAAATAAAGTATTTTGGATTGAATGTCCAGAAGTGTTAATGAATGAGCCAGAAGAATAGTTCAGGAAACCCAGCTCATTCTCGGAGTAGCAGCAGCAGCTGAAGTGAGAGACAGAGTAACTAACTATGGGGGAAGTAGTTATGCAAAGCATTATGATGAAAGCAAAGAAGGCTGAGACCCCAAGAACCATGTTTGAAGTGTTGAGGTCTACAAAATATCTTACCAGCTCTCCAGAGTGGTCTTTGCTCTTTGTCAACAGGGTGGAAGAGATGCTTGCAACAACAATAAGCACTAGTGAGCCACCTGAAGCTGGCAACTGCTTTAGCTTTCAGGCTGGTGCTGAAGGAAGCTAGTCAGGTAATAAGAACTTGGTGTGTTAGATTTACAAGCTCACTCCTGACAAAGACAATCATAGAATCAATAAGGTTGGAAAAGACCTCAGAGATCATCAAGTCCAACCTATCACCCAGCACCTCATGACTAACTAAACCGTGTCTCCAAGTGCCACGTCCAATCCCTTTTTGAACACCTCCAGGGATGGTGACTCCACCACCTCCCCGGGCAGCACATTCCAGGGGCCAATTACTTTTTCTGGGAAGAACTTTCTCCTCACCTCCAGCCTAAACTTCCCCTGGCACAGCTTGAGACTGTGTCCTCTTGTTCTGGTGCTGGTTGCCTGGAACCACAGCTTGCTGTTTTAAAGAAAATAAAACTGGTTTTTAGTACTACATTAGTACCCTGATTGCTCAGGAAGGAGCTGAGGGTTAAGGTGACTGCTTTGAATGCTATATCCAGACCTCTATGAGAAGGTAGCAATTACTCACTAAGTTTCACTTCAGTTTTCCTCGGTTTGGTTTGGTGTTGTTGGGTTTTGTTGTTTTATTTTTTGTTCAATTTTACTTCTTCAATAAAAGTAAAGCAGAAGAGGATGTGAAAGCATGGCAAGTGCCTAGCAAGGAGATGTGGGTTTCATCTCAGTTGCACAGTGGGAAGCACTTAATTCAATAAGTTTTCTGTTCTCCTTACTTAGAAACTCTTGAATGTGTGGGCTTTTGAAGAAGGTAAAGGTGCTTGGAGAACACTCCTCGCTCACATGTAAATAAAACACAGCTAAGCACAACCAAAAGGGCTAAAGTTCTTTTGGAATAAAGGCAGATGCCGAAATACATCTTACAGAAAGAGACCATCAAGATGCAAAATCAATCAGTCTGAATCTAAAACTCCTGCTTGGCTATTGTGTTTTCCAGGTGTTTGTGAGAGGATTTGATGCTTTCCAGTTTGTTCCTACTGAAGGAACAGTGTTTTGGAAGTGTAGTTTTTCTCCACAGTGCAGACAGGTTATTCATAAGATCTAAGAGAAAAGTTTTTGAGAGGACAGAAGTGCCTGACTAGCAAGGAGTGATGTGTTTGGTCTTCATCTGCTGTGCAGAGTTGCAACAATACCATTGTGAAGAACCTTCTGACATTTCCTGGGGAATAGTTTGTCCTTCCAAGCAGAGCAAAACCAGTGTTTTGTCTCTGTGTTAGACAGCAAAAAGATAAGAAGGAAAAAGGAGCTTTCACAAATACTTATGGTGGTGATTTATCTACTTCCTAACAGAGAGGGTGAGGAAGAGACAGCACTAACAATTTAGCGTCGGCTGTGGCACCTGCTCCAACTGAGCACCATGAAGCATTTTCCCCCCTTGATCCTCCACACAGCTTGTTTCAGGAGACTTATTGTTCTTTTCCTTGGTCATTTATTTAAAGAAACTCTCACCAGCTTCTGTGACTCATTTGCCCCCAAGAGGCTGGCTGTGCTGCCACCAAAAGAAGATTCAAAGATTAACAAACCGGCTGCCTTGCTTAGACAAAATCCCACTGGTAGTTTACCTGCAGTTGCTTTGCCTGAGGATGCTTGAAAGTCTGAGAGATGCAGGAGCTGAGTTTCACTTTTGGTTGTAGCCAGTTTTCACAAGTAGAGGGTTTCCTTCCCCCTGGCACACTTGAGAGGTTTGGTTTGCATTCTGGGTGGTCTAGCTGGGATTTCAGAGGCATATATGAGAAGATTAGCCTAGGACTCCCCAAAATCCCTTAGTGCCCAGTCATGGCTCAGTAGTGAGCTGCAAAGTTAGTCTGGTGCTGGGGTTCTGATGGGGCTAGTCAATAGGATAGGATGCTAGTCAAAGCCTTTAGTCTCTAATTTTAGTAGGTTAGCTTTTCTGGGAGGTCCACCTGCCTTGCTGTTGTTGACTCTCTGCAAACAGTCTGTATCCCTGCTCAACTCTGTTTTCCACCAGGTCCCCTTCTGCTTTTGGGTGGCCTGGTTTTTGGTATGGGGAAAAAAAAAGAAGCAGGCAGGGAAGTACAGAACCTTCTGTTCTGGAAATCTGTCACTATTCTTTTACAGCTGCACACCATTAGTCTGGTGAGCAATGACATGGGAGAAAAATGACAACAGAAGCTGGGAGAAGCAACTGCACGCAGGCATTGGCAAGATGTATCTTTAGCTTGGATAAGGTTACAGCAAAATGAGTTCAGTGAAGCTAAAAGAGATGTTGCCAGCGGGAGGAGGAACTGGGAAACTAGCTGCTGTGCCACTGTCATTGTTATTTACTCTGTGAGGAGGCATGAAAAACACTACACATAACAGATGGGAAAAGATGCCAAAAAGAGAGCTATTTCTTGGTGGATATGTTATGAAAATTAAAGGTAAAAAGAGATGAAGAGAGAACAGATGAAGGAGAATCTCCTTCATCCTTACTTGGATGTAGGCCTTAGAAAATAGTGTTCAAAGAGAGCATCAGAATGAAACTGAAGAAATTCCTTAGAACATGAGAGAATGCAATGCTATTTGATGAACAGCAGCAAACTTTTGCATCTGGTCTGTCATACATTTGGAGGTGGGCTTAGGTTTTGATTTATATGGACCTAAATGGGCTTCATTTTTGATTTGCAATGTTAGTTCCAAGCCTGCTGAAGGTAGTCCCTTGTCTTTCAGATACACTTAAGAGAACATCCTGTGCTAGGGCAGTGGTTAGCCTTTAACTTTTGAGCTCAGTCTTCTCAACCTCTAATACCTTAAGTGTAGTATGGAAAAAAACCAAAGTGAAAACAAAATAGAAACTCTCTCTCTCTCTCTCTCTCTATATATATATATAAAGGATGATGTGGGTTTATTATTTTTAGATAGCTACATTTGAGTTATGGCCACCAGACTGATGGATAATGATTAGCTGGTTTTCTGTCTGATAGATGTTCTAGATTTGTCTCTGCACCCTTTTTTTAATCAAACCCATAAATCAAAAGCATGTCAGACTGTGTCCTTCATCATCTGCCTGGGTTGTCTGGTAGTATGCACTGAAGGGAGATTACATCAGGGGAGAAAGAGCTAGAGAGAAAAGGAGAGATTTGAAACAAGTGCAGAAGATGGATAAGATGGAGCTGTGCTACAGAAAGAGATTAGTTTTGTACAGCATGAGTCGTAGAGAAGATTTTCTCCATTTAACAAGTAACCATTTAGGGACCAAAACATTTGTGCTAGAGAGAAAAAAAACAAAGAACAAGCAACTAAACAGGAGCATAAGACAGGTTTGAGAAAGACTTGGGAGTGTTTCGTTGTTAATGTCATTCTGCAGATCTTTATATGAAGAGCAGTCAGCTCCCAGCAGGTAATTATGACACCCACAAAAAGCCAGGAGGCTGTGTCTGTAAATATGGATGAATTCTCCTTCTTTTGATACTTCTTGTCACATGCTGACCTTACCCATTGTAGTGAATACAGCATAAAGTGCTGTACCTAACCAAGCATGTGGATTCATGTACTGTTGCACATGTTTTCTCAAAGCTGCCTTCCTGAATGGCCATCTGTAGGTTTTTTATGTTATTGATTCATTGGAACTTGACTGTTTTACCACAAGACAGGAACTTACTGCTAAATCCCCAGGTCAGAACTTAACTGTTACTCACTTTAGTTAAAGAAAGCAACCCCTTTACTTGCACCTTCAAGTCATCTTTCAGACTTGCAGGCTTTACTCATGGCTTTGTTTCTCACCAAGAAGGATTCGTTTATTACATTGCAAAGTATTAAGGGATACAGAGAAGCTCAGAATATTCATTCCTCTTGTTGGAGTGACACAGCTGAAAGGCACTTTGAGGGAGGTAAATGTTCTTTGTGGTGGAAATGCCAGGTCAGCATCAGTAATTGAATTTCTGCCCCTCCTTTCCTGCACATCAGAGCCAGTCATGTTTGGTTTCCATTTCCCTTGGTTTGTCTAGCCATGAAATGAGCTTGGTATTTCCCAGCCTTAGCAGAAGTCTAGAACTAGAGAGACTGTGATGCTTTGCTCCTTCCATGAACACCACCCAGCATAACTGAAACTTTCCTTAGCCAATTCTTATTCTAAGTACATCCAATTGTTAACTGGAAGCTGACAGACTTGCATCAGATTGGTCTTCAGCCTTATCTGTGTCCCTTGCCACACGAAGCACTGACCATGCTTAGAGACAACATTCCTCTTCCCTCATTGCACATAGAACTGCATTCATATAAAGCAAGGAAATACTGTTTTTAATTGAACAATTACTGTCCATTTATTCAAATTAACTCTGTTTACTATCAACAATTACTGTGCACAACTCCAATACAGTAGCCTTTTGTGATGCTTAGTACCACAGCTGCTCATGGCAGCTGTAACACCCTATCCCAGTGTGCCCCTTGCAGCTGAGCATCACCTCCTCCTCCTGCTCCAGGTGGTCTCACGAGGGCTGGTGTGATCCTGCAAACACCTCTGTGCCTGATCCAAAGCTCATTTCGGTCAGCAGGAGTTTTCCCACTCAATTCCATGAATTTTGAGACGAGGATAGAGGGCTCAGAGCATTGCTGGTTCTGTTATTTCCAGGATTCAGTTACTTATTAGATAAAAGTCGCATGCAGCGGCTGAGGTTAAACCAAGCCAACAAGGAGCAGAGAAAGACAAATATTTGATATCCACAGGCTAAAGAAATTTTATGAAGAGTTTCAGTTTGGGTTTTTTGAGAGGTCTTTTCTGCACGAATTGCTTCGCTGTGAAAGGAGTTTGTTCTAACGAGATGCTAAACAAGAATCAAAACAAGATTCAACATAAAGGCAAACGTGTGCTACTTCACAGAGACAGGGTGACAAAATAGTTTCAGTTCCCTCCTGAGTGCTTGTGTGGCAGAACCACTTAAAAAGAGGGATCAGGTTATAGAAAGACACACAAGTGGCTGGCAGAAAGAGCTGCTGCTGACTCTGTTCACAGGTTTCTTGTAGGTACAGAGCCGTTCATTGTGCTGGTCTGATGTGTAAACGGCAACCATAAGCAAATGCTCAGAGGCTCTTTTCTCTTCTCCTGGGGCACAACTGAAGCTCAAGCACTCTGTATGGAAATATATGGCTTTTAATAGCAAAGGACCCACGGGGCAAAGCGTTTGGCTATTGTATTGATGAGGAGGTGGGCTGAAAGAGTTGGGGCTGTACAGTCTGGAGAAAAGAAGGCTCTGAGGTGACCTGATTGTGGCCTTCCAGTGTCTGAAGGGGGCCTACAAGAAGGCTGGGGAGGGACTTCTGAGGGTGTCAGGTAGTGATAGGACTAGGGGGAATGGAATGAAGCTGGAGGTGGGGAGATTCAGGCTGGGTGTGAGGAAGAAGTTCTTCACCGTGGGAGAATAGGTTGTCCAGGGAGGTGGTTGAGGCCCCGTCCCTGGAGGTGTTTAAGCCCAGGCTGGATGAGGCTCTGGCCAGCCTGATCTAGTGTGGGGTGTCCCTGCCCATGGCAGGGGGATTGGAACTAGATGATCCTTGTGGTCCCTCCCAACCCTGACTGATTCTATGATTAGCATCCATCCCAGCTACAGCTGTTTCTGTCTTCTCTTTGTTCCACAAGCAGATGTTGCTATGAGGAAAGGAGTCAGCAATGACTGATGTGGAGCCTGTGGTTACAGATTTTGCAGCATCAGGACGGGCAGGCCGCCGCAATGCCTTACCAGATATCCTGGGTTCTCCTGCTGGTGCTGGGACTTCAGACCTGCCACACAAACTGGCTGAGCTCTCCCTTTCAGAAGGTAATGGCTGAGTGTTCAAGAAATGGACGTTTTTATGCCTTTTGCTTTGTCCTTGAGACTTCTGCCACTATACAGTGTTGATGTCAATACTAATATTTCTTTCTTCATTTAGGATTAAATTTAGCCTTCCAAAGAAGTTATCACTTTCACCTCCCAATGAGACAAATCAGTTTTAACCCAAACTAAGTCTGCTGCAAACTGAATTCCAGTTCCCCTGAGGGAATGCAACCATAGTTGCATTGCTAGGAAGCTTGGAAAACTCCAGCTACAAGTTAGGGTCTGCTGCTGCACTGAGATAACTTAGCACAAGGCAGCAAGCTGTGCTGTTAGTCCAACTACAGCTGTCCTGACCCAGACAAATAAACTGAGTAGGGTTTACAGTGATTTACTCCTGCCAGTAGGCTTTCAACTTTGCTGTCTGAGACTAGTGTCCTGTTTTGCCACATCCTGTAATTTGATAAGGTGCTCTGTTGATTTAGCACAGGTCTAATCAACACCTATTTTGCATTTCAGCTCCTTTTAGGAGGATTCCCAGATTCAGAGAAATCTGGTTTCTAATTGCTGTGAAGTGAGAATTACAGGTTAGCCCTGATCAGGAGTTGCCTCTACATTTTTAGGTTCTGATTTGGAAGTAACTTTTTCTTCTTATCATAGAATCATAGAAGCAATAAGGTTGGAAGAGACCTCAAGGATCATAAGTCCAACCTGTCACCCAACACCTCACGACTACTAAACCATGGCACCAAGTGCCACGTCCAATCCCCTCTTGAACACCTCTAGGGATGGTGACTCCACCACCTCCCTGGGCAGCCCAGAACTTCTTCCTAACATCCAGCCTAAACCTCCCCTGGCACAGCTTGAGACTGTGTCCTCTCCTTGTGGTGCTGGTTGCCTGGGAGAAGAGACCAGCCCCCACCTGGCTACAACCTCCCTTCAGGTAGTTGTAGACAGCAATAAGGTCTCCCCTGAGCCTCCTCTTCTCCAGGCTAAGCAACCCCAGCTCCCTCAGCCTCTCCTCACAGGGCTGTGCTCCAGACCCCTCCCCAGCTTTGTTGCCCTTCTCTGGGCACATTCCAGCAAGTCAACATCTTTCCACTGGAAATGGAGCACTGCATCTGTTTCAGCAAAATGTGCTGATGCTTTCTTACACAGACAAGGCCCAGCACTGTCAGGATTTGAAGAACAATTAAGATCATGGAATTACCCTTTGCTCTTGTCATTGACATATGGCTGTGCCAGAGCATGCCTGCAAGGAGCAGTCCCTGTTATCAGCAGTTTGCAACACTGATAATAGGAAATGAACACAGGATACAGTTATGTCCATTCTGACTGCTTGGATGCTTTTTAGGGTTGGGAGTTCTACACGTATCAGATAGGAATTACAGCCTCATTGAGTTATAAGTTAAGCTGTTGTAAGTTAAGCTCATGAAGAGATAGCAAGCAGAGCAAGGAGAATTCATCAAAATGGAAAGAAAGTTTGGAAGTTCAAATGCTGTGGCAGGAAAACAGTTTGTGAAACACTTGGGGCTCTAACTGGCATTCATTTTTTGCCTGTTTCTGGATTTAACAATGAGTTGGTAAGGCCGTTTCCAGCTCAGAACAAAGAAGCTGGGTAGATGAGAGAAGTGGAGAAGATAGAACATGTGGCTATATAAAATATGCCTTTTTTTTTCTCTGCTCTGAAAGGCTCAGTGGAGATTATGGGAAATGGTGAGGAGGACTCTCCATCTTGCTTCAGATTTAACTGAGGCTTCTTGGATCGTGCATTTCTTCTCTTTCTAAAATGCTGTCAGCTGCTGTCGTAGTGAAAGGTCAGGAACAGGATGTGCTAATAGCTTTTGTCTGGCTTGGAAGAGAAAAGAGACTTTGCTTTATGAATACACAAGGATCATAGGTGTGCAATACAAATGTCCATGTACACTGCAAGCTGAACAGCCTCAGGAGATGGACAGGAGAGATTTTGGCACCAGCTGTTTAGCTCAGAGCCCACCTCTGAAATTAAGACCACCTCTATCCTGTCTGATCATCCTCTGGTGGTGCCTAAGTTTTGGAAGGCTGAGACTTTCCGCAGGTGATCTGGTGGGAAGCCATCGTGGAATGATGGTAATCAGTTGATTGGTGTCACTGGTGATCCAAAGACTGAAGAGAAGTCTGCAAGATGTTTGAGACCAAAGAGGCTATACTGGTCTCCCACATTTGGTATTCTACTACATCCAGTTCTGGGGCCCTCAATTTAAGAAGGACATTGAGACACTTGAACATGTCCAGAGAAGAGCAACAAGGCTGGGGAGAGGCCTTGAGCACAGCCCTGTGAGGAGAGGCTGAGGGAGCTGGGGTTGCTTAGCCTGGAACAGAGGAGGCTCAGGGGAGACCTTATTGCTGTCTACAACTACCTGAAGGGTGGTTGTAGCCAGGAGGGGGTTGGTCTCTTCTCCCAGGCAACCAGCACCAGAACAAGAGGACACAGTCTCAAGCTGCACCAGGGGAAGTTTAGGCTGGAGGTGAGGAGAAAGTTCTTCACAGAGAGAGTTGTTAGCCACTGGAATGTGCTGCCCAGGGAGGTGGTGGAGTCCCCATTCCTGGAGTGTTCAAGAGAGGATTGGACATGGCACTTGAAGCCATGGTTTAGTTAGTCATGAGGTGTTGGGTGACAGGTTGGACTTGATGATCTTTGAGGTCTTTTCCAACCTTATTGATTCTATGATTCTTCATCTAGTGCCCACATATGCTGGGGAGCTTTTACTTGTATTAGCCATGTAAGCATTCAGCTCTAACCTAAGGAAGAGCAAACTTCCACATCAGAGTAACAAAAAATCTCCTCACCTTGTGGAGACAGGGTGAATTCTCCTTGGCAAAGGTGGTCAGCCAGAAAACTCTCATGCTCATAAACTGTAATGTTACCTACCTGGAACCAAGCAATGCTCAGAGGAATGCAATATCCAAACCTGACTTTGGAAATGACCCAGAGAAATTGAACAACAATAAACAAAAAGTTAATTCCAATCTGTTTCGTACAGCTGACCTTGATCAGCACACACAAGGAGCAGGCAAAGCAACATCAATAGGCAATTTCTTTTGGAGGCCTGCAAGTTGCAGCTTGCTTTGTAAGTTCTTGATCTTTTTGAGCTAATCTGTCTTTCTGAAGCAGCCATGAATGTGGTAATGAAGAGCCAATCCAAAGAGAGATGATCAGCGAACACAACTGCATGGCTGCTTTAAAAAAAACCCTGAGAAAGTTGTCACTGAAATGTTTAATTCTGTATTTCTTTGGGGTTTTTTTAGATGAAGGAGCAGAGGGTGGAGAAGTGCCATCATCCAAAGCCTTACTGGAAAGTAAAGAGACAGAAGGGAAAAGCAATGACTCCTAACACCTAAGGACTGCTGGATTAATGAAACTCATCGACAGACTTTCCGGTTTCCTTGTGTCACCCCTTCTGAAGCGTGGTAGCAACTTTAGCAGCACAGACAAGATTTTGCAGCACACCTGTACCTAGATGACGTGGAACTACTGTTTTTTCTACTGCCCTACTCCAAAACCAATGCTCTACACATCCAAATGGGAAGAGAAGTGAAGAAGGCATCTCTCGGCGCGGGTTTTCTCATGGTTCTAAGTATTCACCCTCACTAATCTCTTTTCTTTGGTGACAGCCTCAATTAATATACCCAGCAGATGTACCACCAGCTAATGATAGCTTCACAATAAAAACCCTGTTTCTTAATTTCCCAAAACAGCTTCTGTCTCGCTGACACAGAGGTGTAGTCACTCTCCCCACCTTAAAGTGACATTAAGTAAACATTAGATTCCAGACATTAGCTGCAATTTACCTCCTGGGATTAGTATTCTCATTAGGCATATGTAGATGTGTGAGAGAGAGAAGGTAAAAAACCCAAACCCACCGTATTTTTTTTCCTCTCTTCCTGTTTCCAAAATGTTTTGTAAACTACCAAACCACCAGTGTTTGTTTTCAGACTCTGTTTCAAACACTTGTTTGCTTCTCCCTTCTCCCATTTCTTAGCAGTCTTGCTACTTCTGTCATTTTCGGGCTGAACATTGTAGCTGTTCTTGTGTGTATCTAAAAAGAAAGTAGCCCTGTTTGTAAGTGATTGAAAGTGTTTAATCTCACTGTGGAAATTAAACATCTATCCTCTTTTCTGCCTTCTGTTGGTTCCTTGGTGCTTTTCCTGTATGACAAGACTTAAACCCACATGATGCATAGTTCTTGTATTTCATCTGGGGTTTGCTTTGTTGTTGGCTGACAGTGAAGGTGTTTCAACCATTGGGACTTTAACAAAGACTCCAGCAAAGGTTTTTCCCTGCTGAAAGGAATTCTTTTGTTCTGGAGGTCACACACCTGAAAATGCTTAGCATTCATTCCCTCACTGAAGGAGACCTGAGATTCAGGCACTGAGATGCACCTCTACTACAGCCTAGGGCAGCTACTACTTATGTACATCTTGAAACCTACCCAACATGGGCAATGAAATCCTTTTGTTTGCCCATGCGGT
The DNA here is from genome assembly GCF_014839835.1 of Dryobates pubescens. Lineage (NCBI taxonomy): Eukaryota > Metazoa > Chordata > Aves > Piciformes > Picidae > Dryobates > Dryobates pubescens. The sequence continues at coordinate 6,023,034 of NC_071639.1, read as the reverse complement.
GTAGGTAGATGGATGAAGCATCTCTGATGGCTACATTCCACATTCAACTGGTATTTGTCTGTAAAACAGTTGTGTATTTTATAGCTGGCAGAGAGCTTGTAAGAGGCCTCTCTGCACACCTACCATTCCTGCTGTGCATTTTCTTGCACACTGTCTTTTGGGGAACATACAGTAAAGGATTCAGTTTCATCCAACTGAACTGACACTTCGTTCCCTCTGTCTGTATGCCTTTTAACAAGTGCAGCATCCCAGAACCATTTTCCAGCTGGGGAAGGTAAAAAAATTTGCTTCACTGGAGCAAAATAGGTGGCTTAAGAAAGTCTGAGAGACAGAACTAGCTTATGCTGGAGGATCGGGTTTGGAAACTGCAGTGGAGAGGGACTCTGGGCAAACTCTATTTGTGGTACAGGCTCTTGTGCTGGGCTGCAGTCCCATTCTCATACAGCAACCTCCTTTATAGAAGTGTTCCATTTGAAAAAGTTAATGTCATCCCTTGGAAATCAAGTAGCTAAGTATTACTAAACCAGAATTCCTTGCATGTTTTAAGTAGAGCATATACTAAAGTGTTCTTCTGGGTCACAGCCTATATTGAATTCTCTCCTTTCACAGTTGCAGCACTGGATATATTTAGCTGCTTCTCTTACAGATTACAGACACTGACATTTGGGTTACAGGAACAGATATGTAAAGTAAGTATTTTCCTTGAAGTTTTTTCCTATTAAAACACCAATTGTGAACCAACTGAATTTAGCCAAGTTTTTCATGTGCTGAACTCTGGGTAAAAACCATTCCACAGCTGCATACATACATGGAGTTAACTGCTCACAGACATGCAGCTTAGAAGTAGGCCCAGTGCTCTGCACTGGAAAATAAGTGCTTGCTTTGTACTTGAGCTGTATGAACCTGGCACTGGGAAAACACATAAAGTTAGAAAAAAAACCTGCCTAAGAAGTAAAGACTAAGAAGTAAAGACCCTGGAAGTGTTCAAGAGGGGACTGGACGTGGCACTTACTGCCATGGTTTAGTAGTCATGAGGTGTTGGGTGACAGGTTGGACTTGATGATCCTTGAGGTCTTTTCTAACCTCATTGACTCTATGAGTGTAAAGGCTTAACGTGCAACTCAATTAAAGGCAAGGGGAAGGCTTTTGATCCATAATTTCTGGGTCATATATTATACAGTCCTCATTTGCCTGTGTATTATCTAGCTGCAGATTAACCAAGCTGCAGATGCAGAAATGCTTCTTTGCCACAAGCACCTGCAGTTTGTGTCTAAACAATCATTAGTCTAGGCTGCAGAAAGAGCTCTTGTGTAGTACATATATCAAAGAGGAATATCTAGTTATGGATTTTGACAAATAAACCTCTCCAGCTCTGAGCCAGCTGCATATTTCTGACCAGTATCAACAGAACCACAAGCACTGACTGGTGTGGCAGACGTTGTGCCATATAAACTTTGGTCCAGAAGGATTCATTGTGTATTGTGCTTGACTCAGCCAGACAGAAGCTAGCCCCTTAAGAAATGCCTGGGGGTCTCTGTGCCATGCTGCCTGTAGTCTGAGGTTTAGGCAGGGTTGCTAGCTTAAGCACAGCTAAAGCTGGGAAAGCTCTGGTTCATTTTCTTGTTGGGGAGGTTGTAGCCAAGTGGGGCCTGGTTTCTTTTCCCAGGCAACCTGGGACAGAACAAGAGGACACATTCTCAAGCTGCACCAGGGGAGGTTTAGGCTGGATGTTAGGAAGAAGATTGGCCATTGGCATGGGCTGCCCAGGGAGGTGGTGGAGTCACCATCACTGGAGGTGTTTAGGAAAAGGCTAGATGGGGCACTTGTTGCCATGGTTTAGTTGATTAGATGGTGCTGGATGATAGGTTGGACTCAATGATCTCAAAGGTCTCTTCCAACCTGGTTAATTCTATTCTATTCTATTCTATTCTATTCTATTCTATTCTATTCTATTCCTACAAAACTTTGGCTGAGCCTGTACAGAACAAATTAAGTGCTTCTAAATATGTTTCTCAGTGAGCCAGTTTATCCATTTGCAACCATCATCCAGGCTACACCACCCTCCCATTAGCTCAGCTAATGGGTAATTGATGACAGTGCCTTCTCCTCACCCACAGGGTAGCAGTTATGGCCCTGAATCAGATTATTTTAAACCATGCTTAACTTTAAATGCAGGCTAGCCTCGCAGAACTCAGTAGAACTGCTTCATGCATAAAATTAGGTACATACTTAATTACCTTGATAAATGATGGTGATAAACTTTATTAAGGCTAATCTGGTATTATAATGCATTCATCCCAATTTCCATGCCAGCAAGTGTGGCACAGGTAATAGCATCTTTTTCATCACTTTACAGCACTCTTCTGGGCTTTTATAGAGCAAAGAAATTAGTTTTAGTACCAAGCACACACACACACAAAAAAAAAGTAACTCTGTTGTCTCCAAAGGTTAGAACTTAATGAAGCAAGTATTCCTTTTTAGCCACTTGGTGTATTTAAAAGAAATAAAAATAAAACAAAAGAAGCAAGCAGGAAATGTCCTTCTAACTTCAGTGCCCATATAGAAAATCATTTAGGTACTCTGAAAATTTGCCTCAGCCTTTTGCAGATGTCATTAAGAGGTAATTTTCTTTGGGTCAGCCCTTCCTCAGAAGCTTTATGTAGATCATAGAATCATAGAATCAGCAAGGTTGGAAAAGACCTCAAGGATCATCAAGTCCAACCTGTCACCCAAGACCTCATGCCTGCTAGACCATGGCACCAAGTGCCACGTCCAAGCCCCTCTTGAACACCTCCAGGGACAGTGACTCCACCACCTCCCTGGGCAGCATATTCCAATGGCTAACAACTCTCTCTGAGAAGAACTTTCTCCTCACCTCCAGCATAAACTTCCCCTGGCAAAGCTTGAGACTGTGTCCTCTTGTACTGGTGCTGGTTGCCTGGGAGAAGAGACCAACGCCCACCTGGCTACAACCTCCCTTCAGGTAGTTGTAGACAGCAATAAGGTCTCCCCTGAGCCTCCTCTTCTCCAGGCTAAACAATCCCAGCTCCCTCAGCCTCTCCTCACAGGGCTGTGTTCAAGGCCTCTCCCCAGCCTCGTTGCCCTTCTCTGGACACATTCAAGTGTCTTAAACTGAGGGGTCGAGAGCTGGACACAGGACTCAAGGTGTGGCCTAACCAGTGCTGAGTACAAGGCAGAATGACTTCCCTGCTCCTGCTGGCCACACTATTTTTGATGCAGGCCAGGATGCCATTTGCCTTCTTGGCCACCTGGGCACACTGCTGGCTCATGCTCAGCCGGTTGCCAATCAGCACCCCCAGGTCCCTTTCTGTTTGGCCGCCCTCCAGCCATTCTGACCCCAACCTGTAGCCCTGCCTGGGGTTGTTGTGGCCAAAGTGCAGCACCTGGCACTTGGACTTGTTGAATGCCATCCTGTTGGCCTCTGCCCATCTGTCCATCCCATCATGGTCCCTCTGCAGAGCCCTCCTACCCTCTAATTGATCAACACCTGAACGTGCTGAGACACAGCTTATGTTGCAATAAACCAGGAAAGTTCACTTTGTTATCTGAAAGGCAATAAAGGACTAAATAGGGTTTGAGGTAGAGGCCTGATTGTTAGAATGTTCTTATTTAAAGAGATTAAGAGAAGTAATTAAACATTTTTTTTTAAATGAAGCTTTTTTTTTTTGCTGATCCCTTATCTCCCCTTGTGCCATGTGCCATCATTCTGGGGTAATGCTGCACAGGCTGAGCGTGGATGGATGAAACAAGTGGCAAAGCAGTTCACAAATTGGTGCATGTTCAAATCAATTTCCAAATCATTGATAGCACAGCAATGTACAGGCCACATCTTGTTGTGATTGAAGACAAATACTGGTTTCATTCTAACTGCAGTGTGAATTATGCCTCACTTGAGTTTTAAGTCTTGACTTAACAGACGGAACATTCCTCCCAACTCAGTTCATGAACACAAATGCTTGGGGGCAAGGAGGTTAGTCAGTGAAAACATAATATATATGTTTGCTTTATCCAAGACATTATATCTAACTATATGGACCTATGATCTGACCCACAGTGGCCACTTCTCTGTTGTGCCTCTTTCATACAACAGTGATCATACCAAAATGATATAACTGCACTTGCATTAGTTAAAGATGGCAACAGAGCAGTGGCTAGAAGGGGTTTAAACTGCACTTTACTATCTGTATGCCAAGTATCCTTCATGCATCACACATAAAGAGGACTACTTCAAGATGTAGCAAATTACTTAGGACTAGTTGGTGGGTTTCCCTTCTTGCCTGCTCTGTGTATGCCATGGAAAGGGATTGAACAGAGATTTCTGCAGGGATTTCTCCACTGTTTTGGCACAGGCTATGCTTGTTGTTCTCAGCAAGTATAAGCTTTAGACCTACTGTGATGCATGTGGGTTCCCCAGGGTCTGTGTGGCACAGGCCAGTGGGACTGGGCCCACTGAGGTCCCAGGGCACTTGGTTTGGGTAGAAATAGCAAGGGCTTAAGCTGTCCTGCCATCTAGTGGGATCCTCAGCCTGCCAGGGAGTTTGTGCAAATACACGAAGGGAGACAGAGGCCTCAGAAGCTAGGAGGCAGCTGCTTGAGAGCAAAAGTGCAAAGAGGGTGTGAGCTGTTTTAGCAAGATGCAGATTGATCCAGCTGATCTGAGCCGTGCACTTCAAGGGTTCTGCTAAGGGTCCAGCACCTTGGTGCCTCTGTGTATTTGTGATCACAAATGGGATATGTCTCACATTGCTTAGAACTCTGCTCCAATGACTTGAGAAAACACTGGCAGCTGAAGCTTCCCCACCCAAGTGGACTGCCACAGAGATGTGTGGTGCTTTTCCCTACTGCCCCTACAAGGGGCTCTATATCCTCTTCCCCTCAGCAGGAGCACATCACCTGTGTTTTGGAAGCCCGGACCTCTTGGTGAAAACTTACTTATGCTGGGTGAAGGAATGATAACAGACTTGGGCACTGAGGGGTGAAGTAGCCAGAAGCATTTTCAGTCTATAAACTGTCATCAGACAGGTGACTGAGTCTGGATTGCAGCCTGCTCAGCTCTGCAGCTTGGGCCAGGGTGCCAATACTACCAGAGATGACTGGGTTTGACTTTTTGGTTTAGGGAGACCTCAATTTCATCTTCTCCACCTGAAGCTTTTCTGATTTGGAAACTAATTAGCAATAAATGCTGAGAGATTTTGTTTTATCTTATTATTATATTATAGTATAGTATATAGTATATAGTATATATTACATATTACATATTTATTTGATTTGATTATTTTAGTGTATTTCCCTATTCAACCCAGTGGGGGGTCATTTATATTCCAAGATGGTCAGGAGCAACAGGAGGCCTGAAGACTGTCACTTCGCCCTGTCCAGTGCCACATCCTAATGCCAGATCTCCAGATGTTAATGCAAGACTTATGTTTGAAGGCAAATGTGGGGGGTTTTGTCTGTCAATACAAAGCCTGGGTGCTGTGGGCTTTTCTGGATTAAACCTAATTGCTTGCCATGTAAAAGGGCCTTGATGTGAGGATTTAGACAATCCTTCCCAGTGCTTTATTCCTAGGACCCTGCTGTGCAGTGACTGATGCTGTAAATCCATACAGAAAGCCTGTATAGAAAACCTGCTCCCTGTGTCTTCACCTTCCTCTATTTTTTCCCCCCAGACCCCTTGTGCGTGTTTGTAAACTGTAGGTTAAAAAGCAGCAGCATGTAAACTGCTGTTAATCCCTACAGTATTCCAGAAGCAGTGTTTTTGATAGCGCGCTGATTATCCTGAGGGGCAGAAGGAAGGGCTCTGCAGCCTTCATGACAGAGAGGGCACGGACGCTCCCGACCGGGTCTGCAGCAGGCAGGCACCTACTGGCGGCTGGCCACAAGAGGGCGCCCGAGCCCGTGACAGGCACAAAGCTGAGCCCTCTCACGACTCACAGCCTCGCTCCTCTCCGCACCGCGGCTCGCAGCGCCTCGGAAATGGCTGAGTTTGGGCCAAATTCGGTATAAATGGTAACGTGAAAAAGAGCGGGGGGAGCTGTGGCCACACCCCGGACCCCCAGCCTCCCGGTCCCCCGGCGCCGGTGGGACGAGGGACAGGGTTTCCCCGGGGATTCCGGGCGATGCCACCAGAGGGCGCCCCGGACTCGGGCACGCCTCAGCTGCAGCGGCTGCAGCCGACAGAATCATGGAGCCAGCGAATCGCCTGCGTAGATGCAACCATTCTCAAACTCTACCAAGGCTGGTGCTACACCACGTCCCTTAGCACCATCTCTGCGGCTTTTACACGCCTCCAGGGATGAGGATGCAACCACCTCCCTGGACAGGCTGTTCCAGTGCTTTCAGTGAAGAATTTTCTTCTCATATCCAGCCTAAAACTCTCCTGATGCAACTTGTGGTCATTTCTTCTTGTCCTACCAACTGATACTGGGGAGAAAAGACTCACCCCCACCTTTCTACAGTCCCCTTTTCAAGGAGCTGTAGAGAGCCTGAAGGTCTCCCCTCAGCTTCCTCTTCTCCAGGCTGAACAACCCTAGTTCCCTCAGCTCCCTCTGTGGAACCTTCCTTAGCTCAGGCACATCAACACTCTCGCCCCGCTGCTGCCCCTTGAACTGCCCTGATGGCTCCTCCGAGCAGCTTGGTGGTGCCTGAATTCCCTGTGTCTTCAAAAGTATGGTGGAAATAGGTTTGAAATGTGCTGCCCTTTCCCCTCAGCACACCCCCGGGGCATCTCCACTGAGCTGCAGCAGCCAGTGTATGGGCAGTGATCTCCCCTCAGAGGCACCATCCACATAGACCACACCAGTACCCATCTGGACAGTGAAATATGCAGTTTATTCACAAGAATGTTACATTTTGCTCTCCAACATAGCTGTCACTTCTGCATGCCCCCTCCATGGCCCAGCAGCCACCTGCAGACAGCTGCCCAGAATACCAGGGAACCAGGCTTTCCCTGGCAGCCATCGAGGCTTCCAGCAGACATCAGGGGCTCAGAAATATCCATGCACCATGTTAAAAAACACCCTTTAAGTGAAAATCATGAAAGCTGCCACACATGCATTTATGGCAGAGCTACAGGTTTTGAACCTGCTTTTTCCTCCCACTAGTTTTCTGCCCTTCTTCACAGAATCATAGAACAGCTTAGGCTGGAAGAGACCTTAGAGATCATCTAATCCAACCTCCCTGCCATGGGCAGGGATGCCCCTCAACTAGACCAGATTACTCAAGGCCTATGTTCTACTTTAACTGCTCATCAGTCCCATCCCATTCCTTCCATACCTCTAAACTCTTCATCTGACTCCATTCAAAGCTCTCATCCATCTACTTACTTCTTTCTTCAGTGCTGACCCCTTGCTTCGTTCACTTATACCTCCTTATGCCCAATATGAACTGTTGGTGCTTTAAACATCCAAACTAAGAAACTGATCTCTTGGCTTTTTGCTCCATACTTGGCAAAATGAGAAGGTGGAAAGACAACTCATTGCTAGTCCTCCCAACAAGTAGTGAGCAAAGATCCTCTGTATCAGGCAGCCTCATTAAAGAGCCTTGAGCCAGTCCTTGAAGAGTCTTTGTTGTGAGCACTGAGAGAGGGGAATCTTCCCTAGAAAACAAAAAATATCATGTGATTAGGCAAATAGAGAGGAAAGTGCTGAGATAAGTTTCTTTTAGGTATGCTAGCTCAGCCAGCCTTTGAACTCTTGACTTTGCATCTTCTTTTTCTTTCCTTTTTTTGTTTTTAATGTGGACTGCTGTAAGTGGAAACTTCTGGGTACATTTATGAATGATAAAATGAAACTCTGACATGTAAGATGGAGTATATTTAAGGGCAGGGGATGCAAAGGACATTGAGATGGAGCTAAAGGTTTTAAAGCTGTGCCATGTTTCCTCTCTGTAGCCCTTCTTTTAGCAGGATGGCTTTTTAGCAGGCAGGCGGATGCCAGTCATGGTGTGAGCAAGTCAGCCTGCTCCTGCACCCTCCACTGGCTCTGGACTCTGGATGTTAGGAGCTCTGCCTGCAGCACTGATCAGCAGCTTCAGAAAGTTTCAAAGGTCTGAGGAAGATGCCAGTAGAAGCCTTGTTTAACTATTACATGATTAGTTAAGGACTTGCTGTCTACAACTACCTGAAGGAAGGTTGTAGCTAGGAGGGGGTTGGTCTCTCCTCCCAGGCAACCAGCACAAGAAAGAGAGGACAGAGTCTCAAGCTGTGCCAGGGGAAGTTTAGGCTGGAGGTGAGGAGAAAGTTCTTCCCAGAGAGAGCTGCTAGCCATTGGAATGTGCTGCCCAGGGAGGTGGTGGAGTTGCCATCCCTGGAGGTGTTCAAGAGGGGATTGGATGTGACACTTGGTGCCATGGTTTAGTAGTCATGAGGTGTTGGGTGACAGATTGGACTTGATGATCTTTGAGGTCTTTTCCAACCTTGTTGATTCTATGATTCTATGACTTTGTGATAAGCAGAGGGTCTGAGTTGTGTTTACCACCACCAGAGTAAGAGGGAAATCTCTTGGGGCATGTCTGCATGGAGCTATAGTTTTGTATAGCAGACTGGAGAGACCACTCTTCTTGCTGCTTTTCTGGGATGGTGGCCAGGATGACTGAGGTTTTCCCCAAGTTTGTCTTGGTACTAGTCCCTATTTAAAGCCAGCAATGAACTATTTTAACCCTGCAAAGCTTCAACTTGCTCTAGAATTGTGTGTTGCAGGAAGTTTACATATTCAGACTCGTGAAAACTCAGAAATGACTCAATGCTTGCTCACAATCTAGTAAGTAAAGCTGGGATTTAGTTGCAGTCTCGAATGAATCAAGGTAGGTGTGTAATTCTATCTAGGTCACCCAGCAGGAGTTTTCAGTTCAAAAGTACCTCTGCTTGATCTGTGTCAGGCTTTTGTTTTTCTCTTCCATCCACAACAGGCACATAAATTGATAACTTCATTAAATTACTTATCAAGATTGTGGAATTGAAACATTTCTGTAAGCCAGGGAAATTGAGTGGCCCCAGGAGGGAGGTTCTGATCTTGAGGAGATGCACCCAGAGGAGCGTAGTCCAGATGCATCTGAGGGATCACTTCTGACCCCAGCAAGCTGTGATTCTGTCTGTAGCTGAGTGGATCAGAGTAGGATCCTGGGAATACCCAGGTTGGTCTGTTCTCCCAGGCAACCAGCACCAGAACAAGAGGACACAGTCTCAAGCTGTGCCAGGGGAAGTTTAGGCTGGAGGTGAGGAGAAAGTTCTTCCCAGAGAGAGTTGTTAGCCATTGGAATGTGCTGCCCAGGGAGGTGGTGGAGTCACCATCTCTGGAGGTGTTCAAGAGGGGATTGGACGTGGCACTTGGTGCCATGGTTTAGTAGTCATGAGGTGTTGGGGGACAGGTTGGACTTGATCTCTGAGGTCTTTTCCAACCTTGTTGATTCTATGATTCTATGAGGGCAGTTATTAGTTTGAATCTGTTTTCCAAATTCAGTAGTGATTTTCTTAAATTTGTAGTTCAGTCAGACAAAACTGATATTCCCTTCTGTCTGGATCTCAGTGATTTCAGGATATTGCAGCAAATGGAGTGCCTTAGTATGGACAAACAGACCAAAGGTGCATTGAGCTACTCCAAAATTCTCTGAAATCCAGCCCTGCAGACTGCAAAGCTGTCTTTTTCTGTGCAGCAAGGATTTAGCTTGAGATCCAATATATTGAGTCAGATTTATTGTTAGACAGCCTCCATGGCACATACTAAGGCTACAAAGAGACACAATATTACGTGTAGAGGTCACCTGTATCTTTAATACTGTAAAAGTTATATTGATGGTGATAAAAATCATTCAAGCCCTATGAGGAGAGGCTGAGGGAGGTTAGCCTAGGGAAGAGGAGGCTCAGGGGAGACCTTATTGCTGTCTGCAACTACCTGAAGAGAGGCTGTAGCCAGGTGGGGGTTGGTCTCTTCTCCCAGGCAAGCAGCACCAGAACAAGAGGATGCAGTCTCAAGCTGCACCAGGGGAGGTTTAGGCCTCATGTTAGGAAGAAGTTCTTCACAGAAAGAGAGATTGGCCATTGGAATGTGCTGCCCAGGGAGGTGGTGGAGTCCCCATCACTGGAGGTGTTTAGGAAGAGACTGAATGGGGTGCTTGATGCCATGATTTAATTGATTAGATGGTGTTGGGTGATAGGTTGGACTCAATGATCTCAAAGGTCTTTTCCAACCTGGTTAATTCTCTTCTCTTCTCTTCTCTTCTCTTCTCTTCTCTTCTCTTCTCTTCTCTTCTCTTCTCTTCTCTTCTCTTCTCTTCTCTTCTCTTCTCTTCTCTTCTCTTCTCTTCTCTTCTCTTCTCTTCTCTTCTCTTCTCTTCTCTTCTCTTCTCTTCTCTTCTCTTCTCTTCTCTTCTCTTCTTCTCTTCCATTCCATTCCATTCCATTCCATTCCATTCCATTCCATTCCATTCCATTCCATTCCATTCCATTCCTTACCTTTGTTGCAACACAGAATCCTTAACCCTTAATACAGTGTGTTTCTGATCCACTGACACTCTTGCTGGGCTGCTCTGAACACCAAATCTTCCAGAATCCATTGCAACAAGTCAAATGCAAGTCATCTTATCTCCTTCCATCTATGTGCTATAATAAGGATAACTCTAACTTAGTGCATTCAGCTTACCCCTGAAATAGCTGTAATTTATAAGATTGTATTTCCTTCTTCCTCACTGTGTGACCTCACATTGGCCATGCTGAAATTGAAAGTCTGGAAAGCTGATTTCATGTATTGATTTCACATTAACTAGACAGCTATTGTAAGTGACACTTAGTATCAGACGTTGCTGTTACACTTTAGGGACTTTTAAACAGGTTTTCTGCTCTTAATCACAAAAGACAGCAAAGACAACTATTAAAATGGCCAAAGGCCCTAATGGTACAAAGTTAAAACAATTGCTTCTTCAATAAACAGAACTGGGAGACAGGAAGGTGGCTAGCTTTAGCAAAAGCTAATCTCTTCTAGGAGAGCCACTGCCTTGAGTCCTCTAAGTGGTAGACACAGATATTAGATAGCAACAGATAACAACCCCTCACATGACTTTAAGAGGCAGAGAAGACCCTGGAGATATTTAGGACTATTTGCTTCCTTCTTTAAACCATTGCAGACCAGCTGTCCTGGCAGCTTAAAGCAATCCGAGTGAACGTCTAATAGTTCATAATGAGGTATTAGCAGGTACTTACTTTCCAGGACTCTCCTAATCTCATGTCACACCAATTTGTAACCTAAGAGAGAGTCTGCAACAATAAAATGCATGGTCACAGACCACTTCATTCTGACCAATTAGCAAGGGACACCAAAATTAGATCTTAATACGACTTGTGCTCCAATGTTAGCCTGTCCTGGCATCATTTTGGTTGAGCTTTTACAGGAGGAAGCCTGCTGAACATACTCCTAGGCTTTGCCTACAGTATGCCATGCTCTCAGGACAGGGTATAAACACTCTGTCCCTACTCCTGCTTGCATTAGCTTGCCCCTTGCCTGTCATCTGGTCCAGAGTCCCAGCAAAGCCCTTCCCATGGCATTTAGGCAGCACAAGACTGGATTCCTGTATCTACATGTGGCTTCCTTGTGCTGCCACGTAATTTGGTGTCTTCTCCATAAGGCATTTATGTCTTCTGTTTACACTGGGATTCCTGAAGAGCTGCCCATCAATAGAGTAAACCCAGTGATTTTTTGTGACTCACCCACAGTACTGATGTGGTTTATTTTTGTTAGGGGGGATCAGCAAATCTCTTAGATGGTTGGAGGAGACAAGAGATAATTTTAGTTAAGGACATTCTACTGCCCTGTTGGACATTAGTGTTATTTTTCTGCAGCACCAAAATCCAATCACACTCAGCCCTGAAGCAACATCATCCCATCTGACACAGCAGCTCCTAAAATCTGGTCATTTCTGTATTACACTGAGGTCAAAGCTGCACAGAGATCCATAGCAGGGCTTCAAACAAGGTTAAAATGTGCTGAGAACTCCTGGTCTATTGTCCATAAATGGAGGGAATCTCTTCTACTTGTACCTACACATCGTTTTCAATTCCCTTGATTCAAAAGTAACCCCCTGTATGTTTCAGAATGCTAAGAGATTACCAAAATGATTGAGTTAGTACCCTGAATCATAGAATCATGGAATTGTTAGGGCTGGAAGGGACCTCAGGGACCATCTAATTTCAAACCCCCTGCCATGGGCAGGGACACCTCACACTAGATCAGGTTGCTCACAGCCATATCCAGCCTGGTCTCAAAAAAACTCCAGGGATGAGGCTTCTACCACCTCCCTAGGCAACCTGTGCCAGTCTCTCAGCACCCTCATGGCAAAGAATTTCTTCCTAACATCCAATATGAATCTACTCATTTCTATTTTTGTTCCATTGCCCCCAGTTCCATTACCTGACACCCTAAAAGGTCCCTCCCCAACTTTCTTGTAGGCCCCCTTCAGATACTGGAAGGCCACTGGAAGGTCTCAGAGCCTTCTCTTCTCTAGACTGAATCATGCTGGCTTTTGATGCGATTCAATACCTAAAAGGCCTTTGGGTGCCTACATCTTATGCCACAGGAGCTAGGGCCTGGTGTCACTGCTCCCCTCTGTTGCATGCATGGGTACAAGATGCTCTGCAGTTCCATGATCTTTGTTACCCTGAACATAGAAATGCTGATGCATTCATCACTAACTTAACTGAAGGTCTCACAACAACACAGTATCCTCTTAAGTATGGAGTAATATGTCATTCCTGGATGTTGTACTGCAAGGAGAGTTAAAAGTAGAGGTTTAACTGAGCTGGGGTGGCAAGAGTGCCTCTCCTGTGTTAGATCCACAGAGTAATACAGCAGCAAAAGAGAAAAACCTGACTTTAAACATGAGCTGCACTAGTTACACCACATTTCCTAAACCAGAGAACTAAGCCCATAGTGCCTGATTGCAATGATCAGATGCTCAGCAGTTCCTGACAAAGACTATGAGGAATCATCAGACTACAGGAGCCTGGTGACCATCCTGTGGTGATTTTTTTCCCCCTCTCTTTTTCTTTCTGATCAAGTGAGTTTATTTTTTTTCAAGGACTGAGTGCAGGCTGAGAGCCTCATTTTCTGAATGCCTGAAGGCACGTGAAGCAGGGATAGAAAAGGGGGAAAAGATAGTCAAAAGCAGGTTGTGTGTCCTGTATTCAGAGGCTGAAGGTTAGGGCAGTCCCACACTCACCTTGGATGGCCTTTGGAAGAAGGGATTACTTATTACACAAGGATGTCTTGCCACAGCATTTTCATCCTTCAGGCAGGCCGTGCACAGAGAATGCAAACGTGCCTACTGACGCTGCTCAGGTGGTGCACAGAGTTTAGTATAAAAGAGAGTGGGTCCCTGGGTGCTCAGAGAGGAATCTCCAGAGACATCTTTCGTCACACAGGCTTTTAACAGAGGAGTACACAGTCTGTTAAAGCTTTCAAACTCTGCTGACAGCATGAAAGAGACTCCAGGCTGGTCTCCTGTGCAGTAACCCAAAATGCACACCAGGTCAGTGTATTTGACACTGCTGTGGCAAAGCATTTATGTAGATCAGCATGGCTTGTACTAGCTGTTGACATTAACACAACTCTCACTGAGGATTCACAAAGCAAATATAGGGCTTAGGGTGCCATGGAAAACATTTTTGGCTGTGGCTCATCACCCTACAAGGTGTCAATAATGTAACATTTCCCTACTGCTGATTTATCCTGCTCCCAAGTCATCACTAAGAGACAGGTGAGATCTCACCTAGTGTGATGACTTTGGCAATCTATCTAAGCAGCAGAAGGAATGTGAACATTTCAGCAGACCCTGTTTTACACCCAAAGCATGGTGCAAAGTATTAAATATATTTTTTCTTAAGACTACATACTTGTACCTAGGTATGTTGAGAAACCCTGGCAGAACAGAGGTGACAGAGCAGGAATAATGGCTTCAATTATGAAGGCTCTTGAAGTGGGTGCCTCCCACGGTCCAGGTGGCAGCAGTGGCTGGAAGAAGGCAGAAGTGTCCTTGAGGAGTCCAGCTACTGGCAGTAGCATGGAATCTCTTTCATGGGTATTTGAGAGCTGTGTAGATGTGGTGCTTAAGGACATTGTTTAGTGGTGGAACCAGCAGTGACAGATTTACAGTTGGACTTCATCTTAAAGGTCTTTCCCACCCTAAATGATTAATGAACAAGAGTTTGTGATGTGCTGTTCCAAATGATGTTGTTGCTCCCCCTGGATTTCTGAGCACTACCTGAAAAGTCTCAGAAGTGCAGGTCAGAAGTCAGATATAACAGGCTGGCTGCAGGACAGTGCTTTCACAGAATCACCAAGGTTGGAAGAGACCTCAAAGATCATCAAGTCCAACCTGTCACCACAGACCCCATGACTAAACCATGGCACCAAGTGTCTCTCTGTGCTGAAAATTGTGTTGGGTGGTAAAAAGAATTAGGATTATATTCTTGGGGTTAATTCCTTCTGAAAATAAGTGAAGTGGCAGATTAAAATCCCATCAGAAGCATCACTCAAAGAATGTGCCCTACTATAAGCAGCTGAAAGAAAGGCAAGTGCCAGTCAAAACCTGATGTAAGGATATTAGGAAAATATTCATAATTCTTTTTATTTCATGTGGCTGGGCCAGGTAGAAATTTGCTGAGATTTTTTTGCTTAGTTGCTGAAATGTGTTACAAGAGCTGAAGAGCTAGACTTGAGACTTTAGAACCTATGCAAGTCCTAGGTCTGGAAAAGCCAGCACTGTCGGTTGTCCCATGGACACAGGCTGCTTTCTGAAAAACACTCCAGAGACCGGAGAGAATACCTAGGGCTTTCAGTGAATTCCAAAGAACAACTAGAGCAACAAGATTCCCTCTCTAGCAGAAAAACAACACAGCAGATGAAACTAGAGTGTGAAGCTCTCTTCCTTCTTTCCTAGTTTCCAACTGCTGAGAGTTTGTGAGGGCAAAAAGCTGCTTCCAGCGAGCATAGTAGGTACCAGTCTCAGCCAGCATCCGTGTAGCTGCCGCATGATGATAGTGGGGCAAAGTGATGTGCGCTTGGACCAGGTCAAACCTGGTCGAAAATGCTCCCGGGAAATCTTTTCGAGGCGGCGTTCCGCAGCGCGTTGTGTGGCTGCATTCGGTACCTCACGCTCGGTGCCCGTATCTCTTGCCCGTGTTTTTCTGTCAGGACAACAGCGGGGACGAGTGGGCGGCGAGGCCGGGAGGCGGCACACACCCGAGCTGTGCCCGGGCGGAGAGAACCCCGCTCCCCGCCTTACCCTCCCGCTGCCTGCCGGGACCCCCCGCCCTCGCCCCTTCCCCGGCGGGGGCGGGGAGAGGCCGTCCTGCTGCTGCCGCTGGCCCGGCCGGCGGGGGCGGACCGCAGCTGCCTCCCGCCTCCCGGCCCCCCGCCGGGCACCGGCTTTAAAAGCGAGGTAGGGGGACGGTAGCGGTGCTTCCCGCCACCCCCCAGTTACTATTATCGTCATCCGCAGCCGGCCGCCATGGTCGAGGCTTTCTGCGCCACCTGGAAGCTGGTGGACAGCCACAATTTCGACGAGTACATGAAGGCACTGGGTAGGTACGGCCGGGGCGGGGGGAGGAGCAGCGGCAAGCTCGGGAGAGATGGAATTTTCATGGAGCCAGAGAATCGTTTGGGTTGGAAAAGACCTTTAAGATGATCATCAAGTCCAACCATTCTCTAACCCTAGCAAGTCTGGTACTGAACCATGGCCCTCAGCACCGCATCTCTGCAGCTTTTAAACACCTCCAGAGATGGGGATTCAACCACCTCCCTGGGCAGCCTGTGCCAGTGGTTGAGAACCTTTTCAGTGAAGAAGTTTCTTCAAATACTCAACCTAAACCTCCCCTGGTGCAACCTGAGGCCATTTCCTCTCCTACCGTTTACTACTAGGGAGACATTTAGCGCAGTGCTAAAACAAAATAAATAAGAAAATATAAAAAAGTTAAAAGCTGCCCGCTCAGAGGTGTAGGTGAGGGGTTCCGGGGCGGGGGGAGAGGAGTTTGGGCGGCTGTGCTTCTGCCGATAGAGTTAATTTGGTGCGGCTCATCAAAGGAGAGGCTCGGGGAGACGCCCTGGGGTTAGGGAAAGCGTGTGAAAGAAGGGCAAATGCTGCCTGCAGATAAACTGGAAACAAGCAGAAAGGAATCATTGTGCTAGCATGGTGAGGAACTGAAAGGGAGAGACGCAGAAGCCTTTGCCACCCGTTCCGCGGCGCTACCCGGGCACAATCGTTGTCACTGTGCGGAGGTAAGAAAGGGAGAAACTGTGTGGGGCGAGTACCTATGTATGCTTTAGGGATAACGGCGCAAGCGAAGCAGAAACTAGCATTCATTGTGATGGCTTAAAGCTGTAGAGCGGGGAGGAGATTTCCGTACCTCGATGTGTGTCCAAATGTCTGATGGATTTTAATTTTCCCTTGGTGGTCTAGGAGTGGGATTTACAACACGGCAGGTGGGGAATGTGACCAAACCCACTGTGATTATCAGCAGCGAGGGGGACAAAGTAGTGATCAGGACTCAGAGCACTTTCAAGAACACAGAAATCAGCTTTAAACTTGGAGAAGAATTTGATGAAACTACGCCCGATGACAGAAACTGCAAAGTAAGTGAACTGAGCTGCAGTAGCCCCGAGGCTGTATTTTGGTAGGGTCAAACGAAAGAAAATGTAACTTCTGCTATTGCCAGTTGTAGTACTGTCAAGGACAGGGGGGAAAAAAGATTGCATCTTACCTGCCTGCTTACACTATGCCTTGTCTGAAGCAATGCGTTGTGGCCAGCCCTTTGTCTACCTGCCGCTGCCAAGGAATTGTCTTAACTGCCCACTTCTCTTTCTATCCCAGTAATACTTGGTGTAATTATTTCCCCATTTCGATTGCAAAAACCTTCCTCCTTGCAGCTTTGGTGGCTTAATGTTATCCCAAAACACATCAGAGACAGTGGGTCTTGTGAGTCTGGAACTCAAAGGAAACAACTTTGTCATCCTTTGACACAAACAGGAATTGTATGAAATTCACGCTTAAAACTAGGATGATTCATGGGCTTGGCTTTAAAATGGCTGGGACTACTTTATCATTCTAGATCCACATCCATCCATTGAGGAGAATTGAATAGAATAGAGCATGCTGAATGTGTGAGCAGAATCCCAAATACCCCAAATAAATGAATGCCTTTGTGTTTCTTGGTATCTCGCAGTCGGTTGTGACCCTGGATGGAGACAAGCTAGTACACGTACAGAAGTGGGACGGCAAAGAGACAAACTTTGTGAGAGAAATAAAGGATGGCAAAATGGTCATGGTAAGTACAAAAGCAGCTCACTGAGCATTCTCATACACTCTCTTAACACTGCTGACAAGCTTCATGAACAGAGTGTTACTCAGGCATAAACCCTTAAAGCTATCAGAAAGGTTTCAAATATTTCTTTCGTTTGGTGTCTGGTTTTACTGACAACTGAATTGCTAGTGGGTTTAGGCTGGCCAGCCTGTGGATTTCCAGTGTTTATGTTCTTTTGAGAGTTCAAGAAAAACATGCTCAAGCAAAAAAAACCAAAGTCCTGGTGAGCTAGAAAAGATAAAGTTGTTGATTATATAGGTGATGATCAGTTCTAACTTAGATTTTGTAAAACCACTTGTTATGTTGCTTTTATATATGTATGTAACTGCACAGCACAAGTATTTCACTAAGAAAATGAGTATTGCAAGAAGTAATAGCATTTTCAGGTTTAATAATAAAGGGTTTATTTTTCCTGTCTTGCTTAAAAATGATGATACATAGCAATTATGTGGGGAAAAAAGTCTTGTTCTAAGTTCACACTCCGCTCCTGACTTTTCAGAAGCAGGACTATGAGGTGCATAATTGGTCAAGTTACTAATGTCCAGGGTGGCACTTCTCATGCTCATTTTTGACACAGATGTAACTCAAAAACCAAACCTCTTCAGATCTTCTAATCTGTGTGGTTGTTGGAAAAAAATCTGTTTGTTTTCTAAATACTTCAAAGAGTTCTGTGTATGGATGGAGACTTCCAGATAACTAAACCCTTACAGCATACAGTCAGTGCAACACAAGGTGACAAGTAAGTCAAGGGAAAACACAGGCTTTGGAAACAGCCATATGCACATAGAGAAAACCTTTTTTCTTTGGAATTTGAACACAATGAGATGTGCTTTAAAAATGCATCCAAAACTCACATACTGTAGTTAGTGTCCTATAAAACTGCGGCCACTAAAATGTTTGGTCGTTCTAGCTACACAAGTGTTCACAATGCATGTATTTTCGTACAAGGTTCTTAAATATGAGTAGAGAGGACTTGGCTATTTAGATTGCACACCTTGCTGTGTGAACAGCTTTAGGAAAAGAAGTATTAAATCTGTGTTAATGCTGTATTTAAGCAGTGTGTTCATTAAAATTAGAAAAATGGTCATTTCTAGCCACACTTAATTGCCTTGTGCACCACGTGCCTCTTGGGGTTTCAAAGCAGCAAGGAGAGAGTTATGTTTACTGTGGGAACCCTAGCTAATGTCTTGCCTCTTGTTCATTTAAAGTATCAACAATCTAGCCCAATTTGTTTGTTTGTTTGTTCCTATAAGCTACATAACATAAACCAGCCTGGACTTCTAAATATGTTAAGTCATGACAGGAAATGGTCCAACATCTAACGTGTCTTTTCCTTGGACTTGCAGACTCTCACCTTTGGTGATGTGGTTGCTGTTCGCCACTATGAGAAAGCGTAGAGTTCACCTGAGATGTTACTTCTGCTGGATGGATTAATGTACTGTCCCTAAAGGAACGTAGCTAAAACATACATTTCTGGGCATGAATAAAGAGTGTAGGGGCGGAGTGTGCTTTGTTGAAACAACAAACGACTTATGCCATCAAATTGGCAAACTTGTGCTGCATAGTGGAACAAGTTAAACTTGGCATTAAATTTCTGAAACACTTGCCTCCTTCTTTTCCTTTGTTTTTTACACTAAATGGAACATGTTTGAATTGTTTTGGAATGCAGATCAAACATTGATTAAAAAACAAAGTTAATTAAACCTGGGCTCCTTTTGCATTTTAATCAGCTAGTATTCCAGTGGTCTGGAGGGGGTTGTTTAAAGTTCCTTTTTGGGGTTAAACCAACAGAAAAGCAGGTGAAGAATGTTGCTGCCTCTCTGTGGGGTGTAGAGTACAGGGGAAACAAAATTGTCTTCACTCTACTTCAGGGGCTGCTTGTTGCTGGAGAAATCTAAAGGCTCTGTCTTTATACTTGTAGGCAAAGAAGCAAGAGAGTCAAGGAGGTTTCAGCTCTTCTCTTTGCTGGGAACTTATCCAGTGCATGCAAAGGTCAATAGATTGACAGCCTCAGTGTCAGAGGGGGCCTGTAGTTATGGGTTTAATTGCTGTGGGAGTCTTTCATATGGTTTGGGTGGGATTTCCTTTTTTCTAATATGGAAAAGACTGAAGTAAATCAAAGTGCAAAGATTGAAGTGTTTCACAGGGTGGGAAGAAAGGCCTAATATGAGAAAGGGCAGGACTGGGTGAACCTAAAATACAAAGCTTATCTTTCATGAGTCTTCACAGGAGTGGCAGGAAAACAAAGAGAAAACAGTACAAGACAGATTTGAAATTTCCCTCCCTGAGTTGTTTTACATCTCTACAGGAGATAACAATTTGCACTGTGAGCAACTGAAAACAAAATGCTTCTTGAGAGGCATAAATTGTAACTTTTTCTTGAAAAGGTTTTTCCCCTCTAAAAGAGGGGAAAACTGCCTTATTATTAGGAAAATGGAAATGGGTTGCTAGCAGCATAGAGAAAATATTTTAGAGAGTCCAAGTTTTGTGACATACTGACTCAGTGAACCACGTGGAGGTGTAGCTACCTACAGCCCTTCAGACAAAGATCTGAGCTGTGGGTTAGCTGGTCAGTGCTCTGGAGGTGTGTGGCTGCAAAGGGATGTGCAGGAGAGGCTTCCTGCCCAACTTCCCAGGCCTAACACTGCACTGTTGCCAGCCTTTGGATCTACTGTATGGTGGTGTGGGAGCTGGCTTTGTGTTTCCCTGAGTAGCTAAGATAATGTGGGGAGCTCATCTCCCTCATGCAATAAAGCTCAGACTTACCTAACCAACCCAAATAAAAAATGCAATGTTAGTTTTGCTTTTTCACAAAGAAGGCACCTGAAAGGAACGCACAAGTCTTGGTTTTTCTCTCTCTCACTGAGTCTTTATTTGGATATTGATCATTTTAAAATCTAGGAGCTAACTTTTTTCACAAGAGAAACAAAAAGCAGAGCTTGTTCCAGTGGAATGTGGACCTGCCATCTGCTTTGGGGTGCCTCATCTCCTATGGTGCAAGCAGTGTTTAAACAGCATCTTCTGACCTTCAGTTTTATTAGCTCATTTAATCCTCAGCTTCAGTACCTAATAGAGCTTTCATCTTTCTCCCCTCCCTTGTTGCCTGTTTGTCCATGAGTGCATTTGCCACAGGACTGTCCTTTCCAGCCACACCTTCCCAAACAGCTTCAGAACCCCAGTACTAGCATTCATCCTCACAAGTGGTTCATGGGGTCACGAATGAAAACCCCCAAATCCTGACACACAGGACTTCCAGCTGCTGGCAAAACAACTTGGCAAAGACCTGGAAAGTAGATCCAACCAGAACAGCAGAGTGAGCAGCAGGATGTTTGGGGCCAGCTATGGGATCTGTGACATCATTATTCTGGTCTGCTCCTGAAACTGCCACGGAGCACTCTTCCTCACCGGATACAACTCTGACTTCAGCAATAAACGGCAGCTCTGCTGCATGAAACCTTAGCGATTGGGAATTGCACTTAACAGCACATAGCCCTATTGTCCTTAAGCTGCATTAGAGGTATACTCGATAGCATATTTCATCAGCTTTTTAAACTTTTAAGCATGTTAAGTAACCAGGATCCATTCTCACATGAACACTGTGAGGAAACCTTCCTTCCAGAAGATGACCGAGCCTCCCGTGAGGCGTCCAAGCACAACCTGCTGAGGGCAAGGTTAGGCTGTGCCCCCGGGCTGGCCCTCCGAAGGGGGTTTCATGCCCCAGCTCTGCCGGTCGGTAGCACCGGAGGGGCCACGAAGGAAAGATCTTCAGCCACAGGTCCCAAAAGTTTCGGGGAAGAGACTCCTGCCTTCCCTGTGCCAGCCTCGCCTTCCTCCGAGCCTCAGACCTGCCACCGCCGTGGCTGGCTTCTACGAGGTGCTCAGCGGCTCAGTGCAGGCCTGGGGGTGGCACCTCCTGAAGGTCACCCCGAGTCGCGGCAGAGGCGACAGCTGCTGCCCTCGTTGCCCATTTCGGACGCTGCCATACGGCAGCGAGCGCACTGCCCGGGCCAGAGGCGGCTTTTGGCCCCCGGGGCTGCGGGCGGGGCGCGGTGGTGGTTTCCGCCTGCCCCGGGGAGGCAGCGAAGGGCCGGGGCTTGCACAAGCAACCCCGGGCTCGCCCCTTTCCTCCGTGCCAGGGCGGTCACATGAACGCCGGTCGTCGGGCTGGGCGCTCCCGGTACGGCCGACATGGAGCTACGGTGGGGGTGCGCCGCCTGCTCGGCCCTCGGCCTGGCGCTGCTCTGCTCCACGCTGGAGGCGGCGCCGGCCGGGCCGCAGCCCCGCTCTGCCGTGGGTGAGTCCAGCGCGGGGGGAGGGCTGAGCAGCGTGAGTGCGGGCAGGGGCCTGGCCGGGCTCGCCCATGGAGGACGGGGGAGTGCGGGAGGCTTGACTGAAGGAGGCCCGGCGAAGGGACGGCGCTTGCCCCGCCGTGCTGTGGGGGAGGCTGTGGGTACGTGCTCGCCTCAAGTTGCTTCTTTCCTCCCGCCTCGCTGTGGCCCGCGCATAGACAGCTGCAGTGGTACTCCCTGTCCCAGCCGGCTTCGGCAGCGTGTGGCTCTGTAGATAAGGGGTACTAGCGGTACAGGTGGTGGTGGTGGGGTTTACACAGATTCAGTTAGCCAGGGCAGGCCGGCGCCCCGGACAGTAGTGGGCGAGGTGAGCCCAGCCTTTGGCAGGTGTCCCGAGATACGCACTGCAAACGTGAAATTCAGCAAGCATACTCTTCCTGATGTGATTAATGTACAGCAGCGTGTGCAGGTGAGTGCTGAGCATGGCTTCCACAGGATTTTCATCCCCGTGACTCAGACGTGCCTCAGAGCAAACAGCAGCGTCCAGGTGTCTTTCTGTCTCCTGTTTGTGGGAGTCACGGTGCAGCAGGCTTCAAAGATCGCAGTGGTCTTTGGTTCCTGACATAAAATTCCACGGGGTCTGTTGAGGGTATCTGCTGTGTCACCGTTTCACAACTAGCAGATACCACATGCCTTCGAAACCCACAGGGAGAAACAACTATTATTATACATGAAATTTGACACCTGGTAGTCTTAATACAAGCTTAAAGCACCTCGTTCACCATATTCCTACACTTCTCATCTCCTTTTTCCCATGCAGTGCTAAATAGCAATGGCTGAGAATGTGTCAGCCTGGAAGGCAGTGAGTAGGTAAGGCTGACACCTTCTCACCTGAGTGAGAATGGTCTCTTTGCTACTGCTGCTGTTAGGGAGAAGAAATGCTTTGAAATTTTCTGCACACATGCTGTTTAGTGCTTTTCCTTTTAGACTGCAGTCTTTTATAGTACCTTCCAGCCAGGGAAGGCCTGGAAAAATAATTTAAATGCAAGTCCCTTTCTTTTCAGGTGGTGTGAAGAAGTCCTTCTATTGTCTCCTCTCCTCTTCAATTTCCAGATTGCTATTAATGAAAAGGAGCTGATTTTCCAGCCTCTACTGGTCTCCATTTTTCTTAAATCTACTGAATAGCTTAAACCTATGTCTCTGCTTCTGTCTTCAATTTTTCTAAGCAATCTACATGAAGAACTCTTGTCAGGAAGGCAGAACTCGCCCACACTTGTCAGATGGGCTAATCAACAATTTGTTCAATTTATTCTCCTTTCCAAAATGTGCAAAGGGCAATAGCAGTAGAGAAACTGGAGCAAATCTGGTGTTACCCATGTATATCCAGTTCAAATGCAAATAATACATTTTTGTTTAATCTTTGTTCTCTGCAAACAGGGCAGTTCTGGCATGTGTCTGACCTACATTTAGATCCGACTTACCACATTACCCCCGATCGCACCAAGGTTTGTTCCTCTTCCAAAGGAGCCAATGCCTCCAATCCAGGCCCTTTTGGAGACTTTTTGTGTGATTCCCCGTATCAGCTTATTTTGTCAGCATTTGCCTTCATGAAGGATTCCAAACAGCAGGCTTCATTCATAATTTGGACAGGGTAAGTGCTCAGGACACTCTGCAGTTGAAGCTTTAGGCAGCTGAATTAACTGTAACTCAGACGTTTATATTTGCACCAACAGATCTCATTTTAATATCTCACAGGTCCTACTTTTAAATAGTCCCTTTACTTGTCCAGATGGCTAATTAGTGGGAGACTGAGTGAGAAAATAAGACTTCAGGAACGGATTTTGATCTCTGTCATAATTTCTGGGTATTGTTGGACGGTCATTGGGACATTTACCACATGACTGGATTAGTGTGAGCTAATAGAAATGGTGCAGGGAAAGCAAAAAAAGAAAGGTCAGAGGAATAGCTGACTGGAACAAGTCATTATGGGAAGTACTGGATTTTGTAAGTCTTAAGGTCACTAACCCTAAAGTACATTCCCTTTTTAGAAAATAGCCAGATTTTCCCTGGTTCTGTAAGAGGTAATTAGAATCATGCTATGTTTTTGGATGGTTTTTGGGTTTTGTTTTAAGTGTATAAAATCATTCAGGTTGGGTGCCTATATGAATTCTAGCTCAGGGGCTGAAGGAGGAGGAGAACAGCGTCATAGATGCTGTTTCAATTACTACCCCTCCTAGATGTGTGTGCTCCTAAAGTGCTGTTTCACAGTCCCTCACTGCATTACTTTGTATGTGTGCAGTCTCTGCTGAGTAAAACATTTCCCCTTTCTGTTCTGATTTTCCTGACTAATAAATGGGCATCATAATAATACTCTGTCATACAGAGGTGTTACTGTGAGGTTTTGTGTGCCTTAGCAGTGGGACTGGAGAAAGAAGTGCGAAAGGGAGGCACATGAGTACCTCAGTAGTACCATGCCCTGTTATTTTGTCAGTATTCATTAGTTTACCCTTGTGCCATAGTGAAGTCCTCCATTCTACCATTGTGTGGGTTTTTTCTGTGGTATACATCAGGGGATAATCTATCAGATTAGTGTCTTGGAGTGGCTGTGAGAACTAGTATGTTAGTGAATGACTGGGGCTTTTTTGCTGGAGAGGTTATATGTGTTATGTTGCTTGGTTTTCCTGGGAGAAGATATTTAACCCAGACTGCACAACAGCTCAAAGTGGTGGAGCTGAATTCATTTAATGCCTAAGAAATCTTAGTTATGATAAATGTGAATCATAGGACCAACGTTAGTCTGTTTGGTTTGGTTTTGTTGTCCAAAAAAAGCCCTGCAGGGAGCCTTTTAGACAATTCTGTTCTTTTCATTTATAGTAGTATTGCATGCTACAATGGAAATGTGCTTGCAGATATTTTTTTTAACCTTTCCTTAGAACCATAGAATCCTTTTGGTTGGAAGAGATCATCAAGTTCAACCATTATCTAACTCTACAAAGTCTGGTGCTAATGGACCTTTCTTATTAAAGCCTTTTCCTTTTTCAGAGATAGCCCTCCTCATGTTCCAGTGCAAGAACTCTCCACAAAGTTGGTCATCAGCATAATTGGCAATATGAGTGCTACCATTCGTCATTTCTTTCCAGATCTTCAGGTTTTTCCAGCTTTGGGCAATCATGACTACTGGCCACAGGTAAAACAAGTTAGGAATTAGTTTATGTGTCATATTGAGTGTGTTCCTAACCCCTCAGAAAGCAGATGTGAACAATAAGAGTTACATTTGTGTCCCTCAAAGCTTAGAACTACCAGATCTCATTACAGTTAATACACATTTTGTCTTTCTGTGTTAAGTCATGTACATGTGTGCAATAACTTAGTCTAACACCAGTGACATCCTCATGGATCTGCTAAGATTCAAGGCCTACTGCTAATGTTTCTGCTGGCATCATGAGCTGGCAGTGTGCTCATGCAGCCCAGAAGGCAAATTGTATTCTAGGCTGCATCAAGAGGAGTGTGGCCAGCAGGTCAAGAGAGGGGATTCTGCCCCTTGACTCTGCTCTGGTGAGACCCTACCTCCAATGCTGCATCTAGTTCTGGTGTCCCCAGTATAAGACACAGAGCTGTTGGAGCAAGTCCAGAGGAGGGCCACAAAGACAACCCAAGGGCTGGAGCACCTCTGCTATGAGGACAGGCTGAGGGAGCTGGGATTGTTTATCCTGGAGAAGAAAAGACTCTTGGGGGGACCTTAGAGCTGTCTTCCAATAGCTGAAGGGATCCTACAGGAAGGCTGCAAAGTGACTTTTTGTAAGGGTGTCTAGCAATAGGACAAGGGGCAGCGGTTTTAAGCTGAGGGAGAGTAGGGTTAGACTGGATCTTAGGAAGTTCTTTAGTACAAGGATGGTGGAACTCTGGAACAGGTTGCCCAGAGAGATTCATTCAAAGGCAGGTTGGATGAGCCTAGTTGAGAGATGTCCATGCCCATGGCAGGGAGGTTGGAGTAGATGAGGTCACTTCCAACCTAAGCCATTCTATGATTCTGTGATTTTTCTCACCATGGCAGAATTTGAGTTTACATTCTCATGGTTTTGCCACTGCTCTGAAATATATGCCTTTTTTTTTCCCCCCCCTTTCCTTTTTGGACACTTAGAAATACTTTCATTGATGATTTACTGGCTATGTGGGTGATTGCAGCTGAGGACAGTGCTTTTTCACTTGTAGTGTTCTGTGACTATTGTTCTTGGCATAGCTCAAAAGTAAACAGTTGCTTCATGTGTCTGTCCTTTAAAGCATATCGTGGGTTGATCTGGCAGCATGGAGGACTGAGAGGCAAATCCTGTCACTGGGTCTGAGGGAATCAGAAGGATCAGGTCAGCTAAAGTTTTGTTTGAAATACCTAATGGGAATTCAGTAACATCCTTTCCACACCCTCAAAGACTTTTATTCCAGCTTTCTGGGTTATTCATTAGGCCTGCCAGGTAATTGTAATTAGTGGTTGTGTCATTGCTGGACTTAGAGGTTCCCAAATCAGGGAGTGACAGAGGTGCTTAGAGAGAGGAAAGGGAAATGTGAGAGGCAAAAGAAGACCTAAACATACCTTGGAAATGTAAGCACACAAAGCAAGCTGCTTTCTTCATTTTGTTGTGTTCTTAACTCTGGTAGTGGAGCTTCAGCTTGACACAGGCACTGATAGGGAGCAGATTGATTCACCAGAAACCACTGGTAAAGTTATTTTGATAAATAACAGCTTAACTGAAATCTCAGTCAGTGGTTTAGTGTTTGGTTGGCTGGTGGGTGTTTGGTTTGGGTTTTGGTTTGTTTTCTTTTGAAGTCTTAACAGAGACTAGTGGTCATTGAGCAGTCTGATACGGAAGGGAAAAAAATCTCTGTGCATTAACCTTGCAGACAGACAATGTAGTATTTCTTTCCAGCAAATTTGACTTCTGTTTGATGATCAGGAGGGGCAGATGGGCAGCGAATAGTATTGGGAAGCAGGCTTGTGGCTGGAATAACTGTTGCCATTCTCTCTGCACGAAACCACCCGGGAGTGTTTCTCTGATACTTGGGCGCAGGCTTCACCGAAGTGCAAACCTGAGATACTTTCTGTTACTGTTTCAAAAAGCCCATGAGATCACAAATTCCCCACTATTGGGTCATTTCAGGTTCTTGGATTTTTTTGTGATGACATTGCTGGTTTTCATAGCCATGTGCTTGGCAAATGTCCTATGGGCTGGAAGCGACGTGGATCAAGCCACACGCTGCAGGCCGTTGCACAGCAAGGAGTAAAGCTTTGTGCTCACCATGTACCAAAGAACTTTATTGCTCTCTGTTGTGTTCTGACCTGTCCCATCTAAACAGTTTAACAGTCCTGGGTGATTTTTCTTGCAGAGCCTAAAAGTACTACTCAGGGTAATCAAGCCTTGGGGTACCTTTCAGGTCATGTTGTAACCTCTGTCTTTTTGAATAGTCTTACTTGTTTCACACCCTTACCCCTGCTTAAAATGAATTCCCAAACTGCTGCCTAATCCACAAGTTCACAGAGCACTTGATGTGCCTGGGTCTAGACCACCTTCAGGCCATAGTGTGGCCTCTTATCTGAAATCAGGTTTTGCTCTGTCTGTGAGTGAGTGTTAGCTGTGGCAAGCAGAAAACATCTGAACAGCCTTCGGATTGCACTGCTCCTAGACACAGACTTGGTGCCTAAGCCTCTAACAACGTAGGGGTAGTTTCAAAGTTCTTAGAAAGGTCAAATTTTATGTTTAAGAAAACATGCACTGTAATACTGCTCCTATTTTTTGACCTCTGTGTTTTATTTTGTGGCCCTAAGAATCCAAGCAGGTATTTTAGGAAAAGCAAGGACAGACTGGCATCTCTCTTTTGGGGTTAGATGAGAATATGGTTCTTGGGCTGAAGAGTGCTACAGGTGGGGAAAAAACATTGACAAAGCTCTTATTTTATGTTTTAGATTCTTTGTTGCTAGAAGTACAAGATAGGGATGTGGCTCTGAGCAACCTGATCTAGTGTGAGGGGTCCCTGTCCATGGCAGGGAGGGGTTGGAGCTAGATGATCCTTGAGGTCCCTTCCAACCCTGGCAATTCTATGATTCTATATCCTGGAGATAGTTGGAAATTTCACCAGAATGTATCTGAAGGCTGTTAGTGGAGTTTTGGGCAGCTGCTGTGAACCCCAAGTTGCTTGAAAAATTCACTTGCTGCAAAAGACTTTGTTTTTAGTCTTTGAAACTGAAGTGTATATATGTATTAATATTGCAGAATGCATGGTTTTCCACTCTGCTATGCTCCCAGGGGTTGAAGTATTTGTGGCCTTAGTTTATCAGTGCATTATCAAAGCCATGCAGTCAGTTGGGATTAAATTTAGGCATTTAATAGAATAGAATAGAATAGAATTGTTTAATAGAATAAACCAGGTTGGAAGAGACCTTCAAGATCATCGCGTCCAACCCATCAACCAATCCAACACCACCTAAACAACTAAACCATGGCACCAAGCACCCCATCAAGTCTCCTCCTGAACACCTCCAATGATGGTGACTCCACCACCTCCCCAGGCAGCCCATTCCAATGGGCAATCTCTCTCTCTGTATAGAACTTCTTCCTAACATCCAGCCTAAACCTCCCCTGGTGCAGCCTGAGACTGTGTCCTCTTGTTCTGGTACTGGCTGCCTGGGAGAAGAGACCAACATCCATTTGTTCCTGATCAGCAATACTGGATGTTCAGGAACTTTTTCTTCCTTTCTTGAGTTCCTCCTGGTGGTGACTGGATTCACTTAGATGTATGTAAGAGGGAGGGGGACATAATTTAGTGATTTTGTTTGTTGGTTGGTTTTTTTGTTTGCATGTTTGAATGCTAAGACTTAGACAGGTTCTACTCTGTCACAGGATCAGCTTCCTGTAACCACCAGTGAAGTTTACAATGCTGTAGCAGATTTCTGGAAACCTTGGCTGACTGATGAAGCAATCAATACCTTGAGAAAAGGTAAAATATGCCAGTGAAGCATTGCAAAGCTAGGGCTTAGAAAAACTCATGTTTCTATAGATCTGTCCCATTTGTTTAACTAAGTCTCCTGGAATGAATCACCACAATGGATTATCTGTAATGCTTCTCCTGGAAGAAGTTACTTGTCTTCAGGGTACATTTATTCTCTTCTCATTTATCCTCTTCTTGCAGTGTTACTGGGTTTGTACCAATGCATGTGAAAGATTCTACTGCCTTCAAGACCTCATAATACTCTTTAGATAAAGGCATGAGATGCATGGTTGTTAAAAAATTGATGAAATATTGGTTCTGTTTTGCTATTTACTATATTTCAGGGCATACTGATTAGGCACATGCTTGATTCAAGTTAGGATAGCACATAGTCTTGATGATTATACTGTTAATTGAATCATACTTGTGTCCAACTTACTAACCTGGGAGAATATTGACATCATAATTATGATGTCAATATTATTATGACATTATTATTATGATCATTATTTCAATCATAATGATTGCAAAGTTCAACCCATTTCCAATCCACTCAAACATTAGGGATTTAGGTGTTTAATACAGGGTGGTGTATCCTGAATGAGAAGGAACAGTGAGTAAGAATGGAAGGACAAACTCAAATAGGAAACATAAAACTCAAAGGGGCAGACCTGAAGTTAAGGTCTGCTGTTATAGCTTTATTGCCATGGCTCCACTGAAGTCCCTGTACTAAGAAAATTGCACCCATGAGGAAGCTCTGTATAGGAGACTTTCAAGAGCTTGGATCACAAACCATGATCTTTTCTTCATATCCCACTCTGAAGTTTAATGAATTTCACAGAATCACCAAGGTTGGAAGAGACCTCAAAGATCATTGAGTCCAACCTGTCACCACAGACCTCATGACTACTAAACCATGGCACCAAGTGCCACATCCAATCCCCTCTTGAACACCTCCAGGGATGGTGACTCCACCACCTCCCTGGCAGCACATTCCAATGGCAAACAACTCTCTCTGTGAAGAGCTTTCTCCTCACCTCGAGCCTAAACTTCCCCTGGCACAGCTTGAGACTGTGTCCTCTTGTTCTGGTGCTGGTTTCTTGGGGGAGGAGACCAACCCCCTCCTGGCTACAACCCCCCTTCAGGTAGTTGTAGAGAGCAATAAGGTCTCCCCTGAGCCTCCAGGCTAAGCAACCCCAGCTCCCTCAGCCTCTCCTCACAGGGCTGTGCTCAAGGCCTCTCCCCAGCCTTGTTGCCCTTCTCTGGACACGTTCAAGAGTCTCAATGCCCTTCTTAAACTGAGGGGACCAGAACTGGACACAGTACTCAAGGTGTGGCCTACAGTTCTTCTTTAGTAGAGACAGAGGATAATTGGACGTGATCTTAAAAATTTTTTCCAAGCAAAATAATTCTGTGAGTCTGTGAATTCCTGGAGGAACCAATGTGTCTGCAGCATTTCAAGAAATGTGCATTTCCTAACAATTGTCTCTCAGTGTGGAAGAAATGTTACAGGTCACTTTTTGTGTGTTAGCTGGATAATGGCATCTGCAAACTGCCAGATAAACACAAAGACCAGCTACAGGCAAGAACTCATAAAAAATTCAGCGTTAACTTCTACTAAAATGCTGTGAAAAACAGATTCTTAAGATGTTCTGTTGTGATAAGGTGCTGCATGCCTTGAATAAACATGCCCTGTTCCATTTGATCAGAATGATTAGGCTGCACACTTGGTCAGTGCTGTGCTTGCATGCTAAAGTTGTGCCTTTTTTCAGGTGATGTTGGTTTTATTTTCACAGGTGGCTTCTACACTCAACTGTTTGAATCCAGTGATCTCTCTCAACCACTCAGGATAATCAGTCTGAACACAAATTTATATTACAGCCCCAACACTGTGACTGTGAATATCACTGACCCAGCCAACCAGTTTGCCTGGCTGGAGGGAATACTAGAAACCTCTTCACAAAAGAAGGAAAAGGTAGGGACTGTGAGGTTAGGGACTGTGAGGTTTAGGTTGGACTTGATGATCTCAAAGGTCTTTTCCAACCTGGTTTGTTCTGTTCTGTTCTGTTCCATTCTGTTCTATTCTGAGCCCATGAGCATTATTGGTTTAAACTTTGAAAAGGAAAAAAAAAAACATGTAAGAAGGAATAGAATAAAATAGAATAGAATAGACCAGGTTGGAAGAGACCTTCAAGATCATCGTGTCCAACCTATCATCCAACACCACCTAATCAACTAAACCATGCAACAAAGCACCCTATCAAGTCTCCTCCTGAACACCTCCAGTGATGATGACTCCATTACCTCCTTGGGCAGCACATTCCAATGGGCAATCACTCTCTCTGTGTAGAACTTCCTCCTAACCTCCAGCCTAAACCTCCCCTGGCACAGCCTGAGACTGTGTCCTTTTGTTCTGGTGCTTGTTGCCTGGGAGAAGAGCCCAACCTCTGCCTGTCTACAACCTCCCTTAAGGTAGCTGTAGAGAGCAATAAGGTCACCCTGAGTCTCCTCTTCTCCAGGATAAGCAACCCCAGCTCCCTCAGTCTCTCCTCACAGGGCTGTGTTCCAAGCCCCTCACCAACTTTGTTGTGCTTCCCTGGACATGCTCCAGCAAGACAACCTCCTTCCTGAACTGAGGGGCCCAAAACTGGACACAGTACTCAAGGTGTGGCCTAACCACTGAAAATATAAACATGATTTTAGAAGAATCTTACTGCTGACAGAGATACTACAAAGTAAAAAAATCTCATTTTTGACAGAATATTTTCTTGCACATTATACTGCAACAATTAATGAGAGTTGATTGCAGCTTCACACATTATACAGCAAAATATCTTTGCTTTCTTCCAGTGTAAATACTGTAGAAATCAGGATGAGAATGCTTAACAGTTTCACTTTGTTTCTGCCTCTTTTTACTTATAGCCTTTAATTTTAAAATCAAAATATGCACCCTTGGTCTGAGACAAAAGCTACCATATGTGATTCATATTGTTATGTACCAAAAGTAGGAATTGGGAAGGAGTTTGTCAACCACAAAACCTATCCAAGCTGCAGCAGTTGCTATGATTTGAGTATTAAGTTGTCTTGGGTTTTGAAGGGAGGACATAAATTGTTGGCTCATGTTTGTTTGATTGGGCAGGGATTGGATTGGCCAGAAGAAGTGTTTAATTTGAACCATGCTTACATTGTGCTGCAGTGGTGCCATTTAAAACAGTTGGGAGAAAGAGGAGGTTTCCCTTCCTTATACAACCCTGAAGCATGTTAGCTGGCGTCTGCAGCTGAAACCCAGTCTTGACATCAGACAGAAGGGTTTTAACCAGTTCTGTGTTTCTGGTGACTCTCACCATGCAGGCTCTCTGATTTTCTAAATGAAGTTTTGATTACCATCCCCTTGAGATGCCAAATAAGTCTTGCCCTAGGAGCTTCTTTTTTTACATGTGAAATAATTGATCCATTTTTCCTTTTGGCCTAAAATCATAGAATCAGTCAGGGTTGGAAGGGACCACAAGGATCATCTAGTTCCAACCCCCCTGCTATGGGCAGGGACACCTCACACTAGATCAGGCTGGCCAAAGCCTCATCCAGCCTGGTCTTAAACACCTGCAGGGATGGGGCCTCAACCACCTCCCTGGACAACCCATTCCAGGGCTTCACCACTCTCATGGTAAAGAACTTCTTCCTCACATCCAGCCTGAATCACATATAGACTTCTCAGAACTCTTTCCCAAGAATATACTGAACTCACTAAAAACATCTATTCAGTTTGTCCTGTTAGGAATTTAAATGTTCTTTTGTATAACAAAACTGTGGTGATTCATAGCTTTCAGAATGCCATTTCTAGGACAGCATTATTATGCTCTGCTCTTGTGAGGCCTTGCCTCGAATGCTGTGTCCAGTTCTGGTGTCCTCAGCATAAGGAGGACACAGAGCTGTTGGAGTGAGTCCAGAGGAGGCCACAAAGGTGATCCAAGGGATGGAACACTTCTGCTATTAGGGTAGGCTGTGGGAGCTGGGGTTCAGCCTAGGGAGGAGAAAACTCTGGGGGGACCTAAGGTCTGCTTTCCTATACCTGAAGGCATCCTACAAGAAGGCTGGAGAGGGACTTTTTATAAGGACATCTAGTGATAGGACAAGGGAGAATGGCTTTAAGCTGAGGGAGGAGAGTAGCTTTGGACTGGATCTTAGGAAGAAGTTCTTCAGTGTGAGCATGGTGAGACTCTGAAACGGATTGCCTAGAGAAGTTGTGGATGCCCCTTCCCTGAAGCTGTTCAAGACCAGGTTGGATGAGGCCTCAAGCAGCCAAGTTTAGTGGAGAGGTGTCCCTGCCCATGGCAGGAAGGTTGGAGTAGATGATCTCTGAGGTCCCCTCCAACTTAAGCTACCCTATGATTATTGCAGAGTTTCGGTCCTATGATTATTAGGAAGGTTTGGTAGCCATTTCTAAGTTACAGCTCTAAGTAGAGGTTGCTAACTGTGCTTCCTGTGCCTAATTCCATAGGTGTATATAATAGGACACGTGCCAGTAGGGTACCTGCCGTTTGCCAAGAACATCACAGCTATGAGGGAGCACTACAACGAGAGGCTGGTAAAGATCTTCCGCAAGTACAGCAGCGTCATCGCGGGGCAGTTCTTTGGACACACACACCGAGACAGTGTCATGGTCCTCCTGGATGAGGAAGGTAATGATGCTTGCTGAGCCCTTCATCTGTTTGTCTTCAGTGAAAGCAAATGAGTTCTTTCTTGCATGTGCTTACTAGTTAGCCTCTGTAAACAAATAACTGAAGAAAGAAACTGGGAAATCCTGCTGTTTATCCACAAGAGCTCAAGCCTCACACATGCCCTGCTTTTTCCAGAGATAAGCTTGCAAGGCAGCCTGGCTTTTTGTTGAGCTCAGAAGAGACTTCCCCAAGCTACCTCTTTCTTTTTTTAAAATTTTATTTTAATGAATGCTTATGCCTAGACAAGAATTCTTGCTCTTTCCTCTCCACTCTCTCAGTGACATGGGCAAATTATACTAGCCAGTTGCTATTGTGTAATGTGTCAAAGGGAATGTTCTCAGGCCAACTAGACATGCTCTGTGTTCTTGTGTTTCCTGCATCATTACTGTGCCTCTCTGCTGAGCTCCCTGCTGCTTCAAAGTTAATTAAGATAAGGGTAAGCAGGAGGCAGGGGAAAGAAAGTCTCTGCCTGTTGCATCTCTTAGATCAGCTAATTTCCCTTCAAGAAAAGCACCCAGGTTTGAAAATGTTGTTTATTGCTTTGACATTCCTTTGTTTTAAGCATGGGCATGGCTGTGTGGAAGACTCTAACAGAAGATCTCTAACAGGTAACTGGATAGGAATTTGTGTCTGTACCATGGAAAAGTGAGAAGTCCATTGTTTTGGTTTGTGAAAATACCCAAATGGCTCTTTTGCTAATAGTTTTATATGAACACATGAAAGCAATGCCCAAAAGGCTGACTGGAGTGACAGCATTCTAAATCATTTACCTTTTGACATGGAATAGGGATCCAGCCCTAGTGAAGGAACTGCCATTTTATTAGATGGTGTTCAGGGTGGTCTTATACCTACGTATTTTTGGTGCCTTGTCCTAGCTGTGCATGAAATCATCATCTCCACTGCAAATTTCACTGAGGCCAGTCTGATCTTGGTGCCCTGCATTACAGTTGGCACATGCAAGTAACTGCTTCTAAATAATAATTTTGCATGATTTCACAAAATGTGAGCAGTGACATTGCAGGGTTCCCAGGATCTGAATGCAGTTTGTGTTTATCTGTGTGTTTTTAGGCTGTCTTCTCTTGGTGCCGTTCTCCTCTTGATAAAATGCCAGGGAATTCAGGATAAGTGTGAAATTGTAGCCAGCATCAGTGTGCTGAGATACAGAGCTAAGTTTTATCTTCCCCAGAAGAATCCACTGATTCCCAAGCTTTCAGAGCTTCTGTGGAGGCTGACCTTGTGGTTTTCACTGCTGTGATGCTGCTGAGAAATGAATAGTTAGGGCTTCCTTTTTGTTCCACAGAGAGCCTGCATATTCTAATTAAAACCTGTGTACATCTTCACGTTTCATTGCTGCAGGGATTTTTCACATGCTAGGTGCTGGGCAGGTCTAGATGACTGAAATCAGTGTCAGGTGATGATAGTTTGTTGTTTCCAGTAGCATTCTACATACAGAAAGCACCATGTAAATTGCAGCAATTAAAAGTTGTGAATATTTCTTCAGCAGAAATATGCCAAGTACTGAGATCTCCCATATAAGCAAGACCATTCTGCACAGGTAATGGATTTGATGGGAAGCCTCTAGTACAGATAAACTTAACTGGCTCACAGTGGAATGTATGCTGGGGTATCTTAGACAGATTTTGGTCTATCCAGTGGAAGTACAGAAGGAATTCACAGCGGTGTAACTAACACAGGGGAAATAATGCTATGCCGGTCACTCTGGTTCATGCTGTGTTGGTTCTCTGCAAAAATATTTGTTTGAGAAAGAAATGATTGAAAGGAAACCATTTCCTCCTCCCTCTTCCCACAGGCAAGCCAGTAAATTCCCTGTTTGTGGCACCTGCTGTAACCCCAGTGAAGAATGTATGGCAGATGGAGTCCAATAACCCTGGTGTCAGATTGTATCAATATGATCTTCTTGATTATAGCTTGCTGGTAAGTGAAGATTCTGGGGCCTTGTTTAGTGTCATTCAAAATTACACCAAGTTGTCAGCCTCAGTCACACTGTGATTATTGGTGGAACTTTGCTCACTCTTGGTTTTCTTTCTGGGCAAAGGAAAGGAAATCGGAAAGAGAATTTGGTCAGACTTTCTGTGCCTGCAGGACTGCCCAGCACTTCCCGTTCTCTATGGAATATTCTTACAACATAGAATCAAAGACAGAAATTTTCTGGGCAGTATACTAAAACTATTTAGAGGGAACTCTGCAAAGGCTAAAGAGGCCTGAGCTTGTGAACATTCCAGTGTTGTTTGCTGATGGTAACCTAAGCTTTGGGATGGATTTCCTGAAATGCTTCTAAAGGGATGTAGAGGAACAGAGGAAGGAGAGCACTTTTAACCATGTGATGCCTTTCTTAATCATGCATCTTCCTATATAAAGTTCATCATTTTTATAGGAAGTTATAGATAAGGAAAATTACAGAAGGAAAATTGAAGACTTCTGTAGTGTCATGTGATTTTTTATTTTTTTTTTTGAGACAAAGTGACTCCAATCTAATTATTTTGGCTCTGAATGACTGGGATACTCTTGCTGTCATTCAAGGTAAAATCTTGACCTTGCTGACTTCAGTGATGGTGCATCCTGCAGCTGGAACTGGGCTCTCTCCCTGGAGACCTGTGCTAATGCAGGCTGCTCCTTTCTTGTGCACATTTCACTCCATTTCCATCTCTGTTTCCCTTAAATTCTGTCTGGGCCATTTTGACTCTGTGTCCTTTCTGCCCCACAGCAGCGCCCACAGAAAACAAGCTTCAGATTTTCACTCTTTTGCCATGTTCCTAACACAGCCATGAGGATAGTCAAGTTTGGTTAGGGTTTGGACAGGCAAGCCCTCAAACATTGCCTCTGCTACCTTTGTGGCTCCCTTTGCCTTCTTCTCCCCATCCCCCCACCATTACTGCACTGCAAGTACCAGTGCTGGGTGTAAGCCCAGCTCTCGGGGTGGGACATGACCTTCTATTCAGTTGTGATTAATGAGGAGTGACAGCTTCCTAATCAATATTTCACTCT
Organism: Dryobates pubescens; assembly: GCF_014839835.1. NCBI lineage: Eukaryota > Metazoa > Chordata > Aves > Piciformes > Picidae > Dryobates > Dryobates pubescens. The sequence goes on along the minus strand of NC_071639.1, from coordinate 5,986,681 downwards.
AGAGACTTAATGAAGCAGGGAAGAAAGCAATACAGCCATGCCTATTTTTTCCCTTTCTTTCCTTTTTTTTTTTTTGTTTTAAACTGTAGGATCTTTGGCAGTTTTACTTGGACCTCAGAGATGCAAACAAGAGAAATGAATCAGAGTGGAAATTGGAATACATCCTGACTAAAGCTTATGGCATCGAAGACTTGAAGCCAGAAAGCCTATATGAAATGGCCAAGAAGTTGTCTCTGCCACACAGCACACTGTTTGAGCAGTATTACAGTAACTTCATTGTAAGTTATGACAAAACCATGGTCTGTGAAGAGGGGTGCAAGACCTGCCAAATCTGTGCCATCCAGTATTTGGATTACTCCTCATACATAGATTGTATCAACCAAAAAGAAGTGTGGAGATGAAGTCTCCATGCAGTTGATGCTGATACTGACTTTAGTCTGTGATTTGAAGAACCTCATCCTTTTGCTCAAGCACTGGCATGCTGTGAGACTTCTGTGAATTTCAGGGGAGCCACAAATCTCCCTAGATCTTTCTTCTTGCAAACATGTTTTCCTTCCACACCTAAATAAAAGTTTATTGGCTGTGTAATAGTGGCCATATACTTTGCTGTTGTTTCAAGTATCCTCTGCTCTCTGTAACAGGCATCCCAGTATGTGGGAATGGAAGTTACTCACACCCTTCTCTGGAAATCAAAGTCTCTTTGCTCAGGCTGTGTAAATGTAGGCAATGCCATTTCAGGCATGGGATTTGTATGGGGGCAGGTTCCAGCCATCTGCTGTCACAATTTGCAAACTGAAATCTGCAAACCCCACACTTGCTGAGACTGGAGTGCAGTTATGCAGTTGAAGTGAAGCCAGCATTAGCTGTCTCCCTGTGCCAAGTTTTCTTCTTAACCCCTTAAACACACCTCTGCTTAGGGGCATATTCTAACAACAGCATGACACTTACTTAAAGGAGCACAAACCTCCATCCTGTGAATACTTCATGCATTTTGTATTTCAGAATGTGTGTGTTTGCCCAGCACAAAGTCCTTTTGTTAGACCATGTACATTGGTACTGCTGTCAAGCAGTGTCCTGGTAGGAGATTCTGCATCAGACCATGGATGAGGTTTCAGTTGATCAGCATCATTCATCACATAGAACATTCACTGTGCAGCACAGCTACTTGTGCACTTGTCATGGTGTTTCTCAGGTTTCTTTTCTCACAGAGCAGTCTAGCACATACTGTGAAGTTTATCACATGTATGAATTAGCAACTGCACAGACCATTTCTTCATCATCTTGCACACTTGTTTCACCACCAGAAGATGTTAAGAAGGCTGTTTGTCTGGTGTGTATAACAAGAAGGACCTGTGCACATTTTTCTGTCACATCCAGAGCTATACTCCTGGAACCCGTGGTCAATGTAATATCATAAATATCCTACTCTGGGTAGTACTATCCCAGAGTAACTGGAGCTGTAGAAATGGTTATGAGACAAATCCATTTGCTAACTGCTTTGCTGTAGCTGTCGAGGAGCTTTCTGGTTTTTAGGAGCTTTCTGGTTTTTGTTTCCACCCAAGCTTGAAATATTTAGCAGAGTATTTATGGACAAATTTTCTAAGTCTGTAACACTCAGCTCTAGATGCAGAGACCTTAGACTTGTCATGCATCAATTATCCACACAGGAAATGGTTTGTTATATTTGCATTCAGAAACAACTCTTCCAGTGGCACTGATGTTTAGAAATGCCATTAATAGAGCAGAGTAGGCAGCCTTGTATTTTAAGTTCTGGGCTTGGTGACATGTAAACTCTATCAAGCTGATCTCAGCTATATCTGGATTTGTAAATAACCTGAATTCACCTGCCTGCTGTCCAAACTGTGACTGTCAGGAATCATAGACTTGTTGGGGCTGGAAGGGACCTCAAGGATCATCCAGTTCCAACCCCCCTGCCGTGGGCAGGGACACCTCACACTACAGCAGGGTGCTCAGAGCCCCATCCAGCCTGGCCATAAAAACCTCCCTCCCTGGGAAACCTGTTCCATTGTCACACCACCCTCATGGGGAAGAATTTCTTCCTAACATCCATTCTGAATCTACCCACCTCTAGTTTTGCTCCATCCCTCCTAGTCCCCCCCCTTACCTGACACTCTCAAAAGTCCCTCCCCAGCTTTCTTGTAGCCCCCTTCAGATACTGGAAGGCCACAATAAGGTCTCCTTAGAGCCTTCTCCAGACAACAGCCTCAAGTGTCTCAGTCTGTCTCCATAGCAGAGGAGCTCCAGGCCTCTGCTCATTCTTCTGGCCCTTCTCTGGACATGCTGCAGCACATCCAGATCCTTCTTGTAATAGGAGCAGCAGAAAGTTTCAGCACTGAATGCTGATGGCTCACACTGGGTAGGGTGTATTTCCTGGTTGCATTCCTCATGGATTTGTTCATGAAAAACTACCAATTGTTACCAATATCTGTTCTTCAAGGGGGCAAGCAAGCAAAGCTGTGGGCAGACAACATAAGGACAACTGGAGCTCCCTCTGTTTGTCATGTGGGGTTTGTTCAGTTCAGTTTTGTGCTTTGAACAGCTCTCTCTCTTTTAATACTGGCTTGTTTCTGTGAGTCTTTTGACTTCTGTTTAAGCTTAATACCTACCAGACATCCCAGAAACACTATAAAAAATTATCTCCTTGTATCCTTCCATGAAGACTTCTTTAGAGCTGAACTATAGGGAGAGCTGAACCCTGTTGCAGATTAGTAGCTACAGAACTCTTAAGACAGTGGTTGCTGCTGATGGGTTGTTGAATATTTTGCTTGCTTCCTGGATTTCCTTTCTTTGCCTGTGTCAGTAGATTTATTTAGTGAGCATGAACATGGAAATGCCTTTTTGATTTTCAAATCTGGACTTCAGATGAAGCCAAGAGTTGGATGCTGTCAGCCAAGGAGGTTTTTATTTCAGCCAGAGGGAGATATGCACCAGGGTTACACCTAGCCAGAGTATATCCTCCCAAGTCACACCCAGTTCTGCAGGCTAGCATTCTCTGCCTCTCCTGTTGGTAACTATGCTCATGCTAGTGCAGGGCCAAGCTCTAGGAGCATGACTGTGTCAGGGGAAAGTTTAGGCTCGAGGTGAGGAGAAGGTTCTTCACTGAGAGACTCGTTCGCCATTGGAATGTGCTGCCCAGGGAGGTGGTGGAGTCACCATCCCTGGAGGTGTTCAAGAGGGGATTGGATGTGGCACTTGGTGCCATGGTTTAGTCATGAGGTCTGTGGTGACAGGTTGGACTTGATGATCTTTGAGGTCCCTTCCAACCTTGGTGATTCCGTGTGGTTCTGTGATCATCTTGTAACTCAGACAAAACCCATGGAGATTGTTTCTAGGGATGTTACACTGTAAATACCATCAGATAAATCAAAGAACAGCTTAGATGGCACCTGGGTGTAAGGGAAATAGAAGGTGACCATGTTTGGTTTGGGTTTTTTATGTTGTTTCTGTTTCTTACTTTATTCGTTCATGGATATGGGAATGTTCTAAAGGTAAGTTATCATTTCCCAGCAGAAGGGTTTGGAAGTAATCCTAGAAGATGCCAAGGAGGTGTGACCCAAAGAGGTTGCTGGCTCCTGGGGACCAGACTCCCCTTTCACTTTTCATGCATTTTGTGGCCCCATCCAGAATGGAGGCTTAGGGGGGATGTTTGCCAGTCCACATCTGACTGGAAGACAAATTACCCCACCTAGTGGAGTAAGAAACTTCATTTACAATTGAACGTGGGGCATACAGACACGGAGAGAAATGTCTCCAATATTCTGGGATTTATCTTCAGGTCTTTGAAGGTAAATAGTTTCTGAAGGAAGTTCTGCTCCTGTGTAGCAGTCCTGCCATGTAGCACAATTCCTCTGGGTATTAGATGATTGCTGGTTACTAGAAGCTGTGACAGTTGATGTATCCTGAAACCTGTTGCAGGTGCAGGTCTCAGCTGACATCCAGGGAAGAGCTGTGGAGTCTACCTCTGGAGATATTCAAGACCCACCTGGATATGTTCTTGTGTGATCTGCTCTAGGTGGTCCTGATATGGCAAAAGGGTTGGACTGGGTGGTCTTTTGAGGTCCCTTCCAGCTCCTTCTGTTCTGTGATTCTGTGAAGAACTGTAGCCTGTGAAGGGTTCCCCAGAATTCAGCTCAGCTAGCCAGCAGAAAAGGGACTGACAGAAACCGAAGGCGTCAGGCTGGTGTCTTTCCAATTAGTTTCTGTGCTTTAATTCTCTCCTGGAGTTAACTGGCTGAGCTGACTTCTACCTTAACAGGTACTGCAGCCTAATAGGAGTGCTTTTTTCAACAGGAAAATTGGTGCTGAGGAGCTGATGTGACTGCTTCACATTTCATTAGCAATTGAAGGGTGGTAAGATATACCCTTGAAGTACAGCTGCCAGCTGCCTTGCATCTGAACGAGTTGCACTCTCCAAGAGCACTCTGCAGCATGAATAAAAGCCCAGCAGTGGAGGTGATCAGTAAACTCTTCAAACTGTGCTCCTGGTGCAAACTGAAGTGAGGGTGCACCCGGAGGCCAACGTTAATTGTTTTAGATTGGAGCACTCAGTAGTGTCTGGGTGTGATCTCATAATGTCTATTGTTTTTCACTCGTCAGCCTGAAGAAATCGAAATGACTGGAGGAGATGGGCAGTGAGTGAACTTATTGTTTAGTAAAACCAAAGTGCTGAACTGAAGTTGTCTAAGGACAGAAGTAGATAACTAAGTATACATAGTCCCTTGTGGTGCATTTCCTGTGCAGACAAATGATGAGCACAGGGCATCTTCAAGGATAAATACCTAGTTTGACACTGCCCTGTGAGTTCTCTCTTTGGAAAGAAGGTGAGCTGTCACATTTTTCTAAGAATAAAACCTCTTTGAAGTTCCTCTCAGGCCCAGTCCAAAGGAACTAAGACAATCTCAATGAAGAAAGGAACTGTAAATGTCTAAACAAGAGGAGCTGCTTTCCTTCCTTATTTTCCAGAAGCTGAAGACTTGCTTTTATCTGCTTACCACTACAGCTTTCAACAACAAAATATTGCTTTAGATAATTCACTTTGTCATCTGTCAGCCCCAGCTTCCTTGTTCTGCTGGAGGAACTTCCCACCTAGGGATTCTACCAGTTCAGCAAAGAAGCCAGTGTAAAAGGAATGTTTTCATACTATCTGTGGAATGGGAAAGAAAACACTTAGGGAACAAATAAACAAAAATGTTAACCATCATGTCTGTGCTTAGTTAGTTTCTGATGGCCGTGGGGATGGCAAAGGTGCTGTGCTGAATGAACACTAGTGATGTGCTATAGAACACCAGGCATAAGCCCTGCGAACGCAGGAATCAGGGAAGTGGTCACAGGTAGGGTGGAACATGCAGGGGGTGGATGACTGAAATCACAACAAGGCAGTCATTTAAAACCAAGACTGCTGAAAGCAAAACTACTGAAATGTGGCAAACTCCAGCCCCAAGCACTTAGTGAAGCAGTGGGAAAAGCAGTGATGTGCTTACAGGTGTGGCCAAACGAGAGCTTTTCAGTTATTACTTCAGTTGCCTTCAGTGGTAGAGATGTATTGAAAGGCTGGCTGGAAAACTCCTTCTCTTATCTGCATTGAGAAAAGAAGGCTGCAAGGTGAACCTTATTGTGGCCTTCAAGTATCTGAAGGGGGCCTACAAGAAGGCTGGGGAGTGACTTCTTAGGATATCAGGTAATGACAGGACTAGGGGGAATGGAATGAAGCTGGAGGTGGGGAGATTCAGGCTGGAGGTGAGGAGGAAGTTCTTCACTGTGAGAGTGGTGAAGCCCTGGAATGGGTTGTCCAGGGAGGTGGTTGAGGCCCCATCCCTGCAGGTGTTTAAGACCAGGCTGGATGAGGCTCTGGCCAGCCTGATCTAGTGTGAGGTGTCCCTGCCCATGGCAGGGGGATTGGAACTAGATGATCCTTGTGGTCCCTCCCAACCCTGACTGATTCTATGATTCTATGGTTACTTTGGGGTTGTGATCTGATGACCTGTCAAATGTGTTACAGCTAGTTACTGAAACTAATCACTATACTTCCCCATTGCATCTTCCGGCTTGTACTAAGCAAACTGAACACTGTTCTTGTACTCTGTAAACTCTGCTGGATTTTAAAGCAACCACTCAGACATCAGCAGGAGTGAAACTGGAGAAGTTTCAAATGTGAGCTAGGCAAGAAAAGTCATCCTGAGATTTCAGTATTTCCCACTGGAACAAAGCCAAGCCCTTACTGAGGTTTTAGGCAGGGAGATATGCAAGATGGGGGGGTGGCTGCACCTGAGCCTGCCACCTTCTTCCTTAAGCACTTGCGGTGCCTCTGTCAAGGTGTTGACAACGTGCTCTGCTTCTACCTTGGAACTGAACAACTTTCTAAATCAGAATTTCATTGGAACAGTTACACTTGTACAAAAGGTTCAGATATTGACACAGTGGGTATTTTATGCCTTGTAAAATGGGGAGCATCCATTTTTAGAGACATTGAAAAGCCTTCCCTGGCCAACTTCTCCTTTCTGTTTTATTGGACATTACAAGCAGAACCTGTCCCATCTATGAGAGTATTTCACGCCCATGAAAACTGCCATCTGCCACAAAGCACTCTGAAACCAGTTGAATCTGGAGACTGGTAAAACACCCCGCTCACAGGTTCTGATGTTGCTGCACCTGACTGCAGTGAAGCAAGCATTTTACCTAGCCTTAATTGAGTGACTGCAAGGAACACCTAACATGGTCTCACAGGAAGGGGTATTTGATGCTGTTTTCACATCAGCCTAGCTGAAGCCTTCTAACATTTCTCACAGTTTGTTGATGGCTAACAAGACACGGCTCAAGCTGTCTGCTCTGAACAAAGTCTCCTCATTTGTATTTTTGGTGGGAGTTTGGGACATTTATTTATTTATTTATTTCAAAATCTAATTGAAAGCATTTATACAGAGCTTGAAATTCCAGACAGGCACGGGATTTTGCTCAGAGCAATTGTCAGTGTACAATGGAGGACTTTTCTATATATTTGTTGTGTTTCCCCCCTCCTCCGATCCCCCTTGGCCAAAGCAAATTTCTGCTAGCGGTGTCAAAAAACCATAGCAACTATCTGGTGACAGAGCTGAGGAGGTTTTGTTCTGCAGAGGACTCATTAATCACTTATGCTGCCCCCAGCCCCTGGTCCCATCCAATGTGATTCTGGGAATTTTCTGCTGGAAACTGGCACGGGTGAAGCAGTCCCCTCAGCGCAACCTATGGGGGAAGCAGAGTTTGTGCTTCGTAGTGTGTGTGGCTGTGGGAGGCTCTAGGGATGGATGGATGGAGGCAATCCTGAAACCAGGAGCGTTCTCTTCAGTTCTCTGTCAGGGGATGGAGAAGCAGGAGAAGGGTGTTTTCCTGGGGAGCAGCTTGGAGGCTGGCTGGTGGAGCAGCAGGGGAGAGCAGAACATGTTCAGTGGGCTGATCACAGCCTGCATCCGGGCGGCTTTCCATGGAGTGTGGGCGCTGGTGCTGGAGACCTGCTGGTTGCTCAGAAGGTGCCTCTGCTTATCTCAGTAACACAAGCTCCCCATGCTCAGCAGCTCACTGGGCAGCCACCAGCCCTCTCCTCAGCCCATGTCTCAGCTCAGGTTTATTAATGTTACCCCTCTAAGGTCCAGTTTTAGAATCAGACTCGGTCATCTGAAAAAGACTTCTAAGATCATTGAGTCCAGCTGTTGACCTGACTCCATTAAACCATTTGTCAAAGCACCATGTGTCAAAGTACCATGTCTACATGTTTTTTGAACATCTCCATTGACAGTGACTCCATCACCTCCCTGGGCAGCCTATTCTGATGCCTGACCACTCTATCAGCAAAGAAGGTTTTTCTAATACCTAATCTAAATCTCCCCTGGTGCAGCTTGAGCCATTTCCTCTCATTCTATCACCTGATACTAGGTAGATGAGACCAATCCCTACCTCACTACAATCTCCTTTCAGGGGATTGTAGAAAGCAATGAGGTATCTCCTCAGCCTCTTTTTCTCCAGACTAAACAACCCCAGTTCCCTAAGCTGCTTTTCACCAGCCCTGTTCTCCAGACCCTTCACCAGCTTTGTTACCCTTCTCTGGACATTCTCCAGCACCTCAGTGTCCTTCTTGTAGTGAGGGGCCCAAAACTGAGGACAGTACTCAAAGTGTGGAGTCACCAGTGCTGACTACAGGGGAAAGGTACAGTGCTCCTCCCTGTCACAGAATTCTATTTCCTTTTCCATTTCATTGCTGAATTTCAGCTACTACTTGTTGATTTTTGCATAGTGTGAGTACAAATGAAGTTTTCAGCAGAGTGGCTTGTCCAGAATGTGCCAGCAATTGAACCTGGACCTATCAAAACAGTCAGAAAGATCCTACTCACTCACTGCCTTTACTTGCTCAGTCCATGAGACCTCCCAGGTGCAGCAGAAATCCACCCCACTGGAATTTGTGTTCCTGAATACATACATTAACCACCTATGGTGGTGATTTTTATCTGTATTAATATATATGTATATTAATATAGATATTAATCAATGGTTAATAGATATATTAACCCCTTATGAAACAAACAGTGCCTCAATGAACTCTGGGAGCTCATAGTCCAGAAAAATGAGTAATTAGGAAATCTGAATGTGCCTCTTCCTGTATCCTGATTGTCAGTATTTACCCCAGATACAAAATCAAGCACCACCTTAGAACAGAATTTTTGTATCCTCATCATATTTGCTTGTTTGATATCCTCATAGGGCAAAGCAGTTGCTGTATGATCAGCTGGGCAGAGGCAGAAATGGTTGTTTATGCGTGGAAAGAGGAGTGGCCCTCAGCTCCTCTTGTCTTCTGGAGTGCTGTTTGGATGGAAAATAGGATCCTGTCTTACCTAATGATTTATGTGAAAACATGTCATGCTCCTCAATGCCTCTGAGGGGTGTTTTCCCACAGAAATTTGCATATCTGCTCTTGGTGCTGCCTTCACATCTTTACACCAGGCCATGTTTGGCTGCCACTGCTCTTCATGGGACAAAGATGGTATTAACAGTCAGGGCCCCATAGTGTGCCCTTTCCTTTGCAGATCCGTTGGTTCCCCTGTGAGGCCCCTGACTGCATTCAGGGTCTCCTTGCTTTGCTTTCCCTTCTGAAGTAGAGCTGAGGCTGTCTGAGAGAGACCCTGCCTCTCTAAGCTGGGCTAAGCTGTATCTTGAGCAGGGGAGGTGAAAATCTCATCTTTCAGCTGCTGTTTAACAACTGTTCTTACACTGCTGCTAAACAGCACCTCATAACAGGGGGGTTTTTTTGGTGTGTGTCTCTGATACCCCTCTTCTTGTGTTTCTTTACAGCTGATAAATGTTTCTAACATTTTGTGCATGTGTAGGTGACACAAAAGTGCCCTTACATTGCAAATGGGTTTAGCTCTGTTGGTGTATTGCATGTCAGCTGGAAGAAAATCTCCATGCACTTCCTTTGCTTTGGCATGAAACCCACTTCTCAGTTTATACCACCCTGGGGAGTCCTTGACCTCATCTGGAAATCAGGACTTCAGGTTGGGAGGGTAATCTTCAAGACATAGTTCCTGGAAAAGAAAGTGAGGTGTGGTGAAAAATGCAAACTAACTGCTGCTAAATGGTTAGGTGGGAACTAGGTTGGCATGCTTAGAACCTCCTGCAGCTCCAGTGAGAACAGGATGAAATGTGCATCTACATCATTTAAACTCAGGGTATGAGAAGATGAATAAGATGTAGACTGCAAACTATGTTTTCTGTTCATTTGCTGGGATGGAAAAAAAGCCTTCATATAGATGCCACATGTTGAACTAGAAGTAATATGATTTTTTTCCCCATGGTGTAATGAGGTAGGTCCTGTACTTGTCAAATTCATTGCTTACATAGGATGTTAGGGAAAATTTATGTCCTGAAAGAGTGGTCAGGCATTGGAACAGGCTGCCCAGGGAGGTGATGAAGTCATCATTCCTGGAGGTGTTCAAGAAACATGTAAACATGGCACTCTGGGACATGGTTTAATGGGCTTGGTGGTGTTGGGTTGATGGTTGGACTTGATGATCTTAGAGGGCTTCTCCAGCCTTAATGATTGTATGATTCAGTGCCTGCTCTTGTGGTTTTTAGCACCTGGCCATCTTTCATTTCAAGAATACCCTCTTGTTTTTGTCCATCCACACTTTGGCACCTACTGGTGTTGCAGAATTATAAACCACTTGAATGTAGTGGTAAGGGAATAGATTCTAAACTTTATCTGCTCTACACAATGCATGTCAAATAATGAAAAATTCCTTCTCTTTTTCCACTGCAGACCTCTGGGTGCTCAGAATCAGGAAGAGTTTTGGAACTAATCACCTGGTCTCACTTTTTCACTCCTGCTCTCCCTATCCTGCCTCCATCCCTCTCCCAGTTATGAATTACTAGCATTATGAAGAAGGCACACTCTTGGTTTTGTTGAAAGTTGTAAAATATTCACTAGAATCATATAAGAATTTGTCCTGCTGCTGGCAGAGAGCAGCCCTATAAACAATGTGCTCCTTTGTTTGCTCGAAGCATAGTACCAAATGGATTATGTGTAACAGCCATCTATAGAGCTTTTATTTCATCTCCATTCAGGCTCTGTGTGTTTTGCACCGCTTTTAATGAGTCTGCCTGAACTGTGGTAACCCCATGGCACATTTGTAAGCAAGAGATATTAGATGAATCAGCCCCTTCCAGGACTGCATTATGAGGAGACGTGCTTTCATTACAGGATTTATTTTATAGGTGCTAGACCCCAGCGAGAGGATGCTGTGGGCACAAGCAGCACTTATCTGCTCTCTAAGGCCAAGTTCAGGGTCTGTGAATCTCCTTTCCCACAGTCAAATCTCCATTCGCTGCGTGGCTTGAAACACAACCTGTATTTATTTTGTGCATGACCCCTCCGTTGCTCCCCTTCTGCTTCACACTCATACTGCAATGATTGATAGCTCTTTATAAAATACTCCATAAAGAACTATTTTACTTCCCCATCACCACCAAAGCTTGGGTTGCGCCCCCCCCCCCCCCCCCCCAAACAAGTACCAACGCCAGCATCTCGCAGCAGAGTGAAAAGCCTCTTCCTCCTTCTGCCTTTCTGATGTGTGAAGGTTTCCTTTCCGGCACAGGAAATGTTTATTCACCAGCAATAGAGCTCTCTGTTGTCAAAACCGAAACACATATTCATATAAGCACCAAAAGATGCCCTGTTTTTTCCTGTGGAGGCCTCTGAAGGTTTTACTTTCTTTCTTTCTTTCTCTTCCTTCCTTTCTTTCTTTCTTTCCTTCTTTCTTTCTTTCTTTCTTTCTTTCTTTCTTTCTTTCTTTCTTTCTTTCTTTCTTTCTTTCTTTCTTTTTCTTTCTTTCTTTTTTCTTTCTTTCTTTCTTTCTTTCTTTCTTTCTTTCTTTCTTTCTTTCTCTCTTTCTTTCCTTTCTTCCTCTCTTTCTTTCTTTCTTTCTCTCTTTCTTTCTTTCTCTCTTTCTTTCTTTCTCTCTTTCTTTCTTTCTCTCTTTCTTTCTTTCTCTTTTTCTCTCTTTCTCTCTCTCTTTCTTTCTCCCTCTCTCTTTGTTTCTTTCTCTCTTTCTCTCTTTTTCTCTTTCTTTCCCTGTTTTAACATAGTTTACAAATGTTACCAGAGCAAACCAGGATTCACAAGTGGCACAGTGCTCTATTTAAGTCATTTATGGCTTGTTTGACTGGAATCTTTTCTCAAGACCTTTTGTTTGTACTGCTGCTCTGCCATCACTATCAGAATCAGAACTGGGTGGGGGTTGCACTGGAAGTACTGTAACAAAACAGAAGCCAACTGCCAGCACAGTTACAAAGTAGATAAATACAAAGCCACGTGCTGGCTTAGAAGCCTCATCTTCCTCCTTTCTGTGTGTTTCTTGAAGTGTTTAGTTGTTTAAATATTATAGCTCAGGCAAGTCTTGGCTTCCTAAATAGAGGACCTAGTGGAAAAACTGGGGATGGTGAAAGAAATACAAGAGATGCCATTGCTTTGGATAACCCCCAGAAGAGCTAGAGATTCAGGTCTGGAAGAAGTCACTGTTAAGGTTGTAAATTCCATGGTTGGAAGGTGGCTTTGGCAAGCAATTACAGGCAGTAAGGAAAAAACAGGTTGAAGTGTGAGGCGCTGAGTCTTAACGAGAACAGCCCAGGGCTGCAAGTATCACCTTGTGCTAATTGCAGTCTCTGCTAGCTAGCAGCAGTGGAGAGCAATGCCCAGGAATTCAGAGTACCATGAAGAAAAAGGCAGAGAGGTCATAAAACATAGCTTGTTATTACAGGAACAGGAAGAAGTCTAATGGTGAAGACAAATTAATTAGCAAAGAAAACTACTTGGGGGAATATTTTCTAATTTTCTAGGCTGTGGGTTTGTTTATTTTTTAATTCCAGTAGCAAATCATCTCCCCAGCCCCAGTTTGTGCAAAAACACACAGTGGCAGACTCTTTTATTCGTAGCTTTACTTTCTAATAAAGAAATCCTTTCCTGTTGGGTGTGAAGCTGCATGTTTTTCACTCGGGGTGTTTTTCACTCTGTTCTTCCTTTGTGTGAGAACCTGCCCTCTGCATTTCTTAGATGAATTTTGGGTTGGGTTATGGAAAAGTACTGGGGCAGCTTTGCCTGCAATCCTATAGCTGTCTAAGGCTACAAAGCCTTGTATTCTTACAATAAGTAGTAGTTATAAAGGGTCCTGCCTTCTTAAGCTATCCACGGAGTCAAGTTTCTCCCTCTCTCTCCTCTCAGAGACACCGATCGGGGTCCGTGCCCTGTGCCACACTTGCCCTTTTCCACACACTTTTCATTTCTGATTTTAGTAGTGCAGCCACAGTCCCTCTACTGTGTTTGATGCTGTCATAAACATGTGTGTGTGCATGCATGAGATACACCAAGGTAAAGAGAGACAGACCCTGAATGTAGTAGTGGATGTATGGGTTTGCTGCAGCATCTCTGTTTTGGCTTCAAAGGATCACAGTATGCCAGGGTTGGAAGGGACCTCTGAAGATCATTGAGTCCAACCCCCCTGCCAGAGCAGGACCATAGAATCTAGCACAGGTCACACAGGAACACACCCAGATGGGTCTCTTGAAAGTCTCCAGGGAAGAAGACTCCACTACCTCTTTGGGGAGCCTGCTCCATTGCTTTGTGACCCTCAGAGTGAAAAAATTCCTCCTCAGGTTGAGGTGGAACCTCCTGTGCTGTAGTTTATATCATTGCCCCTTGTTCTGTCACAGGGTGCAAGTGAGCAGAGCCTGTCCCCTCTCTCTTGACACCCACCCCTCAGATATTTGTAAACATTTGTCAAATCCCCTCTCAGTCTTCCCTTCTCCAGACTAACCAGCCCCAGGTCTCTCAGCCTCTCTTCACAAGGCAGTCCCTTCATCATTCTTGTAGCTCTCCGTTGGACTCTCTCCAACAGATCCCTGTCCCTCTTGAACCAGGGAGTCCAAAACTGGATGCAATATTCCAGGTGAGGTCTCAGCAGGGCAGAGTAGAGGGGGAGGAGAACCTCCCTTGATCTGCTGGACACACTGCTCTTAATGCAACCCAGGATCCCATTGGCCCTCTTGTCCACAAGGGCACATTGCTGTCCCATGCAGCACTTGTTGTCCACCAGCACTCCTTCTCCACAGGGCTGCTCTCCTGCAGATCACCTCCCAGCCTGTACTGGTGCAGTTTGTTAGTCCTTCCCAGATGAAGGACTCTGCACTTATCCTCACTAGGTTCCTCTTTGCCCATCTCTTCAGTCTGTTTGCTTCACTTTTTACATGTCAGTCTTCAAATACCAATACCTGACAGTGAGAGACTGTCAGTGAGAGACTGAACTGCCCTGAAGACAGCTTCTGATCGGAATGAAAATGTCCATCACGCTTGATGTGCCTGCACTCTGTGTCACTGAGCTGCAAAAACAAGCAGCACCTGCACACTCCTGAGGAGGGGACTGAAATAGAAAGAAGATTACAAAAGTATTTGGAAGCACTTAAAAAGGCTGATGGAGCACTTGAGGGGAGGGCTTGCTTTAATGAATATTTGTGTTGCTGGGTGATAAGCATGGATTTACTTAGCAGGGCTTTACTGTTTATGTGCACTTCGAGCCTACATTTTAATGAGTATGAAGGCATGCAGATCAAGTATCTGGGCACTTATTTTCATTACAATTAACGATTAATGAATTAATTCCCAGCATTTAATTAGACTGAATTTAAACACAGCACATTTCAAGCTCAGAACTCTGGAAAGCATTTAAAAGAGTGAAACTTTGTGCTGTCAGACATCAGTTATGGATGTTTAAATCCCAGAATCACAGACTTGTTTAGTTTGGCAAAGAACTCTCAGATCAATGAGTCCAACCATTGACCTAATGCCACCAAGGCCAATAAACCTTTTCCTGAAATGCCATGTCCACATCACACAGAATCACAGAATCACCAAGGTTGGAAGAGACCTCAGACATCATCAAGTCCAACCTGTCACCACAGACCTCATGACTAAACCATGGCACCAAGTGCCACATCCAATCCTCTCTTGAACACCTTCAGGGATGGTGACTCCACACCTCCCTGGGCAGCACATTCCAGTGGCTAACAACTCTCTCTGGGAAGAACTTTCTCCTCACCTCCAGCCTAAACTTCCCCTGGTGCAGCTTGAGACTGTGCCCTCTTGTTCTGGTGCTGGTTGCCTGGGAGAAGAGACCAACCCCCTCCTGGCTACAACCACCCTTCAGGTAGTTGTAGACAGCAATAAGGTCTCCCCACATGTTTCTGGAACACCTCTAGGAATGGTGTGACTCCACCACCTCCTGGGGCAGCCTGTTCCAATCCCTGACCACTCTTGCAGTAAAGATTTTTTCCCTAATATCCAACCTAAACCTCCCCTGGTACAATTCCAGGCCATGTTTTGGGAAGGTGCATCTAAAAAGGTAAGCTAACTGCTACTTTAGAAGCTGATCCAGTTTGAAGGTCAGAGAAGTTCAGATAACATGCAGCAGTTAATCCTTTCCATTCCTCTTCTCCCCACTTCACTTAAAGTCTAACATTTTCTTAGGAAAATCTGGTGATATGCTTTCAGTGTCTTGCCTTGCTGAAAACAAGCTGCAAGCTTCCAGTGCTTTTCATTCCTCCTGGAGCTGTCAAGAGGCTGCAACTGTTGTGAGTATCAAAATGTTTGGATGTGTCAGCTCGCAAACCAGTCCTTGTTGCACTGAATAAAAACAGAAGGAAGCCTGGAAAGTGAAGCTACCTAACAAGTTAGTTAACGAGCATACATCCTGTGTTTGCTACCTCCCACCGTGAAGGAATCCCAAATATTGAGCAGGAACTTTTTGTGTCAGGTCTCTGGCAAGATCACAGGTGTAAGAGTTACTGTCTTTCTGTGGTAACCTATCTCTGCAACTGTGAGGGTCACAGAGCGCTGGAACAGGCTCCCCAGAGAGGTTGTGGAGTTTCCTTCTCTGGAGACATTCAAGCCCCATCTGGATGCATTCCTGTATGACCTATACTGGATTCTATGGTCCTGCTCTGGCAGGGGGATTGGATTCAATGACCTCCAGAGTTCCCTTCCAACCCCTCACATCCTGTGAGCCTGTGAACTCATTTTCCAAATTACAATTGAAAAGTCCATCCAAGAATTGAGTGAGGATTGAATTTTATTAGTTTTATTTTTAATTGCACTTTGGAATAATGAATAACTTGGAGGCAAAATGAAATGTTGTAAGATGACAAAACCCTGCAAACTAGTTTTAAACCCACTGCCTAAATATTTTTGTTAGAATAGAATAGGATAGAATAGAATAGAATAGAATAGAATAGAATAGAATAGAATAGAACATACCAGGTTGGAAGAGACCTTCAAGATCATTGTGTCCAACCTATCATCCAACACCACCCAACCAACTAAGCCATGCAACCAAGCACCGTATCAAGTCTCCTCCTGAACACCTTCAATGATGGTGACTCCACCACCTCCTTGGGCAGCCCATTCCAATGGGCAATCACTCTCTCTGTGTAAAACTTCCTCCTAACCTCCAGCCTAAACCTCCCCTGGTGCAGCCTGAGACTGTGTCCTCTTGTTCTGGAACTGGTTGCCTGGGAGAAGAGACCAACCTCTGCCTGTCTACAACCCCCCTTCAGGTAGTTGTAGAGAGCAATAAGGTCACCCCTGAGTCTCCTTAATAGACCTTTGGTTTACTAATTGTCCAGCAAGGAACTGTGCAACAGTTGTAGAGGTGAGCTGCCATCAGTTGGCCAACCTCATCTACCACCTTTTATGCTGGTAGGTATTTGGATGTATCTGCCACTGAAAGCAGTGAGACTGTGCTGAGATCTGGCCTTGTATTCTGTGAAGAAAAAGCAGATTTGTGTTTCTTTCTTCTGTGCTTCCTTCCCCTGCCAGCCCCAGTCTCACCCACTCTGGTTCCACCAGCTGATCATCTCCATCTCTGCAGCCCCAGGCGGGTGCCCCTTGCCCGAGCCAGGAGAAGCTGAGCTCCGGGCAGGCGTTCGGGTGAGGGCTGGGAGATCCCCTTCAGCTTCATGCTTGGCTGGCTCTTTGTCGGCCGTTGAATGCTCCCCCCTCGGAGGCTTTGTGCGGCGCGGGGGCTGAGGTGTGAGGCGGTGGCCAGCCGCCGGCCGTGCCATGCGTGGACAGAGCATGACCAGTTTGGCTGCAGCCACTCACCGCCGGGCTCGCAGTTACATCACCATCAGCCCATGGCTCAGCCAGACGGAGCCAAACAGGCTCCTCGTTGTTTTTCCTCTTTTCATGGATAAGAAGAAAGCCTGGGAAAAGAGCAGGGATCCCAGACCTTCCTTGGGAACAGCCAAATATTGTCTGCATGGTAATGAAGGGAACAAAACCACAAGGCACAGAGTGCTCTCTCCCCCTGCAAGCCGGGGCTCACAAAAGCAGGGTGTGTAATCGGAAGGAGTGGGTGAGGAAATAACCCACGGTCCCCCCCAGCACCGGGCAGCAGCTTATCAGCAGATCCTGCTGCAGCTCCTGGGAAGGCCAAGCACCCAGAGTGCTTTCCTCCTTTCTGATTTTCAGGGCAATGTCCCTTTGCCCATGCTCTGGGGGCTGTGTCGATCTGTTACTACAGCAGCCAGCTCTTTCCAAAAACTCAAGGTAACACTCAGCATCCACTTGTGATTCCAGCCCCCTTCCACCCACAAAGTCAGGGTGGGTGCATATGCACAGCTTGTCCTGGCTTTTGCAAGCTCCTGACGTTATCTGAAGAGGCAGTGATACCTTGTTTGTTCTGGTTTGAAATTCAAAAGAAGTTGAATTTTTCTGGGTGCAATGAGCCTTTGTTGTTGTTCCTTTCAAGAGTGGAAAAATGAATTGGCTTTGTGTCTGCTTTGGACACCATGAGCTCCCAAACCATTCCCATCTGCTGGGGCAGGTCCAGCTCCAATGATATTTCTGTGTTCACAAACATCCATCTCTTGGCAGCCAGACAAGGTGTCCCTACGGAGAAACATGGTTGTCATGGGAAACTGTGATCATGGAGAGAGAAACAAGTTTTGTGAGCTGTTAGGGGACTTGTCTGTCTGTATCATGAAGGCAGGAAGCAGGCTTGTACTCTGGAAACCAGAGCAGAGCATGGCCATGGAGCCATGAGCTCGTGGAAGGCTTCTGCTGCTGGACTCTTCCATCACATCTTTGCATGGGCTGAGATCACAATTCCCAAATAACTCTCTACAATGTCACTGTGTCTACATTGAGTCCATATTGGAGCTAAGTTCTAGCAGTTACTCTATCACACAATGACCCCTGCCCAGCAGAGAAGGGGAATCAGGAAAAGGAGAGAAGATCCACAGGTTGAACTGGAAACATGCACACTTGAGAGTTATCTGGTGTTGTCTGCAGCTACATTTTCATTATCATCAGTATTTTACCATATGTTTTTGTGTCAACATTGTTACATAAGCTAAACTAGTCTGCCCTAGTCCAGTGTTTAGTTGTCTGGTTTATGTATAGGGCAAAGAGTGCTTCCTAGAAGCCTCTTCCTAAACCACAGTTTGATGTGATTCTTGTCCAGCCTATGCACATGGGTTTCTTCTAGAGAAAACTATGATGCAGAGCTTAGGAAGGAGTTTTTCAGCACAAGGGTGGTGAGACTCTGAAATAGGCTGCCCAGGGAGGTTGTGGATGCCTCCTCCCTTGGGGTGCTCAAGGTCAGGCTGGATGAGGCCTTGAGCAGCCAAGTCTAGTTGACTGCCCATGGCTAGGAGTTTGGTGTAGAATGGAATAGAATAGAATCAATCAGGTTGGAAGAAACCTTTGAGATCATCTAGTCCAACCTATCATCCAACACCATCTAATCAACTAAACCATGGCACCAAGCACCCCATCCAGTCTCTTCCTAAACACCTTCAGTGATGGGGACTCGAGGGGCCCAGATTATCTCAGAGGTCCCTTCCAACCTAAGCTATTTTATGATTTTATGATTACATGTGTGGTATGAAAGATAGCATATAAGGTCTCAAGAAAAATACAGAACCTTGTACCCCCATTGACTACATAGTCATAAAGCTTTCCTGCTGTCTGCAGGGATAATTTTTTTTCTGCTAATGCAAGAGATCTGTTTACAGCTCTGCACCATAACCTCACCACTTGGTTACAGAATTACCCACTAGTTGAAAAGAAAAGCTGCTAGAATTAGAACAGAGTCTTCATTCAGATGTCCTTTTGCAAAGAAGGAGCTCAATCCGTGTTCTCAGTTGTGGTGGTTTACTCTGACAGGCAGCATAATGGGAAGAATTGTCTCAGCTGCTTACAACTGCCATGAGCTTGGTAATAATTAATTATGTAAATAGAGGTGGTGTTCATTTCTGTTGACAAAACACATTCCCTTTGCACGTGAAGATGAATTGCTGCTTCCCAGAAGGGGCCAAGCCCTGAGCAAAGGTGCTAAATGTGCAGATACCCTTGCAGGAGGTTTCTCAGATGTGCACTGAGGGTTGCAGTCCATTATTGAAACGTGTCAGTGGCATCAGCCTGGTTACAGTGAGGATCTTACAGCCTGGGGTGTTGGGTTTTTTTTACTCCAAAACTTAATTTGACTGACTAGGGAGAAATAAAACTAAAGCCTAAAAATACTAGTGGTTCACACCTTGTCTCTGCTTTGGTCAGACACCAGCATGTTCTTGGAAAACCATTGGCAAGGATGTCTCCCTCCTTACTCATCTGAAAAGATGAGAAAACACAAAAGTGAGGCTTGGCTTCGGCAGCTTTCCCCAGAGATTAAGGCAGCCGCTCAACCAGCTAACAGAGGCTGTATCAAAGCTTCTTTTTCATTCCAGAAGTGTACGCGATGCGCCTGAAATCATTGCAAAGCCAATTTACAAGTCGGACAAAGCACTTCTACGGCTTCTCGATCCTTGTGTAACTCTTTAGTGCCCTCCCCTGTCCCAGCCTGGAAACGCCTGCGTCTGGCAGGGAAACTGCCTGTGGTTAGGAGAAGATTGCGAGTTTATTTCTAAGATGAAATTGTACCGTTGCCTGTTTTCTCTCCAAATTCAGTGTCAGTCTTAAGTGGGGAAGGGGGCATTTCACTGGAGTGAAAACATCAAAGTGTGTGCGCTCTGTCTTTACAATCATAGAATTGTTAGGGTTGGAAGGGATCTGAAGGTTCATCTAGTTCCACCCCTGCTGCCATGGGCAGGGACACCTCACACTACATCAGGTTGCTCACAGCCACATCCAGCCTGGCCTTAAAAACCTCCAGGGATGGGGTTTTTCCCACCTCCCTTTCTAGCTTGCACATTGTTTTCCAGTGGTGATAATGATGATGATGATGGTGACTTCTCAGTGAAGTGCATCAGAGAGGCAAGTGGCAAAAAAAAGTCAGGTTGACAATGAGAACTCACCACTGTCCAATTCAGCCAGATATCCTTTCATCTGGGTTACTTGGCACAGAACACGGGGTGCATTTCATGTAGATGACAGGATGGGTGTGCTAAATTGGCACATTAATCAAAGAAGGAGAGATGTTAAGGGTGGTGGAGGTAAGATATAGGAGAATGAAGCAAAGGATCTATTGTGTTTGCAGGTGCAGGGCACTCATTGTTACTTTAAGATAGCTTTACTGGCACTGTGGACAACCAGGACACTGTCTTCACTGTCTTGTCTGCCCTGGGACCGTATCCTTGCATCCCCACTGCATGCCTGTCCCATGCAAGAGTGTGTGGTTCTGATGCACAGTCAGAAGACTCAGATTTCCCTAGATTGTGGGGAGAGGTTAGCTGAGCAAGCTGTGGTCCTTGATTGGAAATGGTGCTTCAGTAGTATCTACCTACACCAATGTCCACCTTATTTCCTTTCTAGTAAAGAGCATTTTCCCTGTGTGTTCCTCATCTACCTGTCACCCCCTCCCTACAGGATGTGAAATTCATTGATAAATTAAGCTGCCACGTTCTGGGCTTGTCCCTTCTCTGTTAAGTTCATAGCTTTGAGCGTTGTACCCAACACTGCTATGAGAAGCATCAGAGTAAAGCAGCATGAAAGGTTTTTTCAGTTGTGGGCTTTTAAGTTTTTGGTCTGTTTTCTTTCATTTCATTATAATTTTCTGGGATGATTTATAATTGTAATTTCCTGGACTAGAAAGAAATCTACATTCTGCTTTCTAATGGTTTCCTTCTGCCACGCAGTGGGTGCTAAAATAAGAAGCTGTCCATCTGTCTTCCTTTGGTATACAGGTACCTTTTACATGACTAAAATTGGATCTTATATCCCACAAGGCATTTATATGGGTTAGCTTCTCTTAATATGCTTTAAAGGCAAGTAAATGGGAAAAAAGAAAGACAGTAACTAGAATATATAGGTCAAAGATTTCTCCATCCTTCAGATAATCCAGTTATTTGAAAAAGAAGCAGTAATCCTAAAAGCTGAGCTTACCCAAATCAATTATAAACATTGCTCCAAAATGCCTCATGGATTTTATGGTGTGTTTCAAACTACCTTTGTGAAAATTGCATATTTCAGTCAAACCCCAACCCAACACCAAAAATGCCTCGCTTGTTTGTTGGCTACTGGCAGGGAATGCTTTCAAGTGGTGATTTGAAAATGTTCTGCTTCCAAGTATTTGCACTGAGTGTGCCAAGTCTGAACTGAAGATCTTCAGCATTTGTCAGGATATCATCTGGACCAAATCCCCAGAGCTCCCTTCCAAATCCTACCTGAGGTATTGAAACCAACCAGGAGCTACTTTCCATTTTGACACTGAGCATTTATATTTTGGCATTGAATATATCATGACCATCTCAACAGGTTAATCTGTGCAGAGTTCACTTTAAGATTGAGGCTTCTTGATATTTCACAGATTCAGATTGCATCAGGTTGGAAGGGACCCTAAAAGGTCATCTTGTCCGAGCCCCCTGTAGTCAGCAGGGACATCTCCAACCAGATCAGGTTGCCCAGGGCCACATCAAGTCAGATCTCGAATGTCTCCAGTGATAAGAGCTCAACCACATCCCTGGGCAACCTGTCCCAGCATTTTACCACTCTCACAGTAATGAACTTCCTCCTGATGTCCAACCTAAATCTGCTCTGCTCCTGTTTCAAACCATTGCCCCTCATCTTATTGCTACGAGCCCTTACTAAATAGCCCTTCCCCAGCCTCCCAGACATCTATCTGTCAGACACCTGTCTGCCCAGAGTGGTTCAAAACTAAAAGGAGGAGAAGGCTAATTAGGAAACCCAGGTTTTACTTCAGAACAAAGAAAAGAGCACTTCAATGCACAGTGAAAGATATATAACATGTCAAGGCTTTGCTAAGCATGAATCAATGCTGTTATTTGTTGTATCTTTTATAATGTTCACTCATTGACAGGATTTCCAACCACACCACACTAGTGAGCTCACCTTCTTCCAGCACCCCTGTTGTCTCATCCTGTTGCCTGCCTGTGGCCATTCTGAGTCAATTCCTTTTTTATCGCTGCACTTCTGGGAGGCTGAACCACAAAACTGTATAACTATTATGCTGCTGCTTCTTTATCTTCAAAGACCAGAATAATTTATCTTTCTCTGCCTTTTGCTGAAGATAAATGTTGGGACACAGGGCCATACGTGGCTGCTGCTCGCAGCAATGAGAGATTTGGTAGCTGTTGTTATGTGTTGAAAACTCAAATGTTGGCTAAATGTCATTAAAAGGGGTTTAACAATAGGTCTTTGTGAGGGATAAATGTAAGAAATTATTATGTTTCTGCAGGTATTCAGAGGGCTGAAGTGAAAACAGTTTCTGACTGGAAGAGAGACTCAGTTTGAATGGGTTTTGCTATTTGATGGTTTTCAGGTCTAGGGGATACACAATGACTCAAACAGCTGAGACAAGCCTCAAGAGGTAATTAGAAACAGGCATGGGTGAAAATAGAGAGAATTTTTTGTCCTAAGTGAGGTTCAGAAAGGCATGTTCACCTGTGTGCTAAGAAACCTGCCCTTGCTGTTTAATTTCTCTTGCATTCAGGAAAGGTGACTTTGGACACTTTTTGTACTAAACTACTTTATTTCTAAAGGTGTGCTGGATGTTGCTAGCTTCTGCATTTGGCTCCTGGCTACCTGCTCAGGACAGAAAGAGAATAGAATAGAATAGAATAGAATAGAATAGAATAGAATAGAATAGAATAGAATAGAATAGAATAGAATAGAATAGAATAGAATAGAATAGAATAGACCAGGTTGAATGAGACCTTCAAGATCATCGCATCCAATCTACCATCCAACACCACCTAATCAACTAAACCATGCAACCAAGCACCCCATCAAGTCTCCTCCTAAACACCTCCAATGATGGCAACTCTGCCACCTCCCCAGGCAGCACATTCCAATGGCCAATCACTCTCTCTGTGTAGAATTTCTTCCCAACATCCAGTCTGAACCTTCCCTGGTGCAGCCTGAGACTGTGTCCATCTTTTCTCTGAAAGAGAGATTGGTTCTAATGCTGCATTTATCATGAAACATGATGAACTGCATAGTATGAGAGTGCTCCTTCCTGAGCTGGAGTGAGCTTCTGTACCACATGCTAAGTGGGCAGCAAGCAGCAAACCGGTCTGTTGCCTGTGCCTCACTGGAGATTCAGCACACAGAAATCAGCATCACCACGATGATCCTTTGCAGTTCCAGCTGCAAGTGGGAAGGATTAACCAAAATCCCCCAGCAGATGACTACAGTGTATTCTAAAGTGGTATAGAAAATACTGTAGACTTTAAAGTGTGCAAATATCTCCCTGTTATGACTTACAAATTAGATTCCTCAGTTCTACTGGGAGCAAGGCATTCTTCCAACTGTAGGATTCTTAGACAGGTTAACTCACTTCTACAATCTTTGAATTTTTAGCAGGAACAAGTTTTCACATCCTAGCTAATTTATATTGGCAAAATACAGCTTTCCTTTCTTTTCTGGCAAGAAGTGCTTTCGCCTTGTTGGGCTGCAGCTTGAAGCTAGGAAACTTCACTCAGTTGCTTAAACAAATCTAATGTAATGATGTTCCAGCAGTGGCTGTGAAAGGGGGAGGCTCTATCAGTTGCCCAATTTCTCTGCTTTGCTCAGCTTTTTGTTTTCCTAGAGAGGAAGACATCAATTTTGAGCCATGTGCTTGGGAAAAACCAGCCTTGGTTTCACAAGGCAGAAGCCCCTAAAGATCTCTGGTGACATTCAGATCAAGGCTTGCCCTCAGATTGAGTCTCTTTCCTGTTCATCACTTCTTCCCTGTGTAGCTGACATCAGCTGAAATGACCAGCTCTTTGGGATGCCCAACTGCTCTTCCTCACAAAGACACAGAGCCTAATGCCATGAACTTTGCTTCAGCCTTGTTCTTCTGGGAAAGAAAGCTCTTTTTCAGCTGACACTGCTGCTTGCCCTGTTATTGACAACGTGTATGTTTAACAACATAAAGATACACTGAATAAAAAGTCAAATAGGCAGTACCACATTGCAGCCTTTGAACTGGACTGGTTTTTACTCAGTGAAATGCAGAGAATTCCCACCTCCAAACTACTGATTCTATGATTTATTTAAAGCCCTGTACCAGGAGATTACTTCCCACCCCCAACCCTTTTTTCTCCCTCAAAAACTATCAGCTGCATCTTATCTACCATGCTGTGAATGATAAAGTAATTCAGCCTTTCCAAATGAAAATTAAACATGCTGCAAAGAAGAATTAACTTAAACAGAATATAAGTCATATGATAAGAAAACACCTTTGCAGTGAGTCAAATCCCTGGCCCAACAGTTCTTCAAACTAAATTTCACTTCAGGTGGTGTGTTAGTTAGCTACACATTAGATTAAATACAAATGGTGCTTTATGTCCACTAACTCATCTAGTTTGAGAATGAGATTCAGATTGGATGTGAGGAAGAAGTTCTTCCCCATGAGGGTGGTGAGACACTGGAACAGGTTGCCCAGGGAGGTGGTAGAAGCCTCATCCCTGAAGGTTTATAAAGCCAGGCTGGATGTGGCTCTGAGCAACCTGATGTTGTGTGAGGTGTCCCTTCCCATGGTAAGGTAGTTGGAACTGGATGATCCTTGAGGTCCCTTCCAACCCTAACAATTCTATGATTGATTCTATGATTCTGTATTATGCTCAGGGACAGGACAAGAAGTAATGAGAACAAACTTGAACATAGGAAGTTCCATCTAAACATGAGGAGGAACTTCTTTGAAGGTAATGGAGTGCTGGACAGGGCTGCTCAGAGAGGTGGTGGAGTTTTCATCTCTGGAGACATCCAAAACTTGTCTGAATGTGTTCCTGTGCAACCTGTCCTAGGTGAACCTGCTCTGGCAGTGGGGTTGATCTAGGTGATCTCCAGAGGTCTCTTCCAACTCCACCATTCTGTGACTCTGTGTAACGTCAAGGAGCATGTCAGAGTTAGATACAGCACCATGAAGTAGAAATATTTCTGCATTGTTCTAATGCTGCATTAAGTAGATGTTGCATTACTGAGGCAAAAGCATCCCACCTACACGGCAGGGCTGAGATGTCTTCTTGATACAGATTTAAACCAGACTGTCACTACATTTGAAATGTCTTTTCATTATATATATTTAACATGTTTTTCACTATAAATGGTTTGTAAATGAAATTGTCTTTCATTGGAATGTTATCCAAACTATACCCTGTCTGAAAAGGAGATTTTAGCAGCACATGAGGGCATTTGAGCCACTTTGGAAGGAGATGGCACAGAAGCACAGCTCCTCTTGGCATTACAGGGTGAATCTGTGAGCATCACTGGATGCTCAAAGGGAGGATCTCCTTTACACATCATGCAGACAAAGCTATTGGAATAAGCGGGTAGTGTTGATCATACAACAGGTCCAAATGAGGAACCCCAACTACCCACCATCTCCTGGAAGACATCATGGACTGGAGAGAAAGCAGAGATTTTGGAACAATTCCCCAGGAAGTGAGGTTTGCTTTACAGCAAACACCCCAAGGAGTCCTTCAACAGTGTATTCTTGGGAGGTTAGTGAGCTTGGACTTAGTGTTAGCCACAGATGTGAATGCTGGTGGTGCTTAAGTCCAGAGACTTAAGGACCTGGAGAAGAATTCCCGATCTCAAATCTCTTTGTGAATAGAGCCTCTAATTCTGCCAAAGTGATGAATGCCTCTTCCAGCAAGGAGCTGTTAGACCATCTGCTGAAAAAGCTCACCAGAGAGCTCAGCCCTGTACACAGAAGGCCACTTGGCTTCTTTTCTTTTTTTTTGCTTTGGAGTTGTGCTACACAGAAGAATGCTAGGCAGGGTGTGTGTGTGTGTGTGTGTGTGTCATGTTCTTGCTGGCTAGTACCACTAAAAGAGATTGCTAGGATTTACATCAGCTGAAGCTCTTTTTAATCTCAGCATCTGCATTAGGCAGTACAATGAGGAGGATTAATCCACCCTGGATGTTATGAAGGCGCAGATTGCTGTGGCTGTCTTTAATCAAAACCCAAGAGGCACAACCTTCTCAGAGACAGTTTTCTCTTACTGTGGGGGTTTGCTTTCGTCAGTCCCAGTGATGAATTTCATCAGATGTCAGCAACAAGGAGAACTTCATTTTCAATATTCTTGTAATGGAGGGGTTTTAGTTGGCCTGGTGCCCTCTGACAATCAATATATTGTAGAACTTTATTTCCTCACTTTTTTTTTGACACAAGTTCTGTTTGGTGCCTGGGAAATCCCTATTGGATGCTTCCTTAAACCTGTCTTGCACATCAAATAAATGCTGCAGACTCTCTTAGAAGCTATGATGTGAGTTTCTGGGGTAACAGTCCATTCTTTAAAATTGAGTTTGAAATTTTGATTATTTCACTCCTCCAACACACTTCCTTTTCTTTACATGTGACAATAACTCCCTAAACCTTGGAGTGAACACTAATGAAAACTCATTTGCCACTCTCCTGTACTGAAACACTCTGTTTCATAACAAAAAGGCTTCTTATCCTCCTTGAAAGTAAGAGAGAATTCAGTTTGGGGATTATTATTTAAGCAGCTGCTAACCACAACACACCTCAGAGTTGAGAGCACATGAAGAATGATGCAAATGAAAGCAGACAGCCTTTGCAAACCATTTGTCTCTGAGTTGACAAAATTATTTATGGAGATGCAAAGGAGAAGAATTAGAGAGGGACCAGTTGCATCTTATGTAAAAATCATGCTGATGGAAACAAGGGCAAGAAAATACAGCCCTACTAATTGAGACAGTCAGATTGCTGAAAGCTGGAGCATCCTTACACTGAAGCAGCAGCATTCCTTGTGCAAAACCTGTTTCATTTAACCCCCCTCCCCTCCACCCAATCAATCTATTGATAATATTGATACCCACATTATTAACAGTGTTTCTAAGGTACTCACAGATCTCTGTGATGTCTAAAACAGCCCACCTCCAATCCAAACAATGAAACCCCAACCCAACAAGAAGCCAGAAAACAAAAACCCACCAAAAAAAATCCCCAACAGTCAAACCAAAAAAACCACAATCTCCCAAACCCCAATCATCCCAGTTTTAGAGAAGAGGACAAAGAGGAATACAGCAAATCTCTGTTGAGCAAACAATTGAACTTGAACAAACATCTGGATGTACTTTTTCCTTTTCTTTTTCTTTCTCTCTGTGATCACAGAATCAACAAGGTTGGAAGAGACCTCTGCTCTTCCTCTCTCCTAAACCACGCTCCTGTGTGACCTGGTATAGGTGATCCTGCTCTGGCAGAGGGGTTGGACTGGATGAGCTTTCAAGGTCCCTTCCAGCCCCTAACATTCTGTGATTCTATCTGCACATGCAGGTATTTGTAACATGGTTTTGACAGATCCTGACCTAACTGCACTTGGAGTTACCCTGCAAATGGCTTACCTTGTCACTGCTGCTGCTTATCCAGAGTGCTGCTGTACTTAGCCTCCATTTCTTCATACTGTGACAGGTAGTGGGGAAATTTGGCTTAAGAGCAATTTAAGCTGTGCAGAGTTTCTTTGCATAATGTTTTTATCTGAAATATCAAAGGGTAGGCATTTTGCTGATGAAACCTTTAAGAAAAGGTGACCATCTGCTTCTTGGCCCCACGTGTAACTTGGAGGAGACAGCTTCAGAAAGGATGCTGGATTGACATATGGTGACTTTTGGCCATTGGTGAGAGAGCACAAAATCTCCTCTGCATCTTGTTCTTTTGCCATGACATTTGCTCCACTGGTGTTGCCAGATATTTCAGGCCAGAGTTCAATCAAATTTCTCACTGAACAGCATTAGTAGAACACACCTATGAGAGCTAAAAGTGAAGTGTGTTATTATGCATTTCCCTCTTTTATAGTTTCTTACTCCTGCAGTTTAACTGTGAGCTTTGTCTGATGATGCAATGTTTGTTCCACAGGACCTGATACAGAGTTGTGGGGTTCATAGTTAGGGTTAAATTTATCTGGCCATAAAACTTCACTCCAAAACCAGGCCACAGTCAGAACACATCCCTCATGATGCAGTCAGACACAGGCAGTGGGGCTACAGGAGGTAAATGAACTAAGGCTGCTGAAATACTCTTTGGTTTTCTTTTCCTGAGGAGATAAATTCAGTACATGAACCAATGACTATTTTTAATGCTTGGAGTGCAAGGTTTCCAACCTTCTGACCAAGACAGAAATTCTGGATGAATTGTTTCTGTCACATGCAGTAAACAGCAGACAGCTTGAAGCACAAGGGAAGGAAACACATATCTGATAACCTTATATTAAATCTAAACAAGCCAGTTCCTCAGCTGGTATAGAAAGGTGTCTGTCTATTGCTTCTGATTGAGATTTACTGCTTTCCATGTGGCTTGTCCTGAGAAAATGTTCCTTTGATTATCACTGGGTAGTGGGAGATTTTTACACACAGAGGTGGAGCTGATCAATAGCATAAATATTTAACCTTCCTCAGAATATTTGCAGATTGGATGTTGATTCAGCTTCTGCCACAGGAGAAGTTATCTTTAATGTTTAGATACAGGTGTCTGGGAGGCTTGGGTTTGCTGTTATATAATGGCAGCCACTTGAAAGCTGTCCTACATTAGCCTGACTGCTGAGGGAGGATGTGCCTCCCAGAGCACAATGAAACTTTTGCCCCTTGATGGTTAACCAGGTATGAGCCGTGATGCTAAATGCTCCTCTTGCCAATGCTTACACTTGTTTTGCTTAACTCAAGGTGCTCCAATGGATCACAAAGTGGCAAGAAAAGGTTGAAGAGTTTATGGAACAGGAATTCCTGTTTCCTAGACTAAGCAGCTCAGCCCATCTGGGCTTTGCCACCGCACCCACCTTTGTCCATGGAAGCAGGAAGCATTCCTTAGGGAGCCCAGCAGAGTGCACTAAGAGGCTGCTACACATGCAGCTGCTGGGAGATTGCGCTGGGATCAAACGGCTTGAGGATTAATCTGCTTCTGCTGGCTTTTCCTTTAAAGGTGACTATATTCATTTGGAAAACAACAGTACCTTTTATGACTGATCAAAGCTGCCATGTAAAACATTGCAGGGAACTTAACATATGGAAGCTTTCTCTGTGCTGGACTGGACTGCTTTCTTATGAGGTGCTTTAAATACAGTTTCATTTTGAGGACATGACTGAGGCAGCATCATTCATAATATGATTGAGGTCAGCGATTTTATCTCAGAGCAGGTCCTGCTAATCACTGGGTTTCATGTGTTATTGCTTGTGAGGATGACTCTAATTGCATTTCCACCCCGTAAAGGGACTGGTTAACACAAAGAAATCTCATCTCCTTTTGTGGTGTGCTCAGCCCAGCAGTTACTTTTGTTCTAAATTGGGCCTGGCAGCCTCTAGAGTGAATGATTGACATGTCAATGTGCTAACAGAAGCCAGAACAAATTTTCTTGTCTGACACCTCCTTTCCTCCTCCGAATATTAATGGCGAGTGACCCAGCTGAATGAATGAAGAGTGCACACATCCCCCTTGGCTCCGTGCAGATGCTCAGAAATGACAGCAGGACTTGCCCAGGAGAGGACACAAAACCATAAAGCCATCTGGTATTATGTAGTGAGTTTAATCTGTTCATTGACTTGGCCAAATGCTTGGTAAATCAAAAGTTGACAGGAAAAGATTCATAATATTTATGCTTAAAATACAGTCAAAACACCACAGAGAAAAGCAGGAATTGTAGGTGAATTCCTAGAGAAGCACAGGGAGTACAGCTCAGATTCTGACCTGGGAGGATGGGCAAGAAAAACAGAAAAACATTATAGTTAAATAAGAGTCACAAACCAGTCATTTGTTTCGATAATTAGTAGCCTTCAATTACCCTGTGACTAGTTTCAAATAACACAAAGGTACTGATGATCACCACAGGCTTTAATAGTACTTCAGCAGAGATTTCCCAAAACATCCCTGTGAGGCAGCCTTGGAAACCATTGCAGGCACTCAGTATTTGTCAGCTGATAATTAAGATTTGGTTGAATCAAATCTTCTGCTCTGCCTTAGTCTGGATGATGTGTCCAGTTCTGGGCCCCTCAGTTTAAGAAGGATATTGAGACACTTGAGCGTGTCCAGAGAAGAGCAATGAGGCTGGGGAGAGGCCTCGAGCACAACTCTATGAGGAGAGGCTGAGGGAGATGGGGCTGTTTAGCCTGGAGAAGAGGAGGTTCAGGGGAGACCTTATTGCTCTCTACAACTACCTGAAGGGAGCCAGGAGGGGGCTGATCTCTTCTCCCAGGCAATCAGCACCAGAACAAGAGGACTCAGTCTCAAACTGCGCCAGGGGAGGTTTAGGCTGGAGGTGAGGAGAAAGTTCTTCACAGAGAGAGTTGTTAGCCATTGGAATGTGCTGCCCAGGAAGGTGGTGGAGTCACCATCCCTGGAGGTGTTCAAAAAGGGATTGGATATGGCACTTGAAGCCATGGTTTAATTAGTCCTGAGGTGTTGGGTGATAAGTTGGACTTGATATTCTTTGAGGTCTTTCCCAACGTTATTGATTCTACGATTCTATGCAATTCTTTGTTATATTACAGGCTGATAGCATTAAATAAGTAGTCAGAGGGTGAAGACTAGGTGGTGTAATGCGTAATCAGGGAGCAGATTTCTTTATTTGATGGTGTCACTTTGATTTATTACTTCAATAAAATAGATTCCCTTCAAAAGGGTACACTTAAAGATTTCCCATTTAAATGTTTCCAGTGTCTCAGGTGGCAATTCTGCCACAATAGGCAACTGGGAAAAAAAAATCCCTACCAGCATGCAACAGACCATTTCCCTTGATGAGGTCTAGATCCAGTTCAAAGAGAAAGAAATAATTTTTTTCCTCCCTGCATTTTACATATCCTTGCTTTTATCTGCACTACAGTAAAACTACAGCCTATTTTTCACCCTCAATGCCTTTCTCGTCTTTTGAAGGTGCTGCAGCTGAATTCCTTTTGTGCCTTCACAATATCCCAAAGACTGTCAATTCTTCTGCATCCCTACAGGAGACTCTTCATGCACTGAGTGATTTTGGCACTGATTAGTGCAAATTTTCCCTAGTCACCTTTTCTGTTTTCTTCTATACCACATGACAGCCCAGTCAGATTCACCTGGTTGCTGAGGAATCATTTTGTCCTGCTCTTCAAAACCTTTTGTGTGGCCTCACTAGATTGCCCAAGTGTGCTCTTCCATATTCTTTCCTGTTACCACAAAGACCCTTTGGAGTTCATTTCTCCCTTCTACTTCTCAGCTGTTGATATTGCTCCCATTTTTACTTTGCATGCCATACATCTACTTTTACTTTGCATGCCATATATCCACCTAACTTTGCTGTCTAAGAGCTAAATGTCTAATCTAAACCAGGTGTTTAAGTTCCCCTGTAGTTACTGGAGAGCAAGGATACCTTCAGAGCACATTTATTTCATCCCAGTCCAAGATAGGTATCTAAGTTAATGGAGATGAATTGCCTTCTGTCTGGTTTTTCCCTACACAGGGAGTCCAGACCACCATCCTGACCTTTTGAAGTAGGTGAAGCTAATCCCAGTTTGAATCAGATTGCCCAGTTTTCCCAAGCACTATATTCCACTTCTGCTTCAGCAGCTGCTTTCTCTGTACCTTTTCTTCCTCCCTGAAATTCATTTGATACTATTTTCTCTACATAACTGTGCCATTAAAATTTGGTCTTCAAGAATCATAGAATCATAGAATCCATAAGGTTGGAAAGGACCTCAAAGATTATCAAGTCCAACCTGGCACCCAACACCTCATGACTAACTAAACCATGGCACCAAGTGCCACGTCCAATCCCCTATTGAACACCGCCAGGGATGGGGACTCCACCACCTCCCTGGGCAGCACATTCCAATGGCTAACAACTCTCTCTGTGAAGAACTTTCTCCTCACCTCCAGCCTAAACTTCCCCTGGTGCAGCCTGAGACTGTGTCCTCTTGTTCTGGTGATGGTTGCCTGGGAGGAGACCAACTCCCTCCTGGCTACAACCTCCCTTCAGGTACTTGCAGAGAGCAGTAAGGTCTCTCCTGAGCCTCCCTTTCTCCAGGCTAAGCAACCCCAGCTCCCTCAGCCTCTCCTCGTAGTACTTGTGCTCGAGGCCACTCCCCAGCCTTGTTGCCCTTCTCTGGACACGTTCAAGAGTTTCAATGTCCTTCTTAAATTGAGGGGCTCAGGAGTGGACACAGGACTCAAGGTGTGGCCACTGTTGAGTACAGGGGCAGAATGACTTCCCTGCTCCTGCTGGCCTCACTATGCCTGACGCAGAAAGAAAAGATGTAAACTTCTGTTGTAAAAGCTCGCTTCAAACAAACAAACAGGTTAATTTTTAATGTTTCATACTGAAACTTTTATTTCCAGTGTATTTCCATGTTTCTCTGAGTGCCTTTCTGCTCTTTTCAGATGCAAGCCTTTCTGTGTTTTTTTCAGACATAAGCTGATTGAGCAGAACCCTTTCACTCCATTATAGTAGTAAAATCAATAATAAAAGTCCTTTACCTGTAACATTTGGGTTTATTTGTTTAACAGCAAACCAGCTGACAGAATATTTCAAGCTAATAAAATGAAATTAAAAGTACCTTCTTTCATTCTTCATGCATCTTAAAAATAGCCATGTAGTTAATTTTGTATTTAAGACAACAGCCAAGCAGTTAATTTACAAACAGAATCCCTTTGGCGTTAGACCTTCAAAGGGCACAATTCAGCTGCAAACAGGCTGTTGTTTGTTTGTGGGGGTTTTGTTGTTCTTGTTGGGTTGTTTGGTCTTTTTACTTTTTTTATTTTTTTTTATAGCTACATAAAAATAAAAGTAATACTTGTGCCATCAGAACAAGATGTCCAAGGTTCATAAAGAAAGCAGAGCTGCGCTTCACAGATTTGATTGCTCAGTGATCAATCTCACTGAAAAACAAGGAGGGACTTTTCAGCTGTTGTTTGCTGCCCAGTGGCTTGTGCCCTTCCAGCTTGAGCAAGGCAAGGTAATGAAATCTTTAAGTGCTAAAATAATGAATCCTTTTGTTAATGGAGGTTGCTCTTTCCAGAATTAAAATATATATTCCAATGGACAAAGGCATTCACTTGCTTCAAGGGAAATCTTTGCTTTTTCTTAATGTATACCAAACTCAGCTTTGAAACCCACAGAAAGGCCTTGATCTCTTCATAGAGTGTTTGCAGGTTCCCTCTCTCAACTCTCAACTAGGCTCTCATCTTATTTGCTCCATCACAGTGTCCCAAACTAATCTCTGCAGCTAACAGCAGACAGGCCTCCAAGACCTGGCCTCCAGTTTGTACTTGGAGGATTCTGCCTCTGCAAAACCATCTCATTAAAATCTGCTGCAGAAAGGAAACCTTGCTTGAATTTCTTAGATGCTTTATTTTGCATGGGGTTTTTTTTTGTTTGTTTGTTTGTGGTTGTTGTGTTTTGCCTTGTTTTTAAGTGATGACAGCAAGGAGGTTCTCCTGTAGGCTGTGCCTCCACAACTTGCAGCCAAGGTGGTGCTGGTGCTGGAAACTGCATGGAGGTCACTGAATTTTGTCACTCGTGTAGGCAAATTCTGCCCATGAAAGAGCAGAGTAGATGTCTGCACACATCAATTCTTCTGGCTAAGTCACTCTCAAAAAGGAAAAACAAACAAAAAACCTGGCAGGAGCACAAAGTTCAGTCCGGGAAAGCTTTTATCACAACAAATTCCAGACACCTCCGACAAAGAGAGTTGGTATTAAATTAGTGCCAAACTATTGAAGGCTCAGCTGCATCATTCCTCTATTGAATGTTGAAAGAATTTGTCCTAACAGGATTAGATTTAGGGAGGCAGGAGTGGGGACAGGCTGAATTTCCAGCGGCCAGGGACCAAGCAGAGGGACTGTGCAGATGGGAGGTGTCTCAGCTGAATGGTGGGGTACATGCTGATCAGCAATGGATGCATTTACACCATGAGATGCAGTCCACTTACCCTGAATCTCTGAGGTGTTAGGTTGTTTACTGTCCACTAGCAGGGGGAAAAAATACATTAGTCTGTCACAGTGAGTTCAAGGGGTACCCCCCAGAGCGGAATGAACAGCTTCAAATTGTCTGAAACACCAGGGAGTGGTTTCTTCTCATAACAATTGGCATCTAGATTTTTAACAACTAAACTTACTCTACAAAATGAGCTCCTCAAACATACAACCAGCATGACCAGTTCAGGAATGTAGCTCGGGCCACAGCTCTTCATGTCTGCTCACAATGAACTTTGAGACCTGTGGGAAGCCAGCGCCACCGGTATCCCACCAGTACACTCAAAGCTTGCAGGAGGATGCCTGCTCAGTGGTATCTACAGGGAAATAAGGAGTCTGTATGTGCCATGCCTAAAGAAAAGGGAGTCATGACCAATGTTTTCAAACATGGGTAAAGAACAGAGGAAAAGGAAAGGCAGAATAAGCAAGTATGCATTATATATGCCAGAGAGAAATGCTTTCTTCCATGGAGCATTCTGCTGCTTAGTAAATATTAATTGAGTTTTGCAGACTGGAGCCCTTTTAGGATTCACACAAATCCATGAGCTATTGACAGCTATCAACAGACTATTTGCAGTTAGAAATGAAAATTATTTACTGGCACAATGAAGTCTGGAAACCTCCAATGAAAGACAGCAATTGAAGGACACAGTACTAAAACCAAAAAGGGGAAGGAGGAAAGAAGAAATATTACTGGGGGGGGGGAGAAGGGGCATTTAATTCTATTTTTTTAAAAGGAGAAAATGTGAATGATAAAAAATTCAGCATGGATTTAAGGTTAGGGATGGAAGGGAGATAAGGAGCTTAAGCCAGCTGCATTAGCACCAATTGGTGCTGCACATGTGCTCCTGTGACAGCTGATGGAGCTGAGCTTGTGTAACTGCACAGACCCAGGCACCGGAGAGGGAAATGCAAGCAAGCAATGCATCAGCTGGCCACACCACAAACTCTGCCTTTTCAGTATGTGCTTTTCAGTTTGTCCTAAATGAGAGTTTATCAGTGCCTTGATTAGAGGTAAGCCATGCACCATCCTCGTCCTGGTAGAATTAACCTTTCTTCCTGAGGCAGTAGTACCCTGCCTTAGCTTACCTTGCTGGGTTGCTTACATCTGCAACTGGATTAAAATCAGTGCAAGAACCACTGTGAATATTGTTCCTCAGCTGGAAAGCATGTGATTCCAAATATTTACTTTCTGTCTATTTCTAAGTAAGCCATTCTTCAACTTAAAAAAAAACAACCACCCCAAACCAAACAACTCCCACATAAGCCCTGAGCAAAAATTGGTTGAAAAGTACTCTTTTGCTTAAGCTGGTGTAAATTTGGGAACAGATCCAGTCCCATTCAAGGGAGGGATGTCTCAGTCTCCAGTGCCCTCTGCTAGCAAAATGCTTAACAATAAATTCCTCAGAATAGGAGTTCTGCTTGAATAATGTTTATAGGAGCAGGCTTTGGGTTTCTCTGCTGACTGTGCTAACAAGAGTGTCAGCTGTGATTTTGGTTCTTGTGACATGGATTAGATCCAAAGCTGAGTTTGATTTTTTTCCAAGTCAATTATGAATTATCTGAGAAGCAAGGCAGCCAAATGAAATTGCTCTGAGCTTGATAAAAAAGAAATTAAATTGCTTGTATGCTTAAGAAAGAGGAGAATTTTCCTATTTTTAAGACAATAGGAAACAAATGTATTATATGGCTCTTGCTATTCTTAAGACAATTCTCAGATGTTATGTTGAAGAAGGGTCAGTTAGATGAAGAGAAATGGAGGCAGAGAGGAAGAAAATATGCAGTTGAATGCCAATTCTTGGGCAGCATTTCATGCCATATACTAAAAGCATGTTTCCTTGAGCAAGAAAAGCCCCAAACCTGTAACAAACCAACACCATTCTGAAAATGGTGCCTTGAGGTATGAGGGATGTGTAGTTTGGGTTTAGCATAGAAGCATAAAGCAACCTGGAGTACTGTGCCCAGCTCTGGGGCCCCCAACGCAAGAGAGGGACACAAAGATGATCAGAGGACTGGAAACAGGCTGAAATAATTGAGGCTGTTCAGCCTGGAGAAGAAAAGACTCTGGGGAGACCTTATAGCTACATTTCAATATCTGAAGGGGACCTACAAGAAAGGCTGGGGAAGGACTGATTTGAAGGGCTTGTGGTGATAGGATGAGGGGCAATGGTTTGAAACTGGAGCAGGGCAGATTTAGGTTGGACATCAGGAGGAAGAGGTTTCCCAGGGATGTGGTTGAGTCCCAGTCCCTGGAGCCATTCAAGAACAGATTTGATGTGGCTCTGGGAAGCCTGATCTAGCTGGAAGTGTTGCTGCTGAGTGCAGGGGGACTGGACAAGATGATCCTTGAAGGTCCCTTTCAACCCAATGCAATCTGCAAATCTCTGAACTTCTGAGTCTTCCTCAGCTCTAATCTGCTCTGTGGCACTCTGCTTGCCTACCTCAGGGTTTACTATCAGTCCAACTGGAATAAATAATGTGTAAGGCTTATTGTTAACAGATTTGAAGCACATGCATCTCTGACTAAAGTAATTGTAATCTCACCTAGCTACATCAGTCGAATGAGATGAAATGACAACAGAAATGACAACAGATATGTCTTCATCCTACCTGTACTACAACTTCCACTATCTGCAGCTACACCACTGTAAAGCAGGTGAAATATGCCAGAGCGCTACATACTCTAAGCGTGGGCCAAGTGATTGAAAGCTGTGCTGAGAGATCTATAGGGGAATCATATTGTGTCAACAGGTTTTTCACATCCTCAGAGACAAAGATTCTGTTGCAGGAAGAACTGAGCATAACTGATGATCCATCCCAGATGAAGGTTATGATAAAATGCCCTTGGACTTCAGTGGGGCAAACTTTTTCCTTCAGAATTTTTCAATTAATTTCCTCTGCTTTCGTCCTTTCAGTGAAACAAAAATATGAGGGAAACAAACAAATTGTATTCCAGCTGCAGTTTCATTTATGAATCCATTGCACCCACTGGATTTTCAATTTATTACCTTCAAATGATACATGTAAGCAGAGTTGTATTGATCTTCTTTTTATCATTCTCCCTGTATTTTCCTGGGCATAGATCTACTCCTAAATCAGGCAGCTATTGCAACTGTCATCAGATGTTTAATGATTTTTCCAATCCTTCTGTCTTGAAATAATTCAGAAGAATGATTTATGTGTCTATTAGTACAGTACTGTTTGCTTGGTGGCAAAGGTAAAGTTTAAATAATGCAAGTGTGACAGAATATGAAGAGATTTTTCCAAGCTGTAATTTGTCACCATTTGAATTACTAAAATGCTATTTTATAAAGCCATATTTATTAACATTTCCTCCACCCCCTTGCGTACTGGGTTCCAGAAAACATTTTCCTCCTCCTTTGTTATGTACAAAATGTAATCAAAGTTTGTTACTATTCAAACTTCGGTTTCCTCATTGAGAAAACATTACTCTGTTTCACTTCTGACCTTCATATAATCACCTGTTCTTCTTATCAGACTTACCCAGTATTAATGGGAAGATGTCCTAATATTAAAATGGAGGGATTTTCAGCTGTTGAGCAGTTTATGTGACACAAAATGGATAGAAAAAGCACATTTCAGGGAGGCTGCATCAAACTAAATCACTCTTGTCCACAGAGTGCTTCACAATCATAGCTACTCATCTACAAATTCATTCTCTGTATGAATGAAGAACTAATTATACCAGTAACAGCCAGGTAAAGTTGCCAAGATCATGGCAGTGACCATGCTATTAGAAGAGAGGTGGGCAGTGCAGACCAATAGCAGAACTGATTTATGTGCAGATACCAATGATCTCCTCAGCACACCATGTTGTGAAGAAAGGTTGGGCTTGATGATCTTTGAGGTCTTTTCCAACCTCATTGATTCTATGATTCTATGAAACCCCAGATCCATCCAATTCTATTGTGGATTTTATGTCTTGGTCATTCAAGACACGCCTTTGATTTATTCAAAGAACAAGAGGTTTAAGTATAAAATGTTCTGTCATATCAGAATGCCAGTTTTTTTTTTCCCATTCCAAAGAGATCAGAAATCTACAGGGGGTGGTATCAAATCCTCACAATTTGTGGATTCTTTCTCTTCTGATGGAGATGACAGAGTCACCCTGAGTTGTTAAACGTGCCTGCTGCTTCTTAGTGTGTTGGTTTCAGAGGATGAGCAAGCACAACCTGAGAGAGACTATCACATCTTATTCCTGCCTTTTGCTCACAGGCTTTTTCAGTGGTCTTTCCTACCTAGTGCTCACTTTTTCTTCTAAACATAGTCAACCCTGATTGGTTGATTGTTTCCTGCTGTAAGAATACACACTGATCCCAACAAAAGTAGTACAAGAGACCTAGAAATTTTCTACATCTGTTGTCACAGGAGCTGCTGTCTGAAGCCCTGTTTCCAAACCCAAGATTTACTTTCCCTCCCTGTCAGACAGTCTTGATTACCAAGTTAGAGAAATGGGTTCATGAGGAAAGGTTAAGGAGCTAAATACAAATAGCTTGGCTGCACGATGACTAAGACAGATGGGAACATCGTAATAGGCTGCAGAGGACTATTGCACTGAGAGGGAAGGGCCTCTGGGGAAAGGCATAAAACATAATCTGGCTCATTTTGAGTCTTCCAATTGTCTCCAGAACCATTATGGTGAAAAGGGAAGCAGGTGGCTGCTTTACATACTGTTTGGAATTTAAACAAGTCTCAGTAGAAGCACTTTGTCTGTTATGGGTTATCATAAGAGGGCAGTATTTGCCCTGATCGATTAGATCAGAGATCTATCCAGCTGTGAATCCAATGCCATGAAGCAGACGCTGTGGAGCTGAGCAAATGTGCAGTGTTCCTTCCCTTGGTCTTCTCCCAGTTCCCAGCAGTTTGTGGCATAGGGTTTTCCCGAGGTTTTATTAAGATCATTATGTTTAATAACTACAAGTTAAATCAGCTTTCCACTATTTATCTATTTTGAAGTCCAGAAATAACTTCGGGAGTGATTTTCCCAGATCAGTTATGTGTGGAATGCAAACTGATGTCTGTTCAGCAGATTGTGTGATCTTGACTGCTGTGCTGAAAGCTACAATAATTACCTTTCCAGTTGTACAGGTCTTGAAATCAGGTTTGATCACTTGCCTCTGTTCCAGGCTGAAGAGTCATGGTCTGTGTGGTCTCTTCTCTTAAACTCTTCCCCTAAAAAGCCACTCCACACTTCCCATTGTCTTTGTTGCCTTTCTTTGTCCCCAAGTCCCCAAGTCTTTGTTGCCTTTCTTTGTCCCCAAATCAACTATGTATTTTTCAGATTCATAGCTAGAGTTCACCCAGTACTCAAGATGTGAGGCTGTCATGAACTGTGAGCCTTTGTGGACTTTTTGGCTACTGCTGAATGGGGATAACACATCCACAGTGCTCTGCTGTCATCTAGCACCTCTTTCCTACACAGGGATAGTAAATCATATTGTGTTTGTACCAGAGTGGGGTTTTTTTTGTCCCAGGGGTCTTACTTTGAAGCATTGGATGCTGAAAGTGGGTTATCCTCTGCCATAGTCTAGTATCTGTAGATGTGCTGCTGGGAGAGAGAATTCTTTTAGTTCTCTCCCACCAAGTACAAGGAAAAAGATTTTTTCCTTTGTCCTCCAAATTTAAGATGAGATGGAGATGGTGGGTTTCAAAAGGGTGATTCTTGCCTTGGTTCAAGAGCCAAGGCCATGGGATTAATAGGCAGGCAAGAATTCTTGTTTTCTATATTCCTTCTCTTTGTGAAACAGCTTGCTGCATTCAGGAGCAGCTGTAATGTGAGAAACATGAAGAGTGGAGGTTTTCTGTGGGTGGAAGAGGGGGAAGTGGTAGATTTACAAAGAGCAAGATGACAACGGGAACGAGACAAGGCAGTGACCTGCAGCAAGGCTTTTGGTAAAATACCCACGGGGAATTTTCAACTGTGTAGAACACAGAGCATTGACACAGTTAGAAGCTGTTCAGCACAGATGAAAAAGCAAAGTTCAATTAAACCCATATACAAGCTGCTTGAGTTTGCTAAGAGCTTTGTTAATAAGTGTGGAGACCTTTTCTAAAGAATAGATCTTTAAACTACAGCGTAGTATGTATGGTTTCTAAAACCTCTCCTAAAATTGCTCTAAAACTGCAAGCATTCCATGTTTCATTTATGTCAGTACCTCCTTAAACAAGCAGAACCTGTAGAAGACCGCATTCTTCCTAAAAATAAAGCTTTGGCAAGATTAGAAGCATATAGGAATCTGAGGGGAAAAAGTGCATTAGTATAAACACATAGTTTGTGCTATTCAGGAGCTGTCATAGCACAGTCACAAGTTGATGTTCAAGCAATTAACATATTAATGCTAACCCCTCACACTATAATTTAACTGAAACTTTACAGCTGAGACACAATAAAGATAAGAAAATGCCAAGCAATTGCTGTTCTTCAGGAAGTGCAAAAGGGGAATGCAACTTGAACATGTCACAGTGTTCAACTGCACTTCACAATCCTCCAGTAGCCTTCCAGAGAAAAAGCCCTCAAATATCTTTATTTTGATCCTTGTGCATGTGAAAGAACATCTGCCATGTCTTTGTAAGCTGAAAAAGCATTGCTCTGAGAGCTTTCCCTAAACACAGCCAAAACACTGCCTAGAGTAATAATATGGTAAACTGTTCAGGAAAAGCAAATGAAATCCTGCATCTAAGTTATGATTTTTCAAGACAATCATGAAGTGTATAAGCACTCAGAGACCAAATGATACACTTGCAGTGGGCACTGTGTGTAACAGCCTCAAAGCTACTGGGAGTAATTATGTAGAAATTACTTTTCCTAATAGAAACTCACCCAAACATTCAGCTAGGAGATTATAAATATGGATTTTTGTCTCAATATTTTAGCTTCCTTTTTTTTTTTTAATGAAAAGAAAAATACCCCACCACTGCCAGAATAGCTAACAAACAGTGGAAAAGAGATATTTGTAATCTAAAAAGACCACAACCTGCCAAGGCTTTCATTGCACAGCATCAGCTACCACATCCAACAAGCTGCTTTCTCTAAGTCTCTGTTTTCCTGTAATCAAGGTACACATGGAGGCCATGGCTCCTCCATAATTTGTCATTGGACTCAAAGGCATGCACTGCCATTTGATATGCTCTTCAGTTCTATGCTTTCTTCCTAGTGGGGACAAAGACAACTGTAGCATCAAGTCCATCGTTTCCAGATTTTCTTTGTTTTGGTAAGGAATTCCTCTCCACAGGCTTAGATGTCTATAATATTGTGATTCTGTTTTGAACTGCTGAATTAAGACACTGAAGAACATGAAAATGTATCTGGACTAAAGAATCAGTTTATGAGCTGTTCTGCACTGCAGGAGCAATCCCAAGCTCTTCTGGTTCGTATGCAGCACTGTGAACAAAAGGCAGTTCAAATCCTGCATGCAAATGCTTTCCTTTTGTAGTACCTTATTTCATTCAGTCCTCATTTTCTGGATTTGTGGACTTTGTGGTCAAAGAAAAAAGCTAAATATCAATTTGTAGCTTCCACTTTAAAATCACTTGTATTTTTATGCAGTGCTTCAGAAGGAAGGGCAGTGAAGCAGCCTTCTAAGTACTGTCTTTCGTGTCACTAAATAAAACTACAATAAATCATGAATTACAGTGATACTGGGATACATTTATGTATACCACAGCCAGCAATGGCTTCACTTTTTAACTTCTCTATTCTTTTTTAAGTTCCTGCTAATTCTTTTCTGTGTGGTGGAGTATCAACCAATAAATGAGGTAGCAGGAATCAATTATCTGCCATATACTCAGCACTGGCTAAGCCATACCTTGAGTACTGTGTCCAGTACTGGGCCACTCAATTTAAGAAGGACATTGAGAGACTCTTGAATGTGTCCAGAGAAGGGCAACAAGGCTGGGGAGAGATCTGGAGTACAGCCCTGTGAGGAGAGGCTGAGGGAGCTGGGATTGTTTAGCCTGGAGAAGAGGAGTCTCAGGGAATGCCTTATTGCTGTCTACAAGTGCCTGAAGGGAAGTTGTAGCCAGGAGGGGGTTGATCTCTTCTCCCCAGCAACCAGCACCAGAACAAGAGGACACAGTCTCAAGCTGCACCAGGGGAGGTTTAGGCTGGAGGTGAGGAGAAAGTTCTTCCCAGAGAGAGTTGTTAGCCATTGGAATGTGCTGCCCAGGGAGGTGATGGAGTCACCATCCCTGGAAGTGTTCAATAGGGGATTGGATGTGGCACTTGGTGCCATGGTTTAGTAGTCATGAGGTGTTGGGTGACAGGTTGGACTTGATGAACTTGGAGGTCTTTTCCAATCTTATTGATTCTATGATTCTATATCACCACAGCACTCTCTGTATTCAGTGTTTGCTCTCAACAAGACTCTGTGCTGCACCATGTATTCATTTATTTATTTATTTTTCTGTGGATCATGTTTACATTACTCATCTTTACAGCCAGCCCCTTAAAAGGGAAACCTATTTGTCATCTCTCATGTGGACTGTCAAAGTCAAAACCTGTTTGCTTTAATCCCACAGTTACAGCCTCCGTAACTTGTGGTTTAAATTTAAGTCCATGTATCTATCTTATGCTGCCCTGTTTCACCGAAGGATACAGTTTTGCAGTATTTAGAGTGAGAGGTCTCAAGCACAAGCCCTGTGAGGAG
This sequence comes from Dryobates pubescens, assembly GCF_014839835.1. Classification (NCBI taxonomy): domain Eukaryota; kingdom Metazoa; phylum Chordata; class Aves; order Piciformes; family Picidae; genus Dryobates; species Dryobates pubescens. The sequence continues at coordinate 5,944,092 of NC_071639.1, read as the reverse complement.
AGGCTGAGGGAGCTGGGGTTGCTTAGCCTGGAGAAGAGGAGGCTCAAGAAAGACCTTATTGCTGTCTACAACTACCTGAAGGGAGGTTGGAGCCAGGAGGGGGTTGGTCTCTTCTCCCAGGCACCCAGTAACAAGAGCACACAGTCTCAAGCTGTGCCAGGGGAGGTTTAGACTGGGTGTTAGGAAAAAATTCATCACAGAAAGAGTGATTTGCCATTGGAATGTGCTGCCCAGGGAGGTGGTGGAGTCACCATCGCTGGAGGTGTTTAAGAAGAGATTGGATGGGGCGCTTGGTGCCATGGTTTAGTTGATTAGATGGTGCTGGGTGATAGGTTGGAGTCGATGATCTCAAAGGTCTTTTCCAGCCTGGTTAATTCTATAATTCTAACTCTGATTCTATGTATTGGGATTTTCTTTAATGACTTTTTTCTCCTGGCTCTATCTGCAAAGCACCTTCATTGTCCTTCAGGCTCCTCTTTGCCAAGTGGTGAATTACCAAATTACTATGGGTCTGAGGGCTCTGCTTCTTCCATTGAACCTTTGCACTGAAACACTGAGTGTCTTTGAGAAGCTCAAAACTTCAGCCTGACTGAAGTTGACAAACAAAAATCAGTGTCAGAGCAAAGTAACTTCCTTTATGAATGAAACACGAAATTGCAGCGAGAGCAAACATTGGTGAATGTATCAGATCAGACTGAAAGAGCCAAGGGGAAGTCCCTCGGAGCACTGCTTTTAAAGCCAAGCTGCTGGCTGTGTTAAGTTTTCAGGGAAATCTAAGGAATTCAGACCAGAAGATGCTGCTGGCACACTGACCTCCAGGCTGGCCAAGCCAACACACCCTCCAGCTTGGAGGGTCTCCTTTAATAACTGGCAGGACTAACAAGTACTAGCTGTGACAAAAAGCATGTGTCTCTAACGAAAGATGCTTGTTCTTTGCAGGACTTTCTCATGTTTAAATATTAGCACTTAAAGACTAACACTACCCCAAGCAAGGCTGGGCAGATCCACTTAGGCTTAATATGTGCTATTTTGGCTGCAGTGTCAGGGAACAGCAATCAGTTCTGCTGCCCAAAAAACCCCCACAACTCCCTTGGTCTAAGATAGAGAGGAACAGCTTTTCTGAAGTAAAGGAAGCTCACTTGTTCATAATTATGTGCACCATATTATTTTCTGAAGTGATCAAAGGAGCACTTGCTAGGAACAAAAATCATTACTGTTCACAATGCCTAAAAGGATCAATAAGGATTTGAATTTTGTAAGGTTTTTGCCTCACTACTGATGAGGCTGTATGCAATGTTCCTAACCTGGAGTTAAAGGTCCTGGCAGCTGTTTTGATAGTTGTGGGAGACAAAGGATGCAAAAGGAACCTCCAATTTCACTGATGTGCAGTGGTAAGGCTCAGAGCCCAAGGCTGGTGCCCTTGGGAGAGCTGAGCAATGGCTAGACCTATAGCCAGTGTGATTTCAGAGTCAGCAGCCTCTTTGCACAGACTCTGATGGAAATCCAAGTCAGTTTCTTGGAGGTGTCTTAATTGGCCCTCATAGTGTACTTACCTGCACCATGACCAGCACACAGAACAATGTGAAAACAGTGGGAAAGTTGAGACCTTGGGGAGGGGAGATTAATTCCAGCTAATGCTGTCCTAGTGAGACTACATCTGAAGCACTGTGTCCAGTTCTGGGCTCGCCAGTTCAAGAGAGAGAGGGAAATACTAGAGAGACTCCATGGGAGGACTTAAAAGGCTGATTAAAGGACTTGAATATCTCTCCTATGAAGAAAGACTGAGAGAACTGGGGCTTTTTGGAGAAGAGAAGGCTGAGAGGGGATCTTATTAATGGTTACAAATATCTGAAGGGTGGAAGTCAAGAAGAAAGGGCCAGGCTCCTTTCAGTGGTATCCTGTGATAGGGCAAGGGACAATGGGCACAAATACAGGGAGGTCCCACTCAAAATGATGACAAACTTATTTCCGGTGAGGGTGCTCAAGCCCTGGAACAGGCTGCCCAGAGAGGTTGTGGAGTCTCCTTCTCTGGAGACTTTCAAAACCCCCATGGTTGCATTCCTGCCCTGGGTGATCCTGCTTTGCAAGGGGGTTGGACTAGATGATCTCCAGAGGTCCCTTCCATCCCCTGCCATTCTCTGATTCTAATCTAGTACCTGACCTAAGCTTGTTGACAGGCCTCCTCCTTATCAGCAGGAAAAGCAGCAAGAGAGAGAACATGCTCTAAAGGGTTTGCTATCTCACACACTTCAGACATTTATCCTACACACTTTAGACATCCATCTCAGGGCAGAGTGAGGGAATTCCCCTGCAGCTGCCTCTAGTTTTATTTTTTCAGTAATGAGACTGCTATCCTAGGCAAGATGTTTAATTTCTGATTTGCTTAAAATTAAGTAAGTAGAGCCCTGTGCTATCTATCTAAGCAGCAGAACATGTTTTGCTCTGTTTCCTAGCTATGCATGCATAATAACTTTTTTGTTTTGCACCAAGCATTTTGGTTATATCAATGCTTGTACAATATCTGAAAACTATTCTTACATCTTGTCAATTCTTCATATGAAAATGATAGAGGATTAAATGATAATATTAGTTGTTTAACCAGCTCTGGGGCCCTCAATTTAAGAAGGATATGGAGACACTTGAACATGTCCAGAGAAGGGCAATGAGGCTGGGGAGAGGCCTCGAGCACAGCATTGTGAGGAGAGGCTGAGGGAGCTGGGGTTGTTTAGCCTGGAGAAGAGGAGGCTCAGGGGAGACCTTATTGCTCTCTACAACTACCTGAAGGGAAGTAGTAGGCAGGTGGGGGTTGGTCTCTTCTCCCAGGCAACCTCTGATAGAACAAGAGGACACAGTCTCAAGCTGCACCAGGGGAAGTTTAGGCTGGAGGTGATGAGAAAGTTCTTCACAGAAAGAATAATTGGGTACTGGGATGTGCTGCCCAGGGAGGTGGTGGAGTCATTGTCCCTGGAGGTGTTAAAAAAGGGATTGGATGTGGCACTTGGAGCCATGGTTTAGTTAGTCATGAGGTGTTGGGTGACAGGTTGGACTTGATGATCTCTGTGGTCTTTTCCAACCTTATTGATACTGTGATTCTATGATATTTATCTTCCTAGCTTGCTCATGGAGTGTATTTTCATGCAGAAAGCAGGGAGCATGAAACATTGCAATGTGTGGAACCAAGCAAATTATGCTTGGAGGTGTCAAAAGATACAGAAGAGGCTTATTCATAAAGGTAAAGAAAACATTGCTCTTTCTAGGCAACACATTTTTATATCCTGTCATCTTCTCCAATAATTACAACAGCTCCAGAAGTCTGCAGGCATTTTACAAGCAACATAAATGGTGCAAAGCATCACAGCAGAAGTATTCCCAGGTTTTGTGGTTGTTTGGGCTTTTTTCTTGTCTTTTATCAACAAAGCCCATAAATTTTGGTGGGTTTTTTCCCTCTTGATTTATTTTATTTCTATAAGGTGTGATCCTCTCTCAGGCTGGCTGTGGTGTACTCAGAGTGGGTCTTACCATTACCTACAGCAGGACCCAATTCTGGCTAATCAGCAGAGGCGGTGTGGGTAGAAAGGTGTCTTGTCGCAGGAAGCTCAATGTGGGATGCAACCTTGTGAAACCAAATGTACTTTCAGGTGCTGGCAGATAGCTGGGCAAAGAGGCAAGTTGTGCATAGCTGAATTTGGTAGTGGGAGAGAAGGCTGGATGTTAGGAAAAAGTTCTATACAGAAAGAGTGATTGCCCATTGGAATGGGCTGCCTGGGGAGGTGGTGGAGTCGCCATCACTGGAGGTTTTCAGGAGAAGAAATGATGGGGTGCTTGGTGCCATGGGTTAGTTGTTTGGGTGGTGTTGGATTGGTGTTGGATTGGTTGATGGGTTGGACGCGATGATCTTGAAGGTCTCTTCCAACCTGGTTTATTCTATGATTCTATGAAAGCGTACTGTGAAGGTGGTTGATGGATGGGGTCATGGCTGGAAATGATTAGCAGACATTGGAAAGGCAAATAAACAAAGAAACAACAAAACCCAGAGACTGTTGGAGACTGATCAAACTTTTGTGGGTTTTATGTCTTCTAAAGAGTCAAGCTGAAAGCAGATAGTCTCCTGTGGGGTGGGTATCTGGGGAGTGAGCAAGCTATGGCTGGAGTCTAACAAGCTAGTCCTGGCAGTTTGGTGGGCGATTCCAGCTCTCAGAGGCCAGAGGGGATGTGTCTGCCCACAGGCAGCAGCACTGGTTGGTCTGTGCTATGGTGTGGGACCCTGAGCCACCTGTGAACATCAATACCTTGACAGCAGTGTGGTAAATGGCCTAGAGCTGATACTCAACTATATCATATCCCATCCTACAATTTATGAAGTGTTTTATAGCTCAAGAGTGACTGGTATTTTGTAGGGCATCTCAGAAGGCTTCAGCAGTGCCACAGGCATGTTAGACATTTGGAGAGTGAAGTGGTGAGGTAAAAGCTCCACCTGAACCAAGAGCATCTATGCTCCATAGGAAACTAGTCCTGGACTTCTGAGCTCCCAGCTTGAGGGCCATGGGCACTGCACTCTGTTGTCACCAGTCTTATGAGCTCTCCAACGTGACTTCTCATTAGCATCTAACTGATCCAAGAGTTCAAGTTCCATTGACTTTAAGTGTCTGGAGTACCTTCCTGTACCTTTTCCTTGATAGCATGAAGACTGGGGAGAGAAGGGGCAGCACTGGTGTCTGTGCAAATACTTCATTTTCTCTTGGAAACAGTACCTATGACTCTCAGATGGGGCTAGTGATTGCATCCTTGGAATGTGTAAATAATACAACCCCCCTTGTGATCAGTTAAAAAATGTATAAAAAAGCACTTGCCTCCAGGAAAGTTAATGTTCAAGTTTCATTTCCTCTAGAGACAAATATCAATTCAGAGAGAAACATTCACCAGGTTGCTGTGAGAGTGTGGGGTCATTGTCATGTAATTCTAGGCACTGCTGCAAGAGCTGGAATATTAAATCTCTCACTGGGTGGAGAGATGGATGCAGACTGAGGGCAACCTAGAGGGAAATAAGATTGAACTAATAAAACTTTGCTCTCTCAGTAGTATGTAAAGAATGCTTCCAATATTGTGCTCACTAAAATAGTGTCTCTGGGCAATGTGAGAATAATCATAGGTAGAAATTCCACTTTCCTGCTAGAATCACATGAAGGAGAATATGAACTGCTTCTGAGAGAAGACGATCTGAGAGAACATCAGCTGTCTCACTCTTAATGACATCTGAGTATCTCCTGGGATTTCCTGACTTAATGAGATTTTGGACTGGCTTAGAGGATGTCTTTATTTCCTTGAATCTTGTGGAATTGCTGATTACTGTCTGATATTTTTACCTGTTTGTGTTTGGTTTTGTGGAGGCTGTATATTGGAGTTGTTAAAGCAATACACTTGATTACATCTTTTCTGACGGAGCTATGAGAGGAACTTTCTGGGAAGAAATAAAGCTTACCCAGCTGAATAACCCCTGAGGATCATCCCTTCAATTTTCAAGACAAGAATGGAACAGTGAATGGTTTGTTTATCTTTAGGAAAGACAACTTGTGGGAATTAATATTATCCTAAAGCAAGAATCAGGGAATTACAGAATAATTGAGGTTGGAAAGGGACCTCTGGATATCGTATCCCTCAGCCCCTCAGCTCAGAGCAGGGCTGGCTAGACCACACTGCTCAGGGCCATGTCCAGCTAGCTGGCTTTGGATTACCTCCATGGATGGAGACTCCACAAATTCTCAGGACAACCTGCTCCCATGTTTGAGCACATCAGTGTAAAACCTGTTTAAATAGAATTTCCTCTGTTTCAATTTGTGTGCATTTCCTCTTGTCAGGCACCTGATGGAGTGTACACTGTCCCATCATCTGGGTCAGTAATGAAGATGTAAAACAGCATAGGACCCACTATTGACCCTGAGTTACACCTCATGTAAAGGATAACTACCCCTCCTTGCTTATCCAGCCTGCCCTTCCTAAGGAGCAGTGTTCATCCATGGCAGTGTTCCACCCATTTGAGCTAGCCCACCATGTTTCTGCGATCATCCTAAGAAGCCAGCCCTGCAAAATGTACATGGACTTCTAGTTCTTCTTGTTCCACATGTTAGCGTACAGACACTACAGAGATGCACCCAGTTCTGCTGATTTCCCAGAAAAGGAATCACAGATTCTCCCACAATCTTTGGGATATATATACATGGCTAGCCACAGACAGACCTGGGTGCTTTTGCTCATCCTGTACCCAGAGGAACAAGATAGTCTTGATTCCAGCACTGCTCAGCTGTATTAGAGGTGTGCTTTGCATCTACACTAATAAATCTTACAGCAATAGTGTGAGTATTAACCCATTCTGAGACAGCTCTTCAGCCTGTAACTGCCATGGGTTACAGGTTACATCCATCTGTGGTTTTACTCATGCAGATTAGACTGCTGGAAAAAAAGGGAAAACCACTGAGATTACAGTTTGGCCATTTGTGAGCAGGAAAAACGTTTTTATCACCTTCCCTGCAATTTTTAGAGGTGGATTCATTACTGTTAGGTAAGTGTCTATCATTTTGATAACGGGAAATGGCCAACAAAGCTGTGTCAGCTAGATGTAGACACTTAAATGACAGGATGATGAGACAAGTAGTTTCTTAGACATCTGAGCAGAATGAACACATTTGAACTGACTCTTTGATGCCATGTGGTCAGTTTTCCTCCTTGAACCATTTCTGGATTAACTGACACTCATCCCACGTGTTTATTCACGTTAATGAAAAGGTTTTGCTGAATTATGCTTTGTGTCACTGAGTGTCTCTGTTGGCTATACCACCATGCTACTGCCTGCAAAAAGAGAAGCCCTCCAAGCTTCCTGAAGAGCTTTTAACATCAGCATCAGCAATGCTTTATACACTTGTCCATTCCACTTTATCCTTCCTGACTACATTAGCATTTATTTCCATGCTGCACAGAGGAAACCCACTGTCCTATGTCTTTCTACAAATCATAAAGCATCTTGGTAGCAGCTCTCTGGTGTCTGCCAGGACCCTGTTTTGGTAGGTAGGGCAAAAGTCAACCAAATGGAAATTCCTCTTCCTTAGAAATGACAAATGTTTTAAATTCAAGTTCCTTGCAGTGTAATATGCTGCAACCTTTCCTGCCCTTTCTGGAGGAAGACAGCCTTCCTAACAAATCTGCCTTCCTAACAAGTCACAGGCATTAGAAACAAGAATGTAGATACTTTGTTTGTCACTTCTCTCTAGTAACTAGATAGAATCACAGAATTGTTAGGGTTGGAAGGGACCACAAGGATCATCTAGTTCCACCTCCCCCTGCCATGAGCAGGATCACCTCACACTAGAGCAGGCTGCTCAGAGCCACATCCAGCCTGGACAGATGTTCAGTAAATATCCTTCCTCCTGCCCTACACCAGTATTTCAGAGATGTCAGTATCTTGATGTTGGCAAACCGACCTATATTGACAAGAAGTAAGTGAGAGGGGACCTCAGGCCTCTACTGCCAGAATGATTTGATTCCAGATGAAGTGCTCATACATCCTGATAAAAAATTACCTTATTTCTCTGAGCCTATCTCCTTGTGTGTGGCTTATTTCCTCAGTGTTGTTGCACTGCAATGCAGTCTAGTTTGGTATCCCTGAGTCCCTTTGAGCATATACAACGTTATATATTATGGTACATATCCTCAGGTCTTGCAACCACAGAGGGATAAACATGTCCTAGATTGATCAAAATCATAGCATTTCTGCTCCTGATATTGGCTGGAAAAGATCAAAATAAATCCAATTTCAAGCTCCATTGATTTGTTTGAACAAAAACTTTGGAAGAGTGTGGGGAAGAGTTGCTACAACCACTTATGTCCTCTGCACTCATTCTTCTCTGGTTACATGAGAGTTTATTGTCTCCCATTTACCTTGAGAACAGAGCTAAGAATCTTGATAATGGACTGTGTCAGCCTCTTGCCCTTGCAACGTGTACTGTCTTTAAAATAGTCTCTGCTAAGGAAAACTCAAGGATCCTCCACAAATCAAGGATGCTATAGCTGCTCCTTGTCAAGTGTCCTGGTGGTTGGGGTAACCTACACCGTTTGCTTACTGGGACTTGTAAACCAGTTACCTGCACTAATATGAAGAGAGAGAAAGGTTTCATGCATTTTACAGGATATCCCACACAGAGAAAAATCTAGAAATCCAGTTTGCAAACACTTTTTTTCTACCTGAGAAAGTGGAAATTTCAACAAAATTTTGTTCTTTGCCTCACTGTAACTTTCTTTTTCAGACAAGCTGAAATCTCAGTTTGCTGTGGTTAGCATCAATTGTTGCTTGCAAGCCTTGCAAAAAATGACTGAGGGTTAAGTTTGCTATAAACTGAATATTTTGTCAGTAGATAGAGAAATAGATTCTTTAAAATCACTACTTGTGAGGGTCAGTTGCTCTCCTTAGTGATCTTTTTGCTCATATCACATCACTGCCAAGAGGGAAATAGGTAATTTTTACTCCAAAACTACAGGAGCAAAAGGCAAATCAAGCACAGATCTGGGTGATCTTCAAAAGATAATCCAAGGGCTGTTGACAATTAATGGAGTAATTGCTGATAGTCTTCAGAGAACCATCTGGTTATCAGGTGTAGCTTTCTCTAAGTGATCTGCTTGAAGAAAAGATAGGTGAAACACATGTATTAATTCAGTAGCAATAATTTCCATATGGCCCATTGTTCTAATTAGTATGTGGGTGCCACTCAAGTACAGAGTAGAGAGGAGGACAATGTGTTCACATGTGAGAGTGTAGGAATTACAGATTGTCAAATACTTCTAGATAAGCACAACAAAAAAATCAAAGCAGCTCACCTTTAAAATGTATCCTAGAAACTGATCATAAAATCATAGAATTGTTAGGGTTGGAAGGGACCTCAAGGATCATCCAGTTCCAAACCCCTGCCATGGGCAAGGACACCTCACACTCGATCAGGTTGCTCAGAGTCGCATTCAGCCTGGCCTTAAAAACCTCCAGGGATGAGGCTTCTACCACCTCCTGGGCAATCTGTGCCAGTGTCTCACCACCCTCATGGGGAAGAATTTCTTCCTAACATCCAATCTGAATCTACCCATTTCTATATTTTTTCCATTCCCCCTAGTCATATCATTACCTGACACCCTAAAAAGTCCCTCCCCAGCTTTCTTGTAGCCCCCTTCAGACACTGGAAGGCCACAATTAGGTCTCTTCGGAGCCTTCTCTTCTCCAGACTGAACAGCCCCAACTCTCTCAGTCTCTCCTTATAGGAGAGATATAATTGAAAAATCTGCTTTTGCTGATAGTTTTTTTCCCCATCTTGCCCAAGAGAACTTGCTGTTTCACTGTGTGCCAGGAAACATTTCTTGGGCTCTCAGCCTACATTTTTCCTTTCCCGGTCTAAAAATCTCTTCAGCTCTGTCTAAAGGCTTTCTCATTATTTCCTCTTCTGGAATAGTTACACCTCTTGGGTTCCTTCAGTTGATTTCCACCTCTGACCAACATATGCCTGTAATTTGTATTTTTAAACATACAAAGCCACATGCTTGGTGGCAGCACAAAGATCTTTCCCAGACTTACTCAGAGAACTGAACAAAAAAAATTCCTAACTAACTTGCATCCTTGTGGGGAAGGTTTCCCAAAGAAAGGGAATCTTTCTGCACAGAGGAAGAGCATAACTCCTCCTTGTGCCTTTGAAATCCTCCTCCCTCAGTTTTCCATCTACTTCTGTAATCTAGCTGTGCTAAAGGACACCTACAAGAGTCAAGTGTCAGCTTGAGAGTGGCTAGGAGTAAAAAACATCTCAATGGAAAAGTGCAGTTTTGCAATTAAACTTAAGTCTCTCCTTTTTGCGTTGTCTCCTTCATTTCTCTTTCTAGAATCCTGCTTGCATTATTCTGACAAGGACTTCTGTAAACTCCCAAGATGCCAACCTGGAGTTGACAAGAATGGTGGCAAAAAATACCTAAAGCACAAATTCTTTTGACAGCCTAACAGGAGTCTGTCGTCTGCTGGAATCACCTTTCATTTTTCCCTTGCGCATTTCTTCTGCTCTGCCCTCTGCACACACCTCAGCGACAGCCTGAGGCTGTCAGGCATAGTTCTGCAAAGACACAGGGAAGGAAAAGAAAATGCTAAGTGTCAACTCTGTCCCATGACCTCCCACTACTACATAAACTGAAAATAGAAATAATGGGAAAGTGGCCTGTTAGCTCCTTAAGCCTAGATAGGTTTAATTGGTTTCCAAGTGTTTTCGTAGCTACGCTGGAGGGATATCTGTGTTTAAGATAGGATGCAGTGTCCACTGAAATCAATTAGCCTCTTTATACAGGCGTCAGTGGGCTGAAGGTTGATCCTGCTTTCCATCATGAGAGTTCTGTATAAACTCAAGCCACTGATGTACATTTGTAAAGGATCGATATAAAAGCCCTCGTTCCGCTAGCACATAAAAATGAGGCAACAAGGGATAATCTGAAGTTTTGTAGCAGAAACACAAGTTCAGGAAAGCTGGTTAGAAGCAGGAGAGCTCATATACAGCAATAAAAGAAGCTTTTTGCAGTTACTGCTGATGTTATTTCTGCAGTTACTGATCCAATACTGCTTTATGTAGTTCTGAAGAAAATGTTCCCTGGCATTACTAACCCTGATCGCTCAGTTATATTGCCAATTAAGTCCAGGCAGCAATGTTCAAAGCACATATAGATAAGCAAGCTGTTAAAAAGGAGAAAAAAAACCCCAGTAACTATGCAAAGATAAACCAGACTTTGATAAAAACTCAATCCAACTGCAGCATTTAGCTAAAACATCCCTTTGAAATGTTTTTTTTGCCATTCTGACTGGTTCATGTTTTAAATCGGAGGCTCTCCACTTCAGAAACGGAAAGCTGACATTCTACATCTGCATCCACTCAGCTTGATGCTCCCATCATGGTTACTTGCCTTCACTGCCATTTGCAGCAAATGCTGATGTGGATATGTCAGCTGTCTAGGCAGTTCTGTCATGCAGACAAAGCAAGTGAAATAATAGTAGATGCTAATAAACAAACTGATGATAAATATTCACTTTTTAATGTGACCATTGAGTTAAATTAGCTGATGTTACAGTGTTAAATTGGATAAGGTTATTTCTGCTTCCAGAAATAACTGCACTGTGCTCAGGTGGCCAAGAAGACCAACAGCATCCTGGCCTGTATCTGGAATAGTGTGGCCAGCAGGAGTAGGGAAGTGATTGTGCTTCTGTACTCAGCACTGAGGAGGCCATGCCTCAAATACTGGGTTCAGGTTTGGGCCACTCACTCCAAGAAGGATATTAAAGAGCCAAAGGATGTCCAGAGAAGGGCAACAAAGCTAGTGAATGGTCTAGACAACAGGTCTGGTGAAGAGTGGATGAGGGAACTGGAATTGTTTAATCTGGAGAAGAGAAGGCTGAGGGGAGACCTCATTGCTCTCTACAACTCCCTGTAGGTTGGAGTGAGGTGGGAGTTGGTCTCTTCCCTCTAGTATCAGGTGGTAGCATAAGAGGAAATAGCCTGAAATTACACCAGGGGAGGTTTTGGTTAGATGTTATAAAAGATGTCTTTGCTGCAAGAGTGGTCAGACATTGGAACAGGCTGCCCAGGGAGATGGAGGAGTCACCATGTCTGGAGGTGCTCAGGAAACATGTGGACATGGCACTTAGGGATGTGGTTTAATGGCCACAGTGCTGTTGTGTCAATGGCTGGGCTTGGATCTTAGAGGGCTTTTCCAACCAAGGCAATTCTGTGCATCTCTGATTGTCAGTGGCTGGAGCTTGCAGGGGAAGAAGGTTGTAGTACCAAGGTGGGGTATGAATAAATGGGGTGGGAGAGACACAGAAAAGAAAGAAGTATGGGATGAAAATATGGGGGAAAATAAAAGGAAACATGAAGTGAGAAAGCAGTACATTTCAAAACCAACCCTCTGATAAAATGAAGCACAAAGAAACATACAAAATCTGCCTGGTTTTAAATCTGTAGAATGTAAATAACGGGGGGCTGGGGGGGAAATCTATTACAAATCTTTCATCTCCATCTTTAGTGCAAATTTACTGGAGAACAGATGCTGCTTTTGACCTGGAAATCTGTGTATGTATCCAAAATGCAACAAAAGGATCTGCTCCTTTAGAACAAGAATGCTAATGGATAGAACAAGACTTCTTCTGCTTGTGCTTTGTCTGCCTAATGAAGGAATAATTTTCAGCATTGGCCCCCATCTATTATCTCAGACTTGCATCTTAGCATCCATCAGTTTTCAGCAAGGATATGTGCTGGACTGTCCTTAATCTCTGTTTATGCCCAAACAGATTTTAGTGGGTTTTCTGACGCTGTGTTTGAAATAGCCCTATGAAATAGATGGGGCAACAGTCTACCTTAAAACAAATAATCTTTGGCTTGTTTCTTATCTCTTACTCCTATAAATCAGGGATAATTCTGCTGAGGTTAGTGGAGTTACATGGATGTAAATTCAGATAACAGAAGGAGGTGCTTGCTCCTGTTAAGCCTTTGTGACTTTTTCTAAGCAAAGCTTTGGTAATATAATCAGGAGCAGTGATAAATCCTTAACAGATACCTATTGTTCACAGTCAAATGGCCTTTTAGGTCAGCTGTCCAATTACCATGACTTACTAAGCAGTGGTATCTCTTCCATTCACTGCCTGGTGTTGAGTGGTATGCTCCTGACAAGCAGTAGAAAATCCAATTATCTGCTTTTATTTCTTGCTCCTTCAGGAAATGTTTCAATTTTTAATATGGCATTTGGCCATACACTGCAGATGTTGGTGGGGTGCCTTTTAAGAGAATTACATTTTGGTAACTATTTTTCATAACAGCTGTGAAAGACAGCACCAATTTGCTGCTGCAGCTAGCTGAAGAAAACAACACTAAATCTATGTCTGGGCAGACTCTGTAGATAATGCTGTGAAAAAGTCACAGAAATTATTCTGCTGCATTTCTCGTTCCAATCCTTTTGGATGAGCCAGCAGCATCCTAGGAGGGTTGCTGTGAATTGAACACCCCCACATGTCTGTCATAAAATAATTTTCTCTGAAGAGTAAACTATTACATGCCATTCACACCTCTTCTGATGGCCATTTAAATAGAATCTTTCAGAACCAGAGTGGCCAGAAAGTTTTGAGTTACAGGAGACACTCGCCTCCTGAGAGTACAGAGATTTGTCTGTCGCCACTTCCCTCTGCAACAAGTAGGAACAAGGGGTAGGAGGAGAGAAAATGGCCTCAAGCTGTACCAGGGCAGGTTTAGGTTGGGTATTAGAAGAAACTTCTTCACTGAAAGGGTTCTCAAACACTGGAACAGGATGCCCTGGGAGGTGGTTGAGGCCCCATCCCTGGAGATATTCAAGGTAAGGCTTGATGAGGCCCTGGGCAGCCTGATCTAGCTGGGGATGCCCCTGCTGACGGTGGGGAGGTAACACTGGATGACCTTTGGAAGTCCCTTCTGGCTTGGACCATTCTGTGATTCTATGATCAGACTTGGGAGAAGTTAGAGAAGGGTTGAACTTGATGATCTTAAAGGTCCTTTCCAAACAAAAAGATTCAATGGTTCTATGAACAGTTCCTCTCAGGCTCTTTTGGAGGATAAACAATGTCTTTTGCAAAAACACACCCAAAAATGTGGTGTCCACATATTTATTTCCCCCCCACACACACTTATATGTATGCAATAACATTAAGGTGTGCATGGGTTTCTTGGGGTCTGGTATTGCTTTTACCATTGCTTCATGGCTGAAACAAACTTGGCAGGTAGAAGCTTGTTAAAAAACCACACTTGTATCTCACCCAAACTTGGAAGCTAGAAAATACTTCTGAATCACTCATTTTGTTGTTTAATACAGTTTCAGTTTGCTTTTGTGGTCATTTCCAGTGTAAAGTGCAGGAGAATCTGGCTGAATTCTTGCTATTTTAACAGTCAGTGTAGTTTTCTGTTCTTTATAAATCACAGTAAATGAAACTGGGAGGACTTTTGAGTCTCAACAACTAGGGTTGAGTGGGGTTTTTTTGTGCCCTGGGAATATATTTCATTGTCTTCAAATGCCACGGGAACCCTCTGACCTTTATATGTAAACTTTCCAATTTGTGGGAAGAGGTTTAGCCAACAGATTCTCCTTAACATTTGTGGCAGTTAAGAAGCTGAATCCTTTCCTGCTGAACTAAAATTTACCTCCATGCCACAGACTATGAAGCCACATGATGAAAATAAGAGAAGCTGCTAATGCTGAATGTGCTTTCAGAACTCACATTGCAGAGTTCTCTTAGAAGAGGCACAGGCTTATCCTGGACTCATTTCATGTGGTCCTGATGGTTTAAAACCTGATGGTATTAGGACCTACTGGGTGAGGATTCAGATCCCTTTTAGGCTCTGTTAGTAAACTGGGTGAGACAGAAAGAGAAGATAGCAAGGTACTTCCCCTCCACTATCCCCAGTGTACAAAGACTTGGTGATAACAAACCCTGCTGAGCCTTGGGAATTTCCTCTCGCTTTGATTTTTTTTTTACCACTACACTTGGAACAAGATGCCAGGGAAGTGAGCTCAATTTCTTCTCTTCAGCCCAGAACATTCTCAGTTCCCTGATATTCCCAGCTATTTGAAAGTGTGTCTCTTCTGCCCAGTGGGCTCTCAGTCACCAGGAACAACCATAGCAGATGTTGGGGTTTCTCTTTGCGTTGGCTAGGTTCAACAAGCAGAGTTCCCTTTCTTGCTGCAAACACTTCTTTGTGTGCCTTGGTGTATGCCTCAGGTCTTCCCCTTTGTTCCTGTCTCCTCTGCAACCTCGTTGCCATGGAAGAAGGTTAGACATGCAACCTATGATTCTTTGGTGACTGTTTAGCATCTAGTGTGAATCACACAGTGCCTGGAAAGATCTCAGGAAAGTTTATGAGAAGTGTTCAACAGTCCTCTTATTTTACACTTTTCCTTCTTTGAGATATTGTTGAGAAATGGCCCTAAGACAGGTGAAACTAGAAGTAGTTGCTTGTCTCTCTAATTAACAGATCAAGTGTCCTTTTCACCTCCTGCTGTATCCTATCTTCACAAACAGCACAACAGCAAAATGACAACTAAATCTTTAACCTGGACTGAAAGTAAACATGCAATCCCACACTGCTGCCATTTAATAGGGTTTAATTTCTTGCAAAGGCAGGTGCCTGGCACTCTGTGACATTCCCTGAGGCACCCATGGCACCTGCATAGGGCTGGCAGGTGGAACACAAGAGCTATGGGCAACCCACACCTTCCAGAGCAGCAGCTGAAGACCAGGTGTGATTACTGACTCTAAATGCCTGTGCTTTCAACTGCATTGAATCCTAAGTGACTGAGTGAAGTTTAAACTTAGCATTTTTAAGGTGCTCAAATCAAATCACCTGCAGCAGTGTCAGAATTAACTTCATTTCCAAACCCAAATGTGTCTGCATTTGTTAGCCGTTGAGCTGTTTCCATCACTGCTTTCAAAGAAAACTGAATTTCTGTTGCCTGCTACCAGTTACTGCCTGTGAAATGCCATGACAACAAGCTTTCTGTGTGTGTAAGTTTAGAAAATAAAGGCCACCTTTCTGCCCATTCCAGTTTAATGACTTTCAATGGCACCATTTATTTTGAAACAAGTTACAGCATAAGGCAATTTTGCTACTCGATAGCTTTTTGGGGGCAATCTGTTTTTGATGTAGGGAATAGATGAAGCTCTCAAGCAGAAAAAGAGAAAAAAAAAAAAGAAAAAAGAAAAAAAGAAAGGCTGGAGATAAATTCAAGAGGCCAGAATGATTCTTCATGCTTCATGATTTTCTCCAAAGAGAAAATAATACAATATATGGATGATGTGCCACGTTTTTTAAAGAATGGAGAAAACTGGGAAATCCTAATGAATTTATGTCACCAAACACAGCCTCATGTTAGTTACATTATCTTGCCACTTAAGTGTTTGTGCTGTGATGGAGTGCAAGTGCATTTTGCTGAGCAAGCTGAAAATGCTGCCTCAGATGAACAGGCTGACTTCAGCTTTATTCAATTGCTTTGCTTTCAGGCAATTCCTGGTATTTCAAAGTGACTGACAGAATCAAGCCAGATTCACAAACTCAGTAATTCAAAATGATAGAAATGATGACCTTTAGGCTCAGAATGGATCTTTCTGAGCAAATTTCAGGGAAGTGCTATATAGTTACTATACAGTTATGGTAGATGAAAATCATTGACTTTTGCAGAGAGCAGGTGAGAGATGGCTGCCGTGTTTGGAAGGTGACATGAATGCTCATGAAGAATTTGGCTACAGATTGTGCCAACTAACCTGATCAGTGACTGTAACCAAGCCAACAATGAAAGATTTGTTATTGGGTCTAGATGTGGGGACTGAACAGTGCCAGAAATGGTGTGGTGATACTGTAGGATTAATATCATCCAGCTTGCAACTGGCAGAGATACATGCATCATTATTACAATGGGCATGATTTGAATTAAGCTTCCCAGAGAACACTGAGAGTAATACTGCCCTAAAAACTACCTATGAAGATGTTTATGACACCACATACTATAGGAAAACATGCTAAAGAAGGTGCTGTCTTAAAAAGAAAACCCAAATTACTAAGTGTCTTATTAAGAGATATGATGTGGTACTTTGTAGATAGCATCACAGAATCATAGAATGGTCTGGGTTGGAAGGGACCTCCAAAGGTCATCTAGTCCAATCCCATCTATAGTCAGCAGGTGCATCCTCAATTAGATCAGGTTGCCCAGAGCCCTGTCAGGCCTCACTCTGAATATCTCCAGGGACAGGACCCCAGGGACAGGACCCCAAGCCCCTCCCTGGGCAACCTGCTCCTGTTTGTGTGATGCTGAATGTGCCAGCAGGAATCCATGTCACATGAGTAAAACTCCCAGTGAAGAAGTATAGAGTTACATGACCCTGTGGCCAAAGTAGGACTTAAAAGTTATTATAAAGAAATACCAGGAAATGAGATCTTGAAGACAGGATATAATAGTTCAAATAGGAAATGTTTACTTGCTTGGTACAAAATGAGCTCTAAGCATGATAAATAGACAGAAAGATATGTTAGGGAGAGCAATAAGCCACAGAAGACTTTGCAATGGACTGGATTTTCAGCAACAGAAGACCATTCTCTAAGAAACAAAGCACTGCAGTCTTTTGAGTCAGATGAAAGCTGCAATTTATTTTAAAAGCAAGTCCACCAAGAGATTTTAAAGCTGGAGATACTAAAGTCCCCAAACATAGCTCTTAAAAGGGTGGAAACATGTCTCCGGATTTGACAAAGATGTTTCAGATGTACCTTCACAGCAGTGAAGTCATTCTGCAGCATCCCTCCCATAAAAAACCAGCTGATAGTAGCTGGGATGGTGCTCAGCTTCCTGAGCTGTAAACTGAATGAGGCTCACTGAAGTCACATGCAGCTTTACATTGAGTAGCCAAACCAAACAGCACCTGCTTTCCAGTGAGATGAATCATAGATTCATAGAATTGTTAGGGTTGGAAGGGACCTCAAGGATCATCCAGTTCCAAACCCCTGCCATGGGCAAGGACACCTCACACTCGATCAGGTTGCTCAGAGTCACATTCAGCCTGGCCTTAAAAACCTCCAGGGATGAGGCTTCTACCACCTCCTGGGCAATCTGTGCCAGTGTCTCACCACCCTCATGGGGAAGAATTTCTTCCTAACATCCAATCTGAATCTACCCATTTCTATATTTTTTCCATTCCCCCTAGTCATATCATTACCTGACACCCTAAAAAGTCCTTCCCCAGCTTTCTTGTAGCCCCCTTCAGACACTGGAAGGCCACAATTAGGTCTCCTCGGAGCCTTCTCTTCTCCAGACTGAACAGCCCCAACTCCCCAGTCTGTCCTCATGGCAGAGGAGCTCCAGCCCTCTGCTCATCCTCATGGCCCTTCTCTGGACACATTCCAGCATGTCCATATCCTTCTTGTAATAGGGGCTCCAGAACTGGATGCAGTAGCAGTTAGTAGCAGCAGTTATTCCAGCACACTCAATGCCAGTGCCATAAAACAACCAAGAGCTGCTGCTCTGCATTGTATCTAAATATGACTTTCAACCATCTGCTGCATGTGCTGCTATGTGTTCAAGGACAAAACTGATCACCTTCTACTTAGATATGCAAGATTTGATACTGGCTTCAAGAAAGCCATCAGATCATCACTGGGAGCTTCTCAGACTTGCATGTTCTTCATTAAAAATGACTTAATGAACAGTTTTGTTCCATGACTGAATTCATCCATTTTTAATAAAACCAGCATTTCTTCCAAATTTAGCATTCTTCAGCATTCTCTATTATTCTGTACTGAACTTTTGGAATGTTTAATGCCCTAATTCATCACTTGACTAAGCTTATTGAAACTATTGGCTCAGCCATGAATTTATTACCTTTTATTTCCCACCTATCTCTGATATGCAAATTTTTATAGCAGTGAAATATATCTGACTGCTTTGCTCCCAGTTAATGCAGTATTATTATAACAATGAACTTCATTACATTTCCAGATACCATTTTAATTACATTAAATTGAACTTGCTTGATAGAGTCCTGCAGTTGCCTGTTTGAATTTGGTCGTTGGCTTGTTTATTTTTTCATCCCAAATGAATAGAGCTGTTAAGACACTTTGTGTTGGCACTAATGTTGGGTGAAACTTTTGCGTATCCTCTGTCCACGAGGTGCTGACTTTCCTAAATCATAAGTGAATTACTTCAACTTAGATTTTCACCTCTCTGTCTGTTCCAACAGTAAAAATGGCATGTAATGACTTCACCTAGACAGAAGCTGACAGCCCATCAAGATTCTGCTCCTGCTCACACCCATCCCTTCATCCTGTTACATCTCAGGTGTTTTAAATGCCAGAGTTTGAAAGAAGAAGTTATGTAGCCACAAAACAGAAAAAAAAAGGGGGGGTGGGGGAAGAAACATTTTACCTGAGACTTTATATCAGCCTCCCAATAAAGAACTAAATTATTCTGTCAGTCTGCAGTAGATAAGATAAAGAACCAACAGGCTAAATTGCAGCAAGTGATAGATAGGGCAGACACTGGGAAAAATGTAGTGCATGGCTACTGAAGGTCCGGGACAGACTGTCTAGAAAAGCTGTGGAGTATCTGCTGCTGGAGGTTTTAAAATACCAGTCAGACAAACATCCATCAAGACAGGGACTAGATAAACTAGGCAATCTCTTAAAATCTCATCCAGTTTAATTTTTCATGATTCTGTGAGTAGGCTTGTCATAGTGAAATATTTCTCTGATTAGGGTCTCATGCCTACTGTAAGGCTATTTATCTGTAGGTTGTTAGAGACCTATGATGATGCATGAAAGACAGATGACTTTTTTGCTCTCAGAAGCCTGTTTTCCAGTAAGTCAGCATCTGAAGTTACAGACAATTTTCCAGCAGAGGTCAGTTCTAAGAGTTCCCTTGTTTCAGGTAGAATAGGACTTTCTAGGTCAAGCATCCTGACATTTTTCTACAAATACATTATTACAGTATCACTAAGGTTGGAAGAGACCTCAAAGATCATCGAGTCCAACCTGTCACCACAGACCTCATGACTAGACCATGGCACCAAGTGCCACTTCCAATCCCCTCTCAAACACCTCCAGGGACGGTGACTCCACCACCTCCCTGGGCAGCCCATTCCAGCACCAGAACAAAAGTCTCAAGCTGCACCAGGGGAGCCCCAGGCTGGATGTAAGGAAGAAGTTCCTCACAGAAAGAGTGATTTGCCATTGGAATGGGCTGCCCAGGGAGGTGGTAGAGTCACCATCACCAGAGGTGTTCAGGAAGAGACTGGACGGGGTGCCCGGTGCCATGGTTTAGCCGACCAGATAATGTACATTGAAGTAAAGACCACCACACATGACTGCCATCCCATAACTCACCTAGTTACAGAATGACATCTAAGGTGAATCCTCAACCTCAGGCAGCTTCCACTGAGGTTTAAACTGAGAGGTTCTACCAGCTAATTGAAATGAGACAAGATCACGCACAGGACCAGTTACTGTCCTATGGGAACTTGTTAAGTCACAGCACTCCAGGCAATGAATGACTTCAGCTGTTGAAGATAATATTTCCAAGGGGCAGGGACCTAACACTGATTCTGCTCCTTAGGCTTCCATGTTAAGCCATTCTTGGGGCACATTATAAAGTTTGCTCTGACTACCTACAATTGTTCTTATGCTCTTAAAATGTTTGAATGAAGTTCCTGAACTGTCATTTAGGTGCTTTTCACAAAGTTATATTGATTCCTTTTCAAAATCTTCAAGTACAGGTTTATCTAATGTGTAACTTAGTATGTACCTACATGGACACTACTGAAGAGGAACTGATTTCATAGAATCATGGAATGGCTTAGGTTGAAAGGGGCCTTAGAGATCATCTACTACAACCCCCCTGCCATGGGCAGGGGTGCCTCACAACTAGACTTGGCTGCTCAAGGCCTCATCCAGCCTGGCCTTGAACACCCCCAGGGAAGAGGCATCCACAACCTCCCTGAGCAGCCTATTCCAGAGTCTCACCACCCTCACACTGAAGAATTTCTTCCTAAGTAGATGTTCCTGGTTGTATGCACTTCCAGATATATGTTCTCCTCTTTTTATCTATAGCATAGCTAAGTAAGACAAACTCTCTTGGAAATTTGATCCTATATGCACAGCTGACCTGAAGGAATATTCAGAGCAGGATGCTGAGGGCAATGTAACTGACAACAACAAGACCTGCCTTAAGTCTTAAACCACCCCAGAGAAAGGGAGGAACCAGCACTGGTCTTTTCTTTTCTTTTCTTTTCTATTCTATTCTATTCTATTCTATTCTATTCTATTCTATTCTATTCTATTCTATTCTAATGTACTTATTCCCTTATCCACCAGCTAGTATTTATTTTGTTTAGTTTTATTCCTGTATTCCATTTTTGCTCCTGAACACCCTGATCTGTTGCTGCTTCTAAACAGTTTCATTCTGAATGTGAATTAGCATCTCTGATACCAAACACCTACACAGACACCTCTGTGTCTTACTTGTGGTTTATTTTTATTTCCAATCAGGTGCCTAATTGCAGTGCTTATAGGATTGCGGGGAGCTTGGATTATAATTGTATGAAGTTCAGGCAAAAGGGACTATAAAAGCATCAAAGAAAAAAAAATAGTTTGTAAATGTGAGTGGGAAAAAAAAAAGAAGATGCTGAGATTTACATAATGGATGTAGTCAGACACCCCTACTGCTTTATGGAGAGAAAAGTGCATGTGCACAATAAATAAATCACATTGTGCCATCAGTATGTTGCATCTAACTGCATTAGTGGCTCCATTTCCCCCCCTCATGACTTAGGTAGGATGACATATTGGAAAACACATATTTCTTCATTATACTATTTAAATGGTTTGATAAATCTGCTTATAGATGGCAGAAACGTTTGGTACTGCTCCTACCAAGTTATTTGCATTTGAACCAAATCTTTCCTGTGTTTACATGCCAGATCTCAAAATGCTGAAGAAAAAAGAATATTATTGTCATAATAAGCCCCATTGGTGGCTTGGATAGGTCATGAGCAAAATCTTGTTCTTTGACCTACTCTAGAGTCATACAATTGTTTCAGTTGGAAAAGACCTCTAAGATCATTGATTCCAACCATTCTCTAACTCTACCAAGGCTGGGGCTAAGTCATGTCCCTCAGCACCACCTCTGTCAAACACCTTCAGGGATGGGGATTTGACCACCTTGCTGGGCAGCCTCTACCAGTGTTTGAGAACACTTCTGGTGACTAAGTTTCTTTTAATGTCCAACCTAAACCTCCCCTGGTGCAACTTGAGAGAACTACTAAGCACCTTCAGGCTGCCTTGTTGTGTGTGCTTTTTGCATTGCACATCACAATCTACTCAGTTCAGGAAAGAGCTGTGTGAACAACCTCCTTCATGATGAGGGCATTTTGATCCTTCCAGTACCTAAATGGAGCCTACAAGAAAGCTGCAGAGGGACCTTTTAAAAGGACATGGAGTAGAGTAGAATAGAATAGAATAGAATAGAATAGAATAGAATAGAATAGAATAGAATAGAATAGAATAGAATAGAGTAGAGTAGAGTAGAGTAGAGTAGAATAGAATAGAATAGAATAGAATAGAATAGACCAAGTTGGAAGAGACCTTTGAGATCGAATCCAACCTATCATCGAACACTACCTAATCAACTAAACTATGGCACCAAGTACGCCATCCAGTCTCTTCCTAAACACCTCCAGTGATGCTGACTCCACCACCTCCCTGGGCAGCACATTCCAATGGCAAATCACTCTTTCTATGAAGAACTTCTTCCTAACATCCAGCCTAAACCTCCCCTGGTGCAGCATGAGACTGTGTCCTCTTGTTCTGGTGCTGCTTGCCTAGGAGCCCCACCTGCCCCTTGTAGCCCCACCTGGCTACAACCTTCCTTCAGGTAGTTGTAGAGAGCAATAAGGTCTCCCCTGAGCCTCCTCTTCTCCACGCTAAGCAACCCCAGTTCCCTCAGCCTCTCCTCATAGGGCTTGTGCTTGAGTCCTCTCCCCAGCCTCGTTGCCCTTCTCTGGACATGTTCAATGTCCTTCTTAAATTGAAGGGCCCAGAACTGGACACAGTACTCAAGGTGTGGCCCTGACTACAGGGGCAGAATGACTTCCCTGCTCCTGCTGATCCAGGCCAGGATGCCATTGGCTTTCTTGGCCACCTGGGCACACTGCTGGCTCGTGTTCAGCCTACTATCAACCAGTACCCCTAGGTCCCGTAGTGTTAGGACAAGTGGTAATGGATTTAAACTGGATTAGATTTCTTCTCTGGAAGGGTGGTAAGACACTGGCACAGGTTGCCTAGACAGGTTATGGATGACCCCTCCCTGGAACTGTTCAAAGCCAGGTTGGATGCATCTTTAACTTGGCCTAGTGGAAGGTGTCCCTGTTTATGGCAGGGGAGCTGGAACCAAATGAGCTTTAAGGTCCCTTCCAGCCAAAACCATTCTGTGAATCTATGATCTATGTTTCAACAATTCATTGCAAAATTATAATTTTCTTACATGCTGCTAATAGTCAGAGAATTTCATTTGAAGATGGCAAAGTACTGGTTAGAAATTGCTAACCTATTAAATCCACTTTTATAGTGACTGAACTGTGCTTTGCAAGGGGAAGCATGCAGAAATTGCATAGTTTTAATTAAATCAATTAATATATTTGACTTAGGGTTTTTTTTTTTAAAGCCTATTTCTCTACTTCTTTCTTGGGGTTTTCTGTGCTTTTCTAATTTTAAAAGGGTAAGAAGAAGAATGGCTTAAATATGGCCAAGATGGAGAAAACCAAAAAATGGAACAATAGTGAATGTTTTCCAACAACAACAAAAACATTCCCTAATTAAAAAAAAAAAATTCAGAATCTTTAGAATTAACTTTAAAAAATATTCAAAAATTAATAATATTGAAAATTGTGAAGATTTTGATCTTGGCCAGCTCACTTTTCTCTGTTCAGTGCATGTCTGCACTGGAATACATGAGAAAATTCAATACATGTGTATGTTTCTGTTTGCAAAAGAAAAACCAAGCAATGAGGGAATGTGTTACTGGAGGTCATAGACAGGATATATTATGGATTTGATTTTGCAAGACACTAAATGCCTGCAGCTCGTCTGCCTTGCTCTGAGTGGATTTAAGGCACTTGTCACATGGCCTACTCTTTTCTTAGCTTAATTGCAGTGGAAAAGGCAGAGGAGTAGCATCAGAAATGGAAAACGATGGCAGGAAAAGTCTGGTTGTTGGTTTCATAGGGGTGGTAGAAACAGCTATCCTCAAAGGCTCTCTGCTGAGTAATATAAAGGCAGAAAAAGTAAAGAAACATAAAGATAGAAAATAATAATACACAAAACACAGTTGATGTCATAGAATTATAGAATCATTTAGATTGGAAAAACCCTTTAAGATCAAGTCAAATCATTAATCTAGCACTGCCCAGTCCACCACTAAACCATGTTCCTAAGTGCCACATCTGCATGTCCTTTCAATACCTCCAGGAATGGTGACTCAATAACTTTGACTCGATTTCTGCAGTAACAACTGCTCAAAGAAAAAGTTATCAACACAGATGAATCATATCTAGCTAAGGGAGGTTAGTTTAAAGACATTTTGTCAGACAAAGAGAAATAAGCAATGCTAAAGAGTGATTCAGTCCTTAGGTAGACCGAGTATCTTTCTCTCTTGTGAGGCATCTAAAAGAACATTGTGAAATTCAGATGGCATAAAGCTGGGTCACAATGACTGGGCGCTACCAGACTGATCCTTTCAACAGTTTCTGCCTTCAGCTGGGCCACCAGAAGGCTGGCACCCAACCTAGTAAGGACTGGTGCTTCTGTTTGGCTTCCAGCCTGCAGATTAAGCAGCTGTGGAGAAAGAGGTAAAACTTGATTCTTACTTGGCACAAAGAACGGATCTCAGGGAGAACTACAAAACCCTGAAAAAACCTTTTAAGTCCCCTGTAAAAGAAGAAATAAAATGCCCTTTATCCCCCAGAGGAATGATTTTGCTACCTAACTACTGCTCGTGGCATAGACTCATGCTCAGAACACGCTCGTTGCTGAGGGCTCCCTCCTGCTGCCGAAGTTGTCGGTTTCATTTGATAATGGCCTGCAGAAAATGCAAGGTATCATTTAAATGTTTTAATGAGTATCTTTATTTGCCTGAGAATACACAGAGCACTCACAGTGGTGCACTCCCCACATACACTCTCTACACGGATCAGTGAGCTCAGTGCCTTTTCAATAATTCAGTCTGTGTGCTCTTGCTGTGTCTTCTGGGGAGAGCAGCCCAATGCAGTGCCCAAGCGCCGTGCCTCCTCTTCGAAGGAGGAGGAGGAGGGCTTTCCTATGTTTGATGTATCTGTCGCGCATCGGAAAGGTCCAGCCCCTCAGACAAAAGGTCAAATGTGCTTCAGTGGAAACTTCTCCTGAAAGCTGACTGCAGCGTGAAACTTTCTTGCATCTTTCTTCACCCAAAGACCCAATATACAGAAGCAAGGTATACTTGCCCTTTGCAACACAATGCAACTTAAGACACGCTGCCGCCAATATGAAAGAAAAAAAAAAAAGTAAAGAAAAGGAAAAGGAAAAAAGAGGGCTGCTTTGTTTGATTCCCAGCTTGGTAAGCTCCCAGCGTTTCAGGTGAAGAAATTCGGCCGAGGGCGAGCAGTGCCAAGTAAAGCCAGCGCTCGACCAACAGCGTCTTGACACTGCCTCGCCCCCGAGATGTACGAATCCTAGGCGGGGGGCTTACACAGGGGTCCTCGTAGCCACTTCGGCAACCACCCCCTGCCACCGGGCAACCACCATCTTGCTCGGTGCAGCCCCGGTGCGGTGCGGCGCAACGCTCCGCTCGCCCCGGCGGTGCTCGGGAGAGAGCGAGGCACGACCGCACCCGCGCTGCCTCCGCACCTTCTCGACCTCTCGCGTAGGGCGGCTCCGAAGCCGCGGGTTCAGCAGCTGCGGCGGTAGAGCAGGTGCTGGGGCGCGCCTGGGCGGGGGCGCGCCTCTGTGCGTGTGCGTGTGCGCAAGGCGGGGCCGCGCAGCAGGCAGCCCCGCGCCGGCTGGTGCCATCTGGGAGCCGGGGCGGGGAGCGGAGGAGGGAGCCGCGGGCAGGAGGGAGCCGAGCATCCTCAAGGCCGAGGCTCCGGCTGTCTTTCCGGCGAGAGGAAGGCTCTTCGGTGCCAGTGCCGGCGAAGTACTTGGGAATCGCCCCCCACTTCCTTGCTGGTTATTTTAAATTTTAACATTTTTTTTTAGTTCGTTGTTGTTTTTTTCTTTTTTTGCGATTTCCCCTCCACCCTGAAACCCAGGAGAAGCTTCTGAAGCAGGGCGACCGCTGATCTTACGTAAATGGT
The DNA here is from genome assembly GCF_014839835.1 of Dryobates pubescens. Taxonomy (NCBI): domain Eukaryota; kingdom Metazoa; phylum Chordata; class Aves; order Piciformes; family Picidae; genus Dryobates; species Dryobates pubescens. The sequence goes on along the minus strand of NC_071639.1, from coordinate 5,918,159 downwards.
GCTGCTCCGGGGAGAGCAGCCACTCTGCCAGCCTCGGGCCGGGGGCGCGCCCCCAGGCACCCCTCGCCCTGCCCCTCGCTGCCGCGGCAGCCCGGCTTGAGATCCGCACCGGCATCGGCGGGCGAGCGGCAGCCAGCAGCCCGCAGCCCCATCCCCGGCGGGTTTCATCGCCTCCGCGGACCGGCTGCGGGGATGCTGCGGCGCGTCGGAGCCCGCGGCAGGGAGGGCTCTATGTCAGAGAGATAACGCGGCTCCGCCAGCAGCCCGGGGGTAGTCTCGGTGCCAGTCCCCCTCCCCCGGGACCTGGCTGCCTGGCAGCCGCTCGCTTCTCGGCGGCCGGACTGGCAGCGGCGGCGGAGCCGACGAGCGGCGGGGCGAGGCCCGGCGGGGCGGGGGAGCAGCGGGCATCCGAGCCGGGGCACCCCGCCTCTGGGGGGCAAGCGCTGGGGCTGCTGAGGAGCGCAGGCGGCAGAAGCAGGGAGCAGGAGGAGGAGGGCAGCGCCATGACTCACTTGCAGGCAGGTCTCTCCCCGGAGACTCTGGAGAAAGCCCGGCTGGAGCTGAACGAGAACCCAGACACCTTGCACCAGGACATCCAGGAGGTGCGGGACATGGTGATCACCCGGCCGGACATCGGCTTTCTCCGCACCGACGATGCCTTCATCCTGCGGTTCCTGCGGGCCAGGAAGTTTCAGCACTTCGAAGCGTTTCGCCTCCTGGCGCAGTACTTCGAGTATCGCCAGCAGAACCTGGACATGTTCAAGAGCTTCAAGGCCACCGACCCGGGCATCAAGCAGGCACTGAAGGATGGCTTCCCCGGCGGGCTGGCCAACCTGGACCACTACGGCAGGAAGATCCTCGTCCTTTTTGCTGCCAACTGGGACCAGAGCAGGTAAATGCAGAGCCACCCGCCCTCCTTAACCCTTTCTTTTCCCGGGCAACGCAAAGGAAAAGCTGTGCCAGAGCAGAGCGGGTGGGTGGGCAGCAGGGACACACCCGGCTCTGCCCACGGAGGGCTGGGCAGCAGGCTGGGAGGCAGAGGGAGAAGAGGAAGAAGCAGTGTGTTTTGTGCCTTAGGGCCTTTTCAACCTTCTCATTCTTTAGGCTATGGATTTCAAAAGAGAAATAGAAACTACCTTGGTTGCTCTTTTCATCTGGCAGATGTGAGCCCTTCTGCTTCTGTTTAGCCAAAGTGAGCTGGCGTGGTGGATGATGTCCTCACCCTCCTGACAAAGGCTTTTGACAATCTGTCTGCTGGTCTTTCTGCTTCAGCTCACACAGGGTTGCTCAGGTGCCATAGGAGAAAGTGGGAGATTCTGTGTGCAAAACAGGAATATCCATCATGGCTTTTGAGCTGAAAAGTTTGCCTGAGCAGGAAGCTGAGGTTTCAGATCCTTTCCTTTAGGTAAAGAACTCTCTTCCTGAGTGAGCTACCTGAAAATGCCATGATGGAAGTTGCAGCAACCACTTTGCTTCCCCAGTTATGCTGCTCTAAGTGTCAATCTCTGCATAGGAAGATCCAAGCACACAAAGCTTTGGTGGCACATTGAAGGAGGCTAGTGCAGTCCTTAGAACAATCTCTGTTCCTTTTGGGAGCTACTCTAGGCAGAAGATGACTTAGCAGGCTGACCCAAGAGCTGTCTGCCATCAAGGTCCTTTCTTTTAGCAGTAGGCTTGATACTATGTGGCATTATTTGATTTTTCTGCATACCTCATTTGGTGTCATGTCCATTTTTTCCTGCAGTCTAAAATTACAGCCACAGAAAAATGCTTGATTTGCAGTACATGCAAATGAATGAATCCATTAAAGAGTGAGTTCTGAAGCCTGCTCCCGTGAGCACTGCAGTCATTTATCTGGTTTCCCAACCTGAGAGCAGGCTTAGGATGTGAAGCACTTCTTAGTGAGAAAACTTAAAATCTTGCCAGTTGCCTTCACAGGAACCCACAGACTCTTTTGTGCAGCTGGGTAGTGGCAGTGCTGAGTGCTCATTGCACATGTCCCAAGCTCAGGTATTTGGAAACAAGAGGACACGGAACAGCTATCAGTGTGGATAGAAAGGATGAAATATGGGGGAGTGTCGTACTTAAGCCTGCCCTTTAAGTGTTTGTGTAGATGTCCTCATGCAGGCTGTGTTGACAGCCATTGCAGGGTGAGCCCACAGCTCTGCAGCAGTCGATGTTACAGTTGGGGATGGGTCTCTGCCCCAAGAGCTGCTGGCCCACCATGGTTTTGCTTCTCTCCAGACAGGGTAGCCACATCCACACTGCCTATGGGGGTAGTTTCCTGGCCCTTGCTAACCCATGGATCATGCCCCCAGACTGGGAGAAATCTGACATGGTACAAATCAAAACTGCCCACAACCAAGGTAGCAAGTAGAGAGTTTGGGTGAACATATGGAGAGCTGGGGCTGGCATCCTTTTCCTGGTCAGTTTTCTGGCAGATGGAGCCAAGGCAGCTGAGTGAAGAAGCAGTGGTGATGAGGCTAAGGACTCTGCATGTGCTTCGTTTCCCATATAAGAACCAGGTCAACTTTTCATTTTAAAAGCAGCTCCATAAACTCTTAAAAATCCTTGAATGAAAAATTAGCAAAACAAACAAACAAACAAGTTTAGGCCTTTTATTAACACATGCATCTACCCTGAGGAAGTTCTCTTGTTAAAGGTTAGTGTGGCTTACTTGATGTGTTATTTCTAATTAATGAAAAAAAAAAACCCCAAACCCAAAGCTTTATGTGATGCTTCTCAGAAGATTAGTTCCTGGATGAAAGAAACAAAACCATCAAGAACTCAAATTTGGAGATGAAGTAGCATTTAAAACTGTAACTGCCATGTGAAAAGAATAGGCTTCTTTTCTTCTTGAATTTCACATGTGCTGAGATTTAAACTTGATGAGATCAGCTGACACAACAGCAAATTTGTGCTGATCTTTAAAACTAAGCCCTACTGGTAAAGTTAGTATTGCTGATATAATAGGGAAGTGACTGGGGTTGACAGGGGTACCCAATAGCTGTCTTTGCAGTTGGGTCCCTATTGCTCTTCAGCGCTGCCTCTGCTCCAGGGCATGGGATTTGTTGTCAGACCACTCAGACAAAGGGGAGAGAGCTGAAGCCCAGCTGTGGGGAGTGGCTTGCTCCAAGGCACATGACAGGTCTGTGGCAGATCTGGGAATGGAGCTAGGTCACTCTGTTTTCTAATTAATTTGTTGTCTTACATTGTCTGATATTCAGCAGCCGAACCTGGGGGGCATTGTGTATGGAATGTATGGTAGAGCTCCTACATAATATGTCTCAGACTTATCTTAACTGACTTGAGATCTTACAGTATGGAAACCAGTCCTCTTACAGCAACACTGGGAGGATTGCTTTTTGTACTCTTGTCTTGTTAGGGCCTCTTCATATGCTTCATAAAGTAAGTTAATAGAGCACAGCAAGCCTGCAGATTTATCATGTGTGTATGACTTATAGTGGCCAGCATGTAACAATTAGAAACAAAAAGTTCCAATTTGTTCTTTAAATGAATAGCAGACATACTATAGATGATTTATAGAGCACCAGCAGCCTATGATTTGCATAGTTCCAATTAAAAAGACAAGCGTGGGAGGCACAAGAGTCCTATGGTAAAACAAGCCTGTGTACTACATGTTAAATCATTAAATTAATCCAGGGCCTGAAAACTGTACCAGATGTCCTACCATCTGAGCAACTAAATCAGACATGCATTTAAAACAAACAAACAAAACAAGGAAAGATGAAGGAGAATGCATTGAACAGCCCAGCAGCTTCTCAATGGGACCCTGCCTAACTCTTGGGCTTGTTTCTACGAAGGGGAAAGTGAAGATGGGTGGCATGCTGGATAGCACTGGGGAAAGGATCAGCCCTCCCTAGTAGCTTCCAGATTGTTGATTCAGAACTACCTTTGGCTTGTAGGTGTGTATGTGCATTTGAAGATTCCCTTTTTCTCAGTGTGTCCAGCTGCTCAGGTTTGGTGGGGTTTTTTATTATTTTAATCATTAATTTTTCTTTCCAGTTAATGGTGCAATTAACTTCAACTCTGAGTGACAAGGGATCTGTTGTCATCGTGCATGCTCATCTGGATGCTTTGTGGCACCTGTACATAAATTCCCTAGGAGAATCAGACCATTGTAATGCTATTTATTTGAAATCTTTCCTGGCAGTGATTATTTCAGATGCTTTTCTTTTCTTTTTTTTTTTTTTTTTTTTTCATTAGAAAGTGCAATAGAAAAGTGCAGTAGAAGAGTACAGTGATACCTGGTTTCTATCTGTGTCACAGTGACCCAGTCAGCTCCCACTGTCCTCAGGGAATGAGGAAATCCACTGCCCTCGTTGCCGTGAGCTCCGCTGCTCTGCTGTTGCATCAGATGATTTAAAGCAGGGCAAAGATGGAGTCCACTGCTTTGCTTTCAAAACTCTGCTTTCCTGTGCAGAAGTGCTGGAAACTTTCCTTTTCCTCCCATGAAATGGAAGTGTAAATTCTGTAGCTATCAGGAGGCTGGTGTGCTCCTTGTGTCACCATTAAACACGGGCAAGTTGGCAGGGTACTTTTCAAGCTCCGATAGAGACAATGTGACTAAACAAACGCTAACAATATAGCAATGCTAACAATAATAACATATTGGCAATATGAAAATACCTGGTGAACAGTCAATTTCTGTTTGGAAGCAATATCTTTTAAATAATAATTATTTACCAGTGCAAACACTGTTGTTTCACCCTCCCCCCCAATTTTCTCCTGGTGACTGAAGCTGGTTTATTGTTTTCTAGCTTTCCCCCAGGTATCCATATCTTCCTGCTTTCCCTTGTGTTTAGCCTGTGAGTGGTTTTGCTAGGGATCTTTTTGATCAATGCCTGTGTAAAATTTAGACCATCTGAATCTCCATCTGTGACTGTTAGACACTGGGCTAACACAGGGAGTGATGGGTGGTATTGAATCTGAATCTAAAAGATAATTTGGTAAAGTATCTGAAGTAGTTTCTCATTTTTTCTATGCATTTTTGTAACAGTGGTGGGACTTCTTGATTTTAGCACAAGGCTTCCCAGGGCATGCTGCCACTATTTAAGCAGAATAGCTGTTAAGAGAAGTTTTTATCCCTTGTCTCTTCAGCATTTGAATTTGACAAACCAAGCAGGTCTGAAGCATCATTTCTAGGTACTCCTTGAAGACTCATTTCACTGAAATTCTATAAATATTAAGCCAGAACAGTAGGTTAGACATGGGATGATGGCTCAGAGACATGACCAGCTTTCTCTTATAAACCACAGTGGCTCAAGAGCTCATTTGATAGATGCCTTGACTTGTCCGAAATGGTGATGAGCTTAAAATACAGATTGTGCATTCCTTATGTGTTTGAGACTGTCAGGAGACATGTGCCTTAAATTTAAGCAGAGAAGACCTACCATTTATCCCTTCTAGTTAACAACTTGCACCCTGAGAGGCAGACTCATGCCACTCAGTTTTAATTCTCAGAATAACTTGAAATCCCTTGATATTATCGGGGGGATGACAAATAAGCAATAGAGATAGAAGGGCAACTCTGCCAAATCAGATTATCTGTTGCTCAGTACAAAAGTGAATCAACTGGAACCAGAATCTGGTTAAACAGATGATACGGTGGATGCCACCCATCATCAAGAGCATCAAATACTGAAAAGAGCTGACACAGCTGGATTTGACATGAGACGTCTGTACCCTGCATTCTTCCTGTCTCTTTGCTTTCTGTTGGCCTGCTGGGTATTACAATGGCCTCTGGGAAAGAAAAGGATTTATAGACCGCATAACCAAGAGGTAAAAGTGAAAAATTACAGTGAAGGGCTTCCAAGAGTTGATAGCAGTGTCTGCCAGATTGTTTTCCCCAGAAATCTCTGGAAACACTTTGAATCATAGAAAAATTTTTAAAAGATTCTTAAAGAAGTATTCTGCAAAGGGGAAATTGCTGCCACTGTTAAATTACAGGTAGTAGGATGCTCAGTTAATTGTTTGAACCCTTCTGCTCTTGACAAATCAAGCCCTCGGTGAGGTATTGCCTTAGAAAGGGTAGAAATGGTAGCCATCCCGAAGCGTATCCCTGTCAGTGTGGCTATTAACTTGTCAAGCCTTCCCAGCCTCATTGCTTTAAAGTCAACCTGAATGAAAAATTTCACGAAGCAGCAGAGTGTGTCTGCACACCAGTCCCCACCTTCTTTGAACTGAAACTGGGGCTCACACAGAAAAAGCGCATTAAGAGTGCATTGCTGTGGTAGTTTTAGACTGTAGCTTGAAAATCTTCCACAGATCTTGAACAGAAAGTAGTAGAATGTGAATAGATTACATGTAAATGTTAATGTGATACTACATTTCCAGCATTTGTTGTTCACATTAAAAACTGGGCTAAGAAAGTTGTCTAAGCTCTCCATTGAATTAAGCATGGCTCTATAAATAGAGGGCATTAAACACATTTAAATTAACCATGAGTTCTCAATTATCCTAGCAATTAGTAATTCCTTGCTTGCTACCTTATATCCCATAAGAGTCTGTTAAAACAACTGAATTTAGCCATAAATAAAAAGGCAGGCTTATGTCTGCCTAACTGGAGGCTACTGCAGAAAATACACTGCAGCAAATCAGGCCCAGCACATTCTGATATACCTGACAGCACTGGAGGAGTCATTGTAAACTGAGGCTAGGGCAAAATGGGCAGCTTGTGGTCCCCTAAAACACACAAGGTTACTTACCACAGATTGGTAAGAATAAAGCAATACCATCTTTCCCTCAGACTGAACACCATGGTCTCTTAAAATGAAAGGCTAGTATGTTAACCCTCTCCCTCTCCCTCTCCCTCTCCCTCTCCCTCTCCCTCTCCCTCTCCCTCTCCCTCTCCCTCTCCCTCTCCCTCTCCCTCTCCCTCTCCCTCTCCCTCTCCCTCTCCCTCTCCCTCTCCCTCTCCCTCTCCCTCTCCCTCTCCCTCTCCCTCTCCCTCTCCCTCTCCCTCTCCCTCTCCCTCGTCAATCCCATCTTGGAGCAAATTTATTTCACACTTGCCAGTTTATCCTGTTTTTCTCACTTTTCCTTGGTTAGATTTCTATACTTATGTAGGAATTAATATCAATGTGTAATAAAAGTTTCAGCAACACAATCCAGAGTAGTATTTCCCACCTTCTTTTCATGTAGGATTTTAATTTCCCTAAAGTCTAGCCAAGGATGGAGCATATTTTATGGCAGAGCCTGTGCATCCTGGAGCTAAAATGAGCAGTAGTAGCAGTGAGGTGAAATGTTGGACAACATGGGTCTGGAGTGGATTGAAAATGAGTCTTTATGCAAATAGCTCTGTGCAGTGTGAAAGCTTCAGTGTAGTTTCTTTAATCATGTTTCATTTGCTTGGGCTGTTCAGCTGATACTTTCAGTACTCAACTTGCCATTTGCACCACCTACGAGTTCATCTATCACACCAAGTGTACATTTTTGGCTTGCCTCAGCATATGTCCACAGTAAAAGCTGCTTTAAATATCCACTAATAGATTTGTCTTTCTTTGGTTTTCTGTGCTGTGCCTCAGTAAGGAATCAATAGCAAGAGGAGGTGTCCATTACAGGATGAAGAATAGCTCCTATTCAACTGATTGCCCTGAAGGGTATGTGGGGCAGGAAGCTTGGCTGGTAATGAGATGTCCTTGCATACTCTGTCCAGATGTGGCTTTTTAGACTTAAGACTACTTCAGGTACCTTCCTCTGGTGTAAAGTGTTCTTGCTTGCTTTTAGCTAGACTTGTGTTCTTCACAACTTATTTTCACCAGGAGGACAACATTTTGTCTTCTTCTATAAGTAAGTCTACAATATTGTCATTATTATGGACTGTGCTTCTTACATGGAGCAAACCTGCAACAGGAGTTATGGTGATGGTGAGTACATCATGGACTTACGGAGACTCAGCCCTGCAACCACTGTTTACTCTCTGTGGTGGCTGAAGTCCCAGTCTCATTGGTTCCTGGTGGCTTTCCCTCTGATTAGAATAAATCCAGGACAAAATTAGGTATATTTGTGTTGTATATATTTGTCATGTAGGTAGATACAAAAATATTGCATGGCCAGGCTTGATTGGCCTCATAAACAAAGAATCTTTAAGTGCAATGTACCAGATTTCTAGCAGCCTTGTGCCACTGGGGAGCTGTTAATCCCAGGTGTAGGTTGGCTTCTTGAACTCTCTAAGGAGGACATTAGAGATCTACTTAGGAACTTGGGACCCTTCTTCATAGAATCATAGAATCATAGAATCAATAAGGTTGGAAAAGATCTCAAAGATCATCAAGTCCAACCTATTACCTAACACCTCATGACTAACTAAACCATGGCTTCAAGTGCCATGTCCAATCCTTTTTTGAGCACCTCCAGGGATGGGAACTCCACCACCTCCCTGGGCAGCACATTCCAATGGCCAATCACTCTTTCTGTCAAGAACTTTCTCCTCACCCCAAGCCTAAACTTTCCCTGGTGCAGCCTGAGACTGTGTCCTCTTGTTCTGGTGCTGGTTGCCTGGGAGAAGAGACTAACCCCCACCTGGCTACAACCTCCCTCCAGGTAGCTGCAGAGAGTAACAAGGTCTCCCCAGAGCCTCCTCTTCTCCAGGCTAAACAACCCCAGCTCCTTCAGCCCCTCTTCGTAGGGCTTGTGCTCGAGGCCTCTCACCAGCCTCATTGCTCTTAGAACAGATGTAGGGTGCTTGCAGCAGCTTTCTGCTTCATGAACTCTTCTCTGGAGAATGAGATCCTCTGAATGAGGCAGCATGAATGTCAAATGGGATTGAGGCTGATTTTTAAGATCTGAGTATTTCTAGTGTGTGTTTCTTATATGAGCTCTGCTAGTGATCTTCCTCAGACTGTGGCATTAGCTGCTTTCCAAATGTCTCACCTGATGTAATTTCCTTCCCAGTGCAATGTTTTTCTTGGGGAAGGCTTCTTACAGCTTGTATCTTCACCCAATTTAATGAAAAAAAAAGTATTTCTGAGACCTCCACCACTTTGTGAAGATAAGCAGGGCTTTGAAAGCAGTTGACAACATTGAGCCCAGCCTCAACCCTGAACAGGGCTCTGTAAGGCTCTTTCCCTCAGGCTAAGCACGTTTTAATCCTGATGCTGGCAGTTGTACAAAATGCATGTTGTACAGGGGATTTTTGGTTCCCATGTGGATTAGGTGCCCTCCACTGTCCGTGCTCCAGTGTTGTGCTGCATAGATAAATGAGCCTGCAGATACACCAGGCAAACTAAGGCTTTTTTGTGCCAATATAACTGTCGATGGTCTTCATGCTGCCAAACGCTCCCTACGCATCCCGTTACACATACAGAACCTCATCTGGGACTGATGAATGATTTCATTTTTCCTCAGGTCACTCTTTGCACTGTGGCCCTAGGGGTGTGTGTGTGTTTGTTTTTCAGTCAGAGGCCTCAGCACCCATGGTGGCATTTTCCCCAGGTGTCCAGCAGTTGGGCTTGGAGGAGATGCTGTGCCTGGGGCAAAGGGGAACATCAGCTGTGCCATGCCCAAGGGCTGGCTAACAGTTCTTTGATGAGCAAATTGTGCTAATGGTTTTAAAGATCCAGGTTTTCCTTCAAAAAAGGTTTCAAGGCATGTCCTTTCCCCCCATCCCTGGACAGAATTCCATTTACAGAAACAGTCTCTTTGGTTTTTTTCCCTGCCCAAAGGAATTAGTGAATTTTGGCATTTTGAGGATTTCCACAGGGAAATTACAGAGAAGAATTTTTCTTGTGCCATTTCCCAGTTGCAAAAAAAAAAAAGAAGCTGAACACAAAAGTGAGTGCAAGCCAAACTCCCTGTAAACCTTAGATCTCAGAAAAATAGAGCCTTAGATAAAAAGTTTTGGGTCAAAGAGTGAAAAGGAGAGGGCAGAATATGAAAACTTTTATTATAGTCAATCAAACCAAATTCAAATCCAAAGAACAATCTCCAAAACAAAGAGAAGAATAGTGTGAAACAATGTTTGCCCTCATGTTTTCTGGGCAAAACACACTTTTTCTTGTTCTGTTGTGTTAGGCTGACATTAAGAAAGGCCTTTTCCTACTCCCTTTCCTAGGGATGCATAGTTGTGAAGTTCACTGATTTTTAGTTGGCTAAAAAAAAGAGATAAAATTACAATGCAAAGATGTGAGGAGTCAGCCAGAACAGATGAATTTCATCTGTGTTATTTCTTTTTGCAGATACTTTCAAAATACAGTTGTGTGCACAATGGAGCAGTGTTCTCACTGTATTAAAGCGAGCAAATTGCCCTGAATTCAGTGTAATTCAATGTAATTTCTAAATAGGTTCACATAGTCTTTGCTGCTTATGCAGCAAAGTGCACATTTCTCTGGGTACTCATAATTTTGAGAACTTGTGTCTGATCATAGAATCAATAAGGTTGGAAAAGACCACAGAGATCATCAACTCCAACCTGTCACCCAACACCTCATGACTACTAAACCATGGCACCAAGTGCCACATCCATTCCCCTCTTGAACACCTCCAGGGATGGGGACTCCACCACCTCCCTGGGCAGCACATTCCAGTGGGTAACAACTCTCTCTGTGAAGAACTTTCTCCTCACCTCGAGACTAAACTTCCCCTGGCACAGCTTGAGACTGTGTCCTCGTGTTCTGGTGCTGGTTGCCTGGGAGAAGAGACCAACCCCCTCCTGGCTACAACCTCCCTCCAGGTAGCTGTAGATTAGCAGTGCCATCATGGGAGACATTTTAAACAGCCTTATTAAAAAAAAATTAAATGTCTGGACAAACACTGAAAATTTAACTTTCTTTTATCCCTGGAGTATTTTCTTATCTGATATTTTCTGGTTTACCTTTCTAATGCCATATCTAATGGAATGGAATGGAATGGAATGGAATGGAATGGAATGGAATAGAATAGAATAGAATAGAATAGAATTAACCAGGTTGGAAAAGACCTTTGAGATCATTGACTCCAACCTATCCTCCAACACTATCTTATCAACTAAACCATGGCACCAAGCACCCCATCCAATCTCTTCCTAAACACCTCCAGTGATGGTGACTCCACCACCTCCCTGGGCAGCCCTTTCCAATGGCCAACCTCTCTTTCTGTGAAGAACTTCTTCCTAACAGCCAGCCTAAACCTCCCCTGGCACAGCTTGAGACTCTGTCCTCTTGTTCTACTGTGGTGCAGCCTGACAAATTTACAGCCATTTTAGTAACTATTCATCTTACTTCTAAAAAAAGATTCTTAGATCTCTAGTTAGCCTGGGAAAAGTTAAAACTTCAACTACTACTTTCATATCTCTTAAAAAATTCCAGGTAGTTCATGTGGTTTGCCTTTTTAAGACCCAATGGTGTAAACTGCAGTTTGATTAATAACCTCATTATGTGGCAGTCTAAAGATGGCATTGCTGTATATATTTAAGCTATTCAGCTGCTGTATTAGGTGCTTTAGCTTCAAAAAAGAAAGATTATACTCAGCAGTGCTTGGGTAATACGAAATTATGTCTTTAACAAGATCATTGAGCTAAGAAAAGCTTAGGTGCATGTATGTAAAACACAACACATAATTGCATATTGTACATGACACCTTTGTAACCCCACATTTAACACAGAAAATGCCATCAACAATGAATGCCACGTTTCAAACTTCTGAAACCACATAATTTGGATATACAAAGTACTCAGTGCTCTGAAGGTGGTTAAGTAGCACTTAAAAGGTTGGTATTGCTCTTAACTAGGAACATCTCAAAGCCATAATGTGAGTTACTTTCTGCTTTCCAATTCCTTGAGCAATCAGGCTTCTGTATTAGTGTTTGCCAATAGAATAGAATTAACCAGGTTGGAAAAGACTTTTGAGATCATCATGTCCAACCTATCACCCGACACCATCAAATCAACTAAACCATGGCACCAAGTGGCTCATCCAGTCTCCTCCTAAACACCTCTAGTGATGGTGATTCCACCACCTCCCTGGGCAGCACATTCCAGTGGCCAATCTCTCTTTCTGTGAAGAATTTCTTTCTGATATCCAGCCTGAGTCTCCCCTGGCACAGCTTGAGACTGTGTCCTCTTGTTCTGATGCTGGTTGTCTGGCAGAAAAGACCAACCCCCATCTGTCTACAACCTCCCTTCAGGTAGTTGTAGAGAGCAATAACGTCTCCCCTGAACCTCCTCTTCTCCAGGCTAAGCAACCCCAGCTCCCTCAGCCTTTCCTCACAGGGCTTGTGCTCCAAACCCCTCCTCAGCTTTATTGCCCTCCTTTGAATTAAACTTGTGGCAAGCAGGACAAAGCAAGAACACTGAGAACTTCACCACATCTGTGGTTGTTGGTCCTTTGCTAACCAAATCTCCCCTCAATGTTCGCAGGTACACGCTGGTGGATATTCTCCGTGCCATACTCCTCTCCTTAGAAGCCATGATAGAAGATCCTGAGCTTCAAGTGAATGGATTTGTTTTGATTATAGACTGGAGCAACTTCACCTTCAAGCAAGCTTCCAAGCTCACACCAAGCATGCTTAGATTAGCCATAGAGGGCCTTCAGGTAACATTTTGTGCTTTCTTTTCCTGGTTCTCCTTAGCTTTGTGGTTCGTTACAAATCTAGGTGGCTAGAAAAACCCCAAATGAAACAAAAATCTATGAACTTGTGAACAGCAAGGCTAACAGCTTAAGGTACAGGTGACCAGGCAAGCTACACTGGCACAGGCATTATAATGTGTGAGCTTGGGCAGCTTACTGCAGTAACTCCTGGTGTGTAGGCTCCTTCTTTGCTGTAAAGTGGTGGGTTGAAAATTTCCCCCAGCACTTTTAAAGGCATAGCCTAAAACTACCACACAAAATTAACAAGTCCCTTTCCTGTCTTTATTCCAAAGTGACTGGCTTCTCATAAATTCAGACTCTGGCTTCTGCAGCAGCAAGTTAGAAGTAATCAGTTTGGCTTGTCATTTTGCACAGGGGCTAGTGAAATATGTTTTGGTCCTGCCATGACAGGTTGGAGTTTTTTATTGATTCCATTGGAGACAGGCTCTACATCAACTGCCCTGAACAGTGTGGGGCACTCTGGTTAGACAGTTAGCTGGAGCCGTTTGCTCAAAGTTCAGCATGTGCTTGGCTCTTTTGTTGGGCCAGGATTAATCTGAGCAGCGTCTTCTGGGGCTGAGTATACAGTGATTTAAATTTCCTTTTGCTCATTGTGAATGCACTTTACATGGTACAGGCGCATTGGTGGAAAGGATACTACATAACTCTTGGCTGTCTCCTGTGATCTTTAATGAAAATGAAAAACTAGAATCTGTAAAGTAGTTTGCAGTGCAAGCTTGAGTTGCTATCTTAAAATATCAGTAATTCACTCCTGTGGTGGTGTGCCTTGCCTTTACAAGGACATATATTCTTGTTTTGCTGTGATGTGTTTCTAATTTATACATTTTTATTGCTCATAAAGCAAAATAACAGCCTTATCTGTGAACTTTCTTTGCTTTGATATTGCTATTTTTTGAAGAAACTTGTACACCAGGAGTATGGAGTTTTGATTTAGATCTTGAAATGGCTTATTCAGCCTGCTGTTGCACACAGAATGGGAGTGACAGTCAGGAGGCAAAGATCTCAATTCTTGTTTTGTTGTATGTTGGTGTGATTCCATGGTCTTGAGAACTACATCAGATCTGTACTTTAGCAGTGCTGCAGTTCCTTTGATTGCTTTCAAAGTTCTTTCTTTCTTTTGTGTGTGTGTGTGTGTGTGCTGTTTTTCAAAGCTAGCTGTTGTCCTCTTGTTTAGAAAATGAAGAGATACCTTAGTAGTCTCAGGTCTTAAATGATGTTTCTTCTTGGACTTGATCAGAGGTAATTATTTTGAAGATAGCTGCAGTGGATAATTGCATCTGAAAACAGGAGCAATGATCTACCAAACCTGAGGTGGGCTCTGAGACTCTTTGCTCTCCTGCCATTACTTGGTTCATTACTGGGTTGAAGTGAAGCCCATAGGCTTAATACACCTCTGCCTCCAGATCTGTATTCAAATATCCCAAGTCTAATGGTGGCCAGCATCCAGGGCATCATTTTGTGCTCATTGTCTGCAGTCCTGTTGACTGTACAGATGTAAAACTGGGCATGAAATGCTCCAGGAGAGGGAATGAGAAGGCACTGGAATGGCAAATGAGGGCTAGAACTCTCCCAAGGCGCAAGGACTCTGTCCTAATCTGTGACAGGTATTGTTATCTGTAAGCAGCAACTTTTACAAGGCCTTTTAGCACAAGTGTGTTGAAGGAATAAATTAGTTGAGCTCTTATAATACAGTATTTAATTTTCTGTGAAGAACCACTGAGGGAATGAGGGCTAAAATTCTTACACTAGCAAAACTGACTGAGTCTCCAGTTATATTTTCTTAGTTATGCCACCTAGGGATTTGCTTATATTTCATTTATTTTTTTCCCTTCTACTTAGACTTTTTTTTTAATGTAAATATGTATTAGAATCAATAGGAAAGACTAAAAATACCTTTACTGAGCATTTTGGAGGGAAAAACCTCACTTCAAAAATGATTGTGATCAGAAAGGAAATCAGAGGGAAGTGTGATGGAAAGATGGTGCAGAGAGACCCTGGGGACAGCACAGGTTTATTTGCACCTTCTTGCAAGATTTCTTGTCTGCAATGTTACATTCTGTTAGCATCAAGGGGGACTGACTTTTCTTTTCTCTTGGACAAAACTGCCTAGCAGAAACATCATTCTGAATGATGTCAAAGTAAAAAGTGCTTAGTCAGATGGTACGAGAAAGAGCAACTCTCACACACTGTTTATTTATGATCTTTGTACATGCTCTTTGTTTAATCAGAGAAAGGGAATTTATTTTGGCTTATAAGATTTAACAGGGCTCCAGGTGCTGAACTCTACCATTTGGGGAATTTAAGTATTTGTGTTACTTGGGTGGAAAGGGACAAGGAAAGTGGGATTAGTGACCACCGAATTTGAGGTTAGCCAAATCCCTTTGCCTCCTGAATGAAATCTACTGAATTTGCGTTATATTTGCTTAGGTTCCTCAGTGAGCGGAATATTCAATATGGTAGGTACCAAAGAGAGTTGATCACAAGCTGTGGCATTTCTAGGTTCTTCACAACTGCTTATTTTTGAGGAAATTGCTTTTGAAAGGGAGATAAGCAAACATATACAGGTTTCTACTGAAAAGAAGTTCTGCTATACACTCTGTCTGCACATATATGTATATATTACAGAGGAGTATGAAAAGAAGCATGCCCCAACTGACTTGTGTGTATGAGAACAACCTTCTAGGCAGTTGTTTGCAAGAAAAGAGCTCTTTGGCCATGGGATTTTTAAGGTTAAAGGGCAGTGATTATCTGTACATTAATGTGAATTTCCAGTGTATCCATCCCAACAGTGCTGTACCAACCAGTGGGTGCAGTGGAGGTCAGTGTTGATTTTTAGATCAAATGGGCAAGAAGCAAAAGCCACCTGTGGATACTGGGGCACTTGGCTGAGACTTCTGATACATCAGTCCCAGCCCATACACTGGCCTTGTGCTTTTGGGAAAAAAAGAGCAATGCTTTTCCCTGTGGATGCTGATGGCTACAGCTTTTATATTGCTTCTCTTCTGTGGGAATAAGGATTTGCACTTAAGAGTTCCTACACCTTCTATAGTGAAGAATAAGAACATAAGCAAATGCTACATGTAATACTCCTTATATTCTGAGAAGGGTCTGTCTGGATTAGTTGCCTAAGAGTACCTAAGAGCGTAGAGAAAAAGGAAAACACTGTGTGGTGGGGCTGAAACCAATGCCATGACTTCAGCACTTTGTGTTGCTCTCTCCAGAGCATCCAATGTATAGGTGCTTGTGAATCGCAGTCTTTAGGAGTCCACTTCTCCTCATTCATTGATTTCTGTAGCCAAGCACTGATTTTGGGCTGATTGTTAGATTTTGGGATCTCATCTTACTCAGCAGCTGGATTCCTGAAAGCAGGGAGTGGTACAGCATTGTATGGTGCAACACCTGAGTGACTTGAATTTGACTGAATGTTAGGAAGTGTAGGAAAAGAACAGAGAAAAGAATGGTCAAGCCACTGCAGAAACCTGTGTCATCACTTCCATCTTGAATGTTGTGGATGATTCTGATTTGCTCTCTCAGAAAAACTGCTGTAGGACTGAAGATCAAAAAACCCCCAAAGATGAAGGTCTCTTCCAGCCTGGTCTGGTCTATTCTATTCTATTCTATTCTATTCTATTCTATTCTATTCTATTCTAGCTGATGTGTGTATAAAGAACAGCTAAACTGGCTGGGATTCTTCTGAATGGAAGAATTAAAGCTGTGGAGGGAACCTACAGGCATCCATAAAATAATTCAGGTTGGAAGAGACTTCAGGAGATCAACAAGTCCAGTTGCTTAAAACAGGGACCCTTACGAGGTCAGACCAGGATGCAAAGAAGGTGATGGGTAGCTGGAGGGAGCAGGCAAGCTGCAAATGTTTTGTTACCTCTGTTTTAAGAAACAGGCATCATCAGATGATACTAGCAAGAGGCCTGGCTCTACATGACAGAGTGATCCTTTGTGCAATATCAGAGTAATCTGTGGAGCTCTTTGCTGTGGAAAATTCTGAAGTGTAGTTGTGCTCAGGGAAAATGGATTGAGTTTGTGGAAGAGAAGTGAACTGAGGATTACTAAACAGGTAAAAACCACAGCAAAGTTCATTATTCCTTGGGTTGTGCTTAGGTGGAGATGAGGTGAATGCTGAATGGAATTAACACATATGCTGTCCACGTGGCATCTGCTCTAGGCTCTTATTTTTTGGCCTCTGTTAAGGACAGGGTATGAGGTAAAATGGGACTTCTGGTGGGACTTCACAGAATCACAGAGTGCCGAGTTGGAAGGGACCTCTGGAGACCATCTAATCCAACTCTCCTGCCAGAACAGGTTCTTCTTAATTGACTTCATTAAGTCATGGGTGTTTAGGGACATGCTTTAGTGCTGGACTTGACAGTGCTAGGTTAAAAATTGGACTTGATGATCTTAAAGGTATTTTCCAACACACAGTCCCCTTTCTCCCCTTTTAATAACCTTTCTTTGATTTTACTGCTCCTGATGCTCCCGCAGCCTCTTTTGCCCAAGCACCAAGATTCTGCATATGATTCTTTGTGATAGTCCTTTTATAACTGCCTATATGAACATTTTATTGAGTATCAGGAGAGCATTATTTTCACAAAGCAGGTTAAAACAACACCAAAGACCAAAAATTCAATTTGAAAATGATCTTGAAAGAGTTTATTCTTAACTCTGACAGACTGCTTTGGAGGTAATTATAAGTGAGCTTTGCAAAAGGGAAAGTTGTGAGTATGCATAACACTCTTTAACTGATTAATTGATATTTAGGATTCTAAAGCCTGGAGCACTGAATCCTTCTTAAATCCTTGATTTCTGTTTAGCTCATAATAGTATTTGCATACATGACAGATTTGCTTTGCATGTTATCACTCAGGTGCAACTGGTCACTTAGTGAAACTGGGGAGTTACTGGTGGCTCAATATAAAAACTTTCCCTCTAGGTAAAAAAATGGGGGAAAAAAGAGAGGCTGCACATTTAAACTGGGAGCTAAACATATGTGGACAGTTAGCATTGCTGCAGAGGACAGAAGTTTCTTGCTTTTGGTTGAGGATGTTCACAGGAAGAGAGAGCCGTAGTGTTGAGTGGGACAAGGCAGGTCTTTCAGCTGACTGTGACTTTTTATTTGCATCAAAGGAAGGCTTCATCAGCTAGAACAAACTTGTTACTGTGAATGTAAAAGCAAGCTGGAAAGAACTTGAAGACAGCAATGCTTGCAGCTACTTTGGATAGCTTGTTGCTATCCAAAGCATCTTTCAAACAGCTGTTCTCAGGGGTTATAAGGACAATATCCTAAATCAGATTTGCTGCAGCAGTGTAAGGTTGAAGTACAGGAGAGCAGAGCATGTAGCATCATGCACAGGACTCAGTATCTCCATTTTCTTTAAGCGTGGGCTTCATCAGCATCTTGCAGGGAATCTTATCTGAATCACTGAATCCTAGAATCATGAAGGTTGGAAAAGACCTCTAAAATCATCAAGTCCAACTATCAGCCCAGCACCACCATGCCTGCTAAACTGTGTCCTGAATGCCATTTCTATGTGTCTGAACACCTCCAGGGATGGTGACTCCACCAATTCCCTGTTCCAATGCCTGACCACTCTTTCAGTGAAGAATTATTATTATCTTCCTTTACCATCATGGTTGCTTCACCTTTTCATTTAGATAATCACAGACAGCATGTAAATTTTGTCACATAGTAGTTCTGGACTGCATCTATTCAATCAGCAAGTTGTTGGGTCAAGAATTTGTAAGTCAGAAATATCCAGAAGTAAAGATGCCACTGAAAACAGTGTTTTGACTTCATGTAATTACATGGTCACAAGCTCTGTGCAGTGCATGAGATTATTAATAATGAGCTTAAGGAATAATTACTCAGTACTGGCAATGAGTATCAGTGGGCAGCAAACCACCAGAGGAAAAAAAATAATGAAATATCTTTGCATCCAAACTTAAAACCATAAAAAGCCTGGAGTTTTCCACCAGTTTTTCAGATCAGGCTCCTGACACTTCACATAGTGCTTGGGAGGATATTGAAGAATAGAATAGAATAGAATAGAATAGAATAGAATAGAAATAATAGAATTAACCAGGTTGGAAAATACCTTCAAGCTCATCAAGTCCAACCTATCACCCAGCACCATCTAATCAACTAAACCATGGTGCAATAACAGGTTCAAGCTTTTAATGGGAGCATCTTCTGCTTTTGGGGGGGGGGGGGGGGGGGGGGGGGGGAAGGGGCTTGAAGGTCTCTTCCAACCTGGTCTATTCTACTCTACTCTACTCTACTCTACTCTACTCTACTCTACTCTACTCTACTCTACTCTACTCTACTCTACTCTACTCTACTCCATTCCATTCTATTCTATTCTATTCCATTCTATTCTATTCTATTCTATTCTATTCTATTCTATTCTATTCTATTCTATTCTATTCTATTCTACCATGTAGCTGCTTTCATTCTTTTTTTTTTTAATCAACAAATTAATCTGTTTGTGAATGTTAGAGTACCCTGGGCCCAGGACCAGCCTAGAAACTGAGTGATTGAGCTTGTAAGCAGCACAGTTTCTTACCAGTGCATTTCATGTTCTGTAGCAGCAGAGGAATAGGATATTTTTTCCTAAGGGGAACGTTAGTTATTTTATAAGAGTGTGCATGTATTTGTTCTTCTCTGTGTTTAAAAAGGTAATCAGAAAGGCTTGCCAGCACTTTACTGTGGAAACAGGGTGGACTGGAAATGATTGCTAGTTTTAGAGTCTCATCTGCTGCCTGGATGGGCTTAACCTGCCAGTTGAGAAAGGCTGGAGCTCGAGTTCAGTTGCTTGCAGGCATGGCTGCGTAGACACAGGCTTTGTTCAGCGTGGTCCCAGCTGTTATCTGAAGACAGAATAATTAATTGCCTTGCCAGATTCTTTTATGATGCTCATCAATAAAAAATCGTTGGATGCCTTTCAAATGATAATTTATTTGTTCTCACATATGTGCTTTTAAGATGAGAGGACACTATGTGGTGGGGGTTTTTTTTTGGTTGGTTTGTTTGGTGTTTTTTTGGTTTGTTTGTTTGTTTCCACTGAAAGGTTACTCTTAAAAGTGTCTGCTAATTTGAGATGCCCACTGTGACAGGTCATGGTCTGATTTTTTTTCAGTCTCCTTTTATATGTTTGGAATCCAGCTACTATTTATTTTTGATCAGGAGGATTCAAGACTTCTGAAGTCTTGATCCTGAACCCTCCAAGCCAGGAGCTTGAACTCTAGCGTGGCTTGAATTTGTTGCTCCTTATTAGGTGCTCTTTGAATGCATGTAACATCATGTAGGCTGCCACCTCTTTGAAACAAATGGTAAGAAATAGTAAACTGAACTCCCCTTTCGCCCTCAGAAACTCTGCCGTGTAGCATCTCACTGCAATCTGCAGGGATGCTTAATGGAGTTAAAAATCCATCACCCAAACGCTGCCACTGAAACTAGTGGAGTCAGTGCCTGCAGTAGGTCGTCATCCTCCATGTGAACATGCATGAGAAAGAGAGTGGGCACTTTGCCAGTGTTTTGCAGATATTTGCTGTAAGCAAAGTGTGATTAGTTGTGGGGATCTTGGCTTTTGTTCAAGTGCTTTGATCTGTCTGGCACAGACTTGTGCCTGTTCCTCCTGCCCTTTTCCCTCTGAGCAGCCTTTGCTCCAGTTCTACGGTTTCCCCAGTTGTCCCTGCCACTGCTGTTGACATTGCCTTACTTTGCACCAGTCTTCACCGATGTGTTTTGTTTGGGTTTTTTTTTTGGTCTCAGTGTTCTGATGTCATGCTCCTGAACCTGTCACCTGCATGGCGCATGAAGCTCATGTTAGACTCCTTAGGCGATCTCAGGCTTTGTAATGTCAAAGGCAGAAGTTTCAGATGCTTTAAGATCATAGTTCACCTTCCTGCTAAGCAAGATTATCTCATGCATTGTATTTTCTAGCATTTCACACAGTTTAATGTTTTGAAGGCAGGTTTGGCACATTTCTTTGGAAATGTTTTGTGACTTCTTGTTCTTCACATTTTCTCTCATCATTAATCCTGATTGTTCTATTTCAAAATGTCACCTCCTGTAAAACCCTTTGCTATTTCACCTGGCTCCAGAGCAGGCAGGAATTGATGTGTTACTCTCAGTAACACAAAGAAAGGAATTGTTTGATGGAGTGTCTATCTACAGCAGCAATGATTTGCAAACCAGATTGGAGACATTCTTCCTGTCTCGTTTGCTGCTGCAGATGGTGAGATGTGAAAATCAGAGGGATTCTCTTTATCTGGGGAGCTCAAATTTACTTTTTCTGATACTATCCAAATCACCTGTGTTAGCAGACCATTTTCTAAACACATCTTTCAGGTTTACCTCAAAAAAGCTACATGCTGGTTCATTTTTGGAACTATTTTGTGAGATCAGTCTGGTCTTTGTTTTCTGTGATGCTCATAAATCCTCTGTGATCTTATTAGGCTGTGCTTTCTGTTGGCCTTCTCTCATTGTCATCAGTACAAACTGCCTTTGCACACAGTGCCTTTCACATCAGCTAAGCCCTTTCTTCCAAACAATACAGTGTAATGTGTTTTTTTGGTGAGTTTTCTTTATATTCCTCAAGCAAGTGTTGATCTCATGAATCCAGTTTGATCTCATGAATCCAGTTTGACTTTGGTTAAAAGCAGACTTTGGACTTTGGGTATAAGTGCAGGAAAACCACTGCTGTGATATTTCACTAATGTTGAAAAAGAGACAGGGGGGAATCCTTTAGGAGAAAGCACCATATAAATGTGAAATTATGTAGCTGGTGATGGTTTCTCTCATCTCATATTTCATGATCATAAGAAAAATTTAAGACAATTCAGTCCTGCAAGTGCTACTCTGCTGATTTAAAGCAGCTCAGGAATGGAAAGTTTGCATTTATAGCACATGAAGGAATTTGTATTTCTTAAGAAAAATTGAAGCACAAACTCCTTAAAACATCATGGTCCAACTTGGATAATATGTGTTTCTTTTTTCCCAAAAGATTACCCCAAAACCCCAGGAAAAATGCATCTCTCCCCAGTCGTTTCCTGCATATTTTTGCAAAGATCAAAGTTCTTAAAAGCCATTTCTAGTGTCTATGACTGGGAATCATAGAGTTGTAGAATCAACAAGTTTGGAAGAGACCTCAGAGGTCATCAAGTCCAACCTGCCACTCAACACCTCATGACTAACTAAACCATGGCACCAAGTGCCATGTCCAATCCCCTCTTGAATACCTCCAGGGATGGTGACTCCACCACCTCCCTGGGCAGCACATTCCAATGGCTAACAACTCTCTCTATGAAGAACTTTCTCCTCATCTCCAGCCTAAACCTCCCCTGGTGCAGCTTGAGACTGTCCTCTTGTTCTGCTGCTGGTTGCCTGGGAGAAGAGACCAACCTCCTCCTGGCTACAACCACCCTTCAGGTAGTTGTAGAGAGCAATAAGGTCTCCCCTGAGCCTCCTCTTCTCCAGGCTGAACAACCCCAGCTCCCTCAGCCTCTCCTCCCAGGGCTGTGCTCGAGACCTCTCCTCACCCTCGCTGCTCTTCTCTGGACACACTCAAGTGTCTCAATATCCTTCTTAAATTGAGGGCCCCAGAACTGGACACAGGACTCAAGGTATGGCCTATCTTTTCCAGGGTTTTCTATAATTGAAAAGGATTGAGCACTAATGTTTTGCCTATACATAAGTAATACCCAAACATGGATATGTGCTGAAGCCTGAAGTGCAGCCACTTGGTGGAAATTGGAAGGTACATTCCATCCCCAAACCCAAGTTTAACTCCAGTGCCTGACACTGAGAAAGTGGCATGTCAGCATCTCACTCAGAAGAGTTCTGGCTGTGTTCTCATGGGTTACATTTATTGTTGTCCCTCAAAGTATAGGGACAGTATAGTATAATCCCTTAGAGTATATCTCTTGAGTTCTGACTATAAGATGTGTATCCAGCCCCCTTATTTCATGGGACTGAATGTGGCACTGGAAAATGCAGTCTTTAATAAGTGATCAAAGACTGTATTCTCAAATGTGTTTGTGATTTCTTGTTCTTTTAAGTTGGATCTTAAGAATCTGTTACATCTGTTAGAGTCATTTTAGGATGGGCTTTCTGTCTGAGAAGAACTAGATCTTAGCTGCCTGTGCTTTCCCCACTGAAAACATCTTCTAGAAGGAGAAAGTGGTTCTGCTGTGATTCAGGAGAGGGCATTCTTAAAGCTGTGTTTAAACTAGTGTTGTCACTAATTTTTACTTGGTAGTGCACTGAATGTGTCTTATTACCCACAGAATCTTCATTTAGCTGGGAGATGCCTTCATCCTGTGCTAAAGTCTTTGACTGAAAGCACTGCATCTTCTGGCTGAAAGCCACCATGGGAAGTATGAAGGATCTAGGATAAATCATCAAGTACTGGTAGTCCTCCAGCATTCTTCCCATAAGGTACAGCCAGTCCTTGAGGTCTGAAGTGGATTGTAGAATCATAAAATTGTTTGGTTGGAAAAGACCTTTAAGATCATCCTGTTCAAGCATTCTCTAACTCTACCAAGTCTGGTGCTAAATTGTGTCCCTCAGTACCACATCGCCGCCTCTTTGAAACACCTTCAGGGATGGAGATTCAACCACCTCCCTGGGCAGCCTGTTCCAGGGTTTGAGAAACCTTTAGGTGAAATATCTTCTCACATTCAATCTAACCCATTTCCCTGGTGCAACTCAGGCTATTTCCTTTTGTTCTACCACTTATTACTTGGGAGAAGAGACCAACCCTCACCTGGCTTCAACCTCTTTTCAGGGAGTTGAGAGAGTGAGAAGGTCTCTCTTCAGCCTTCTCCAGACTAAACAACCTCAGGTCCCTCAGCTGCACCTCACCAGCCCTGTTCTCCAGACTCTTCATCACTTTGTTGCCCTTCTCTGGACCTACTCCAATGCCTCAATGTCCTTCTTGTAGTGAGTGCCCCAAAATTGAACCCACACTCAAGGTGTGGCCTCAGCAGTGCTGAGTACAGGGGGCCAATTATGAGGGGATACAATGAGATGGTTAGGACTGATGAGGGATTATGTATCAGTGAGGAACTGGCTGAGCCCCTTTGTCACTTAACTTTCCCATCCTTTATCTTCTGGGGTTTTAATGATGCAGAATTAAAAGCAAAGTGTGATGTATGTTTTGAGTATCAGCCCAGTTCCACTGGGTCATGCTTTTCAAAGGTTTCTGATAGGAATATTGAGCAATTGATTTTCTCTGGAAAACCTGATGGCATCTTCATCCTATTGCTATCAGTATGATCCAATTCTGTTCTCCACAGAAATTCAGCAGGGGTGCAGTTTAATGAGACCAGCGAAAGGAATCTGACCGCTCTATTTATAGCACACTAATTGATCAGGGTAGCTGTGATAGGAGGAAATTTCAGAGAAAATCAATGCAGCACCAAATGAAAGTAGCCTTTAAAGAGAGCTGCATGGAAAGCCAATTAAGAATGCATCTATTTGATGATCCATGGAAACAGCTTGGACCATGTCTGTTCTTGCTTTATGTTGTAGGAATGAAACCAAACTGAGCAATATCTACTTGCAAGGTGAACCTTGCTATGTATTTGCTCCTTCATCCTGTTGATATTCTGTCCCATTAAATCTTGATGAATCGGTTTACTTTCATATGGTGACTTTTAAGGAGTCCCCTTTGACAACCTTATACTTTGTGGTAATCAGCTCTAATGTCCTTCCCTGAGGATGGCAGCCACAAACTGCACAGCCTCTTGGCTGTGTGTCCAGGACTCGGGAGCAGTGCCAGGGCTCAGGGCTTTCACTTAAATGCAGGGAGAAGATGATCCATCTACCTCCATTCTCATTCCTGTCATCCAAATACTTGTAATCATAGTAGCTGCACAGAGCAGAACTGTTTGTACTCATTGCTGTGTTTCTCAAAGCTGTGTAATGAATCTTGGCTTTTTCCTATGATTGCATTTTTTTCCTCAAGATATCTGCTGAAGTCCTGAACAACCCCTCATGCTCCATCCCTGACAATGTTGGTTTTGTGTGTGTGGCAGGTGTTCTCTTTGATATGGGTATTTCCATGCCATGGGGCTGACTGCCTTCAGTAGACAGCTTTTGGGTTGCTTTAGGAAGGCAGAGTAAGCACCAAACTACCATAAAGGCTTTTTAGCAGTAGCTTGCCTCAGAAAGAGGCAAGAGGGGGATGCATGTACACTTTGGTGGCTTTAAATGTTCTTTTTGTTCTTGTGTTTGTACATACTGAAAATGTTTACCTCTTCTTAAAAAAAAACAACAAAGAAGGCAAACACAGGGAGGGAGAGAATCACCACTTGTGCCTTTACAAAGCTGCCCAAGTTAGTAACCTGTGGGTTGTTTTTTTTCCTTCAATGCTTACATGTGCTTGCAATTAAATGAATAAAAACTTTACTGCATTTTATGGCATGTGGGATACAGTGCTTGGGTTCATTTGCTGAGGAAGAATGCACATATTTCTTTCACTTGAATAATCAAAGGCATGGCATCAGGAAACAGCTGCATGAATAATTCTGGGGTTTATGCTGCTGAATGGGAAAAGAGTAAATAATCTGTGTTTTCCCTGAACAGTGAGTTTCTGTGGGATACATTTATATAACAGCAATAGCTAGGCATATTAATGGTGCTACATTTTCAGTTTTGAGCATATGCAGTGGTGTGAAGTTGTGGTTTAATTAGCTAGGTGAATAATGTCAGAAATATTGTCAATTATCAATATGGCCCTCATCTTTCTTCAAGCCTCAACTGGGAGTCCAAGTTCCCAATGACATCAGCAGTTGCCGTGGTGAACTTTCATAAGCTAGTCTTGAATCTTTCATTAAATCACAGACTAGGAAGGCAGACATGAGGGCTGAGATCAAATCCCCATGCATTTACAGCACTGATGTCTTCCCTGGTCCAAAAAGAAAAGGCATGCCCCTGTGTTTTTGGAAGCAGAGCTAATTTGGTGCGTTGATGAGCACACTTTCCCTGCCCTGTGTATCTTCTAAGCAGCACCATGAAAGAAAAATTTCCAGGATGTAAACAGAGATGAGATGAGATGAATGGGGCCTGAGAGAGTTCAAAATCAAAGATGACACTAGAGCCTGAATGTGATGAATGGCTTGTCTCAGCTCTGCTCTGCACAGTGTCTGAGAATGGAGATAAGGGGTGGCAAGTTTAGCTTCTCTTCTTTTAGCTGTATTAGACTTAGCTGGACATCTTTCAGAGCAACAAGCTGTGATTTAATGTTATTGTACAGAAGGGCACTGGAGAAGTCTCCATGTGAGCTGCCAGCACAGAGATTATGTTTGAGCTCACACTAAGGCTGACACACCTGTGGAGAAGAGAAGGGGACTGAGGGCAGAGTATTTTGGGGTCTGTGTGAAGCAGGGTGGATTAGGAGGGTCTTTTGAGAAACAGTTCCAGGTTGGGGGGGCAAATAGAAACTGGATTGTGACTGACAGGCCCCTCAGTGTTTGGTGCACTGACCTGAGATTGGAAGAAATACCTGTGTCACTATTAAGGGACATAAAGGTGTCATCTAAAACTTTCATTGTGTACCAACCACCCAAAATACTCTTTTGGGTCAATGTCTAACTCTTACTCTGTGCTATGCTTTGTAATAAGATAAAATTCTTCTTCCCCATGAACCTTAACATGCTTACAGTATTGTGACTCAAAGAATGCCATCACTATAGCTGTTACTGGCACAGTTCTTCTCAGCACTTCATTTCTGCCCAGGTCTTGGTCTACCAAGGCTCTGTGTCCTGTTTCCTTGTCCTAAATCAGTCCTGGCTGCTGCCTGATTTTTGGATTGTTTTATAATCCAAACCAACCAAACAAAAAACACCCAGATTTTAAAGTTGAGATTGATTTCTTTTAAAGTCATAAAGTCTTGTTCACAAAGCTTTTATGCTTTCCCTCAGGCTTCTCCTTCCTGGAAAGGTTTTTGACAATTTTAAGTTAGTCAAAAGTAGGACACTAAGCTGTAATTTATGTTGCTAAGCACTTTCCCCCCCCCTCCAAGGTTATGCCTTTCCACATGCAGGCCCACACTGGTGAACCTGCAGGACAGAATTATCTTTGATCAGGTCACAAAAAGAGATGTTGTCCCTGGGAGCACTCTGTCTAGTTTTCCTACCAGCACCACGTTCACAATTATGCCCTTGAAAAATACCATTTGCATGGCTGACTGACTGTCACAGGGCTGGGACATAGGTTACTGCTGTGAGACAGGAGCCTTTTGGCATTCTTCTGAGTCACTG
The DNA here is from genome assembly GCF_014839835.1 of Dryobates pubescens. Taxonomy (NCBI): domain Eukaryota; kingdom Metazoa; phylum Chordata; class Aves; order Piciformes; family Picidae; genus Dryobates; species Dryobates pubescens. Next base: position 5,891,294 of record NC_071639.1, on the reverse strand, counting down.
GAGCCATCTGTCCCTCTTCCTGAGGTAGGGCTGGATGGAGTGAGTAGAGCCCTGGCACGCTGTTCAGCCTTTTATTTGGCATTCTTGTGCTTGCATCAGTCACAGGCTGATGGGGAGGCTGGTTTAGGATAGCTTGTTTTGTTCCATGTTCTGCGGCAAACCTCGGGCATAATCTGCTTGGATTCACATAATTGTATTGCAGGAGACATGTTTTGCTGCAAAGCAGATGGATTCACACTGATTGTTTTTTCCTGCAAGTGCATCACACTGGGCTAGGTGTTGCTTGCTTCTCACCCCTCCTTGCTGAGAAGCTTAATTTTCTTTTGAAGACACGAGAAAAACTAAAGAGGAGGTAGGGCAAGGGGCGGTGGTTTGAAACTAGAGCAGGGGAGATTTAGATTGGACATTAGGAAGAAGTTCTTTACTGTGAGGGTGGTGAGAGACTGGAACAGATTGCCCAGGGAGGTTGAGGGCTCCTCATACCTGCAAGTGTTTAAGACCAGGCTGGATGAGGCTTTGAACAACCTGGTCTAGTAGGAGGTGTCCCTGCCCATGGCAGGGGGTTGGAACTAGATGTTCTTTAATGTCTCTTCCAACTCCAGCCATTCCTGCTTTAGTCAGATTTGGTTAGGATTCACACAGACCACAATTATGGTCACCCATATAGTGTCAGCCTGGTTTCCTTCTCTGCTTTTACTGGTGGAAGATGCGTTCCTTTCCTTTCTCTCATCAGTTTGATCCTTTCAGCATGAAGTCAAATTCACAGCCTTGGACTCTTCAACTTGACCAAAAAAGCCAGTGCCTTGAATTAAATAATTTTCAGGCAACAAAATGCACGGAAGGAGACCAGTAAAGACACAACACTGTGTTTGGGAAGACAAGGTTAAGCATTAGTCTTGCAGTGGAAGCCATGATTTTAGAGGAGAACAGGACTTTACATATAATGCTGAGTGCTTTGTGGGGATCACTGCCACACTAGGGAAAGTAAAAACTGAATGGATTTAAGCTTAGTGCTGTTAGTGAGCTTTCAGCCAAGTAATATGATGGGAGGGGAGACCTTACCGCTCTCTACAACTACCTGAGAGGAGGTCACAGTGAGGTGGGGGTTGGTCTTTTCTCCCTAGTAACAACTGATAGGATGAGAGGAAAAACTTCTTTACTGACAAAAGGGGTCAGGCATTGGAACAGGCTGCCCAGGGAGGTGGTGGGGTCATTATCCCTGGAGGTGTTGTTAAAACTTTTAGATATGGCATTTTGGGACATGGTTTGTTGGGCAAGGTGGTGTTGCCTTGATGGCTGGACTTGATGATCTTGGAGGATTGGCTGTGGAAGACACAAGTGGAGCGCAGAGATGACAGTGAAGTGCAGTTATGTAAAGGAACTTCACCAGGGGTGATGTTCAGTAGGAAGAGAGTAGGGAATAAGGGCTGAAAGCTGTGGCATTGAAAGCTGGGGAGTACAGTTTGCATGGAGCAGGGAGACTGGGAAGGTGGCAGAGAAAATGGGTCATGCAGCAGCTGGAGACATCTTGTTGCCTGAGCATAACCAGTAAGCTAGAGGTGGGTTAACAGTGAGTTATTTTGCAGTGAAAGGTACTGTAATGTGTTTATATGCTAAAGAAAAGGAGAAGGAGGGGTGAAAATGGGAGCTGTCACTGCAAAAAAACAGTCATCAGGAACAATTGAGGAGTTGGTGCTGAAAAGTCAAATCTCCAGGTTGTTTCCCAGGTAACAGGTGAGCGTACTGGGGATAGGTGAGGCCCAGACCTTGCCTGGAGGAGATGTTTGTGTGTGCCATTTGTTTTGCCCTCATTTTCAGAGTCCTAAAATAGATCTCATTTCCCTTAGTATTGCATAAGAGTGAGTCAAACCCAGCTTTTAAACATCTTTAATTAATTTTAACAATCAGATTTCTAGTTAACACTTTTAAGGTAATGAATGCTGCTCTCCATCCCTGCAGAAAAGACTCAGAGTTTGCAGTGAGTGTGCAGACAGTTTTCACCAAAACTGATTCAAACCTCTGCCACCCTTTTGCATCCTTGGAGCTAGACAAGATGCTCCAGTGCAGGATGTCTGAACTTTCCTGTCCATAATGCTGCTGCCTTTCTGTGTCTTCACTCTTTCTCTTCCCTTGTGCCCATCTACAGGCTCCTGTGAGCTCTAGTGCAGGCTCCTAAAGCTCTGCAGCTTGGGAGGGCTGGCAGTGATTGCCTGTCCATGGAGATCACCTGAGCTGGTATCAGTTTGATGTGGGTTTAAACAGAGCTAGGCTTGCCAGGTTGGACAGAGTTGGACTTGCTTGGATTTCAAAAATTTGGCTTCTGCTTTGATTGTTGCCTCAGGCATTATTTCAGATCCCACATCAGAAGAAGAAAATATCTTCTTTACCTGGCTGGGAGCCATGTGCAGGGCAGTGCAGTCTGATCTTCCCTGGGAGCCCTTGTCATCTACAGCAGTGGTAGATGATGCACTTACTTGTGCACAAGCTTTGATCGAAAACGTCATCGGCAGGTTTCACTCCTTTGTGGAAAACAGACCTCAGTGGGATGGACAAGGGACAGAGGAGAATCCTGTTTTGTGTGGACTCTATACAAAAAAGTATATGCAGCCTGCTAATCATGCCACAATGCTTTCATCTTGTAAACTTCCTGCTCTAGTGGAGGGCACATGGTAAGCTTTTTGCACTGATGCTGGGTGGTGTGAATCTGTCTCCACCTGTTTAACAACAGCACTTTAGAAAAGCCTATTTTTTTTTTCCTCAACACATCTTCATCTGTATTTACTTTTGTGTCAGCTCCCCCCCCAGGGAGAGATTTATTTCCCCAAAACAAAATACTTGTAATGTTTTGGGGTTTTTTTTCTGGTGAAATACAAACCCCTGAAAAGGTCTTGATCACATTGTTTATTTATTACAAATTCAGCTTCTCTCTTAGCCTAGCTCCTTTTCCCATTGGGGCCATGCTGTTCACCCTGTTGATGATAGGGAATAAATTGGGTTTGTTCTTATGCTTATGAAGCATCTTATGCAGAAAAGAAAATAAAGCAGTAGATTCTCAATAGTGATGAACTGTTTCCAGACAGATCTGTTGGTTTGAAAAAGGAGAGTCTCACAGCCTGGGTGGTTCAAGACCATCAGAAATAGCTCTTGGTGTCACCATTTACAGCCCTACACGTGGATTATTATTTGCTTTGGATTTCTTTATTGTGTAATGAGTCTGGGCCTGATTCTCACCTGATGCAGAGCTGAGCTCTTCAGAAGCAGTTAGTTATGTTGCTATACCTGAGGTTCTCCAAATCTCTTGTGTGTTTTCTCCAGATCTGCTGGTCACTAAGCACTGTTGTCCCTCACTTGGAGCTGTTGTTCAGAGCTGGGCTCTTTCTGCTCTTTTGCTTTCCCCAAGTACCAATTTTGGTATTGATCCCAGTCTTTTAAGCTTGAAACCTTTATGTTACCTGCTGAGTTAATGGGAATATGGACAGAACTTATTAACTTAACACTTACCTTAAATATAAGTGACAGTACCTTGCTCAGTGCTGTAGGAAAGGAACTGGAATGCTGAAGATCTGATGGACAAGCAAGTAAAAAATGACAACTGTTTTGCTTGGAGAATCATTTGTATCTTGCAGACATTTCTGTTCTCCATTTTAGACTATACAGAATGTGGACAACAGAAGCTTCAACAACAGATGATCTGAACAGAAGCATTCATGTGATACTAATTTTGTTAAAATAAAAAGAAATAAAGCCTTTCAGCTGAAGTTACTACAGTGGATAGAAACAGCTCCCAGAACTCCTTAATGGGTATTTACACAATAGACCTCTCAGTGCTTGAGTAGCCACTCTGTTCAATTAGTGATGTGTAAAAGGTTTAATCTGTGTAATCAATGGAATTTAGAAGGTTTATAGCTTACATTTGAAAGTGAATGTGCTTGCTTTGTATGAGGCATAATCATTTAAAATTGCTTCAGATTTCCATGAGTTTCTGGCTGGTTTATAATGGGCAGCAGCCAGTGGAGAATGTCTCTAAGTGTCTGTACTTATAAACTGGACAAGCCCTGAGCTGTTCCTTACTGCTGGATATTCAAGGGTTTTCTTAACCTAAACAGGTAGTTACATCCAAACAGCATTTTGGGAATGGTGCCTGATTTCTGCTTACCTTGCAAAAGGGACTGGGGAGAGTGCTAGGTGGCTTTGACTTAGTCTAACATTTTCACAGTGTAGATAAATGAGTTTCTCCTCCATGAATTCTTCTGGGTGCCAGTAAGTGTGCAGTAAAGATGCTGCTCTGGTTTTGTAAAACATTATTTCATGCAGCTTGGTATTTCTTATGGTTATTTTAGCAGGGCAAGGCCTGTTTCTGTAGTCAGAGGTTGTGGAGTACGCCTGATGCACGTCTACGGTCAGTTCAAATGAGTGAGCTGTATGTGAAGAAGATTGTTTTGGAGAACTTTGCATTCATCCTTGCAGGCTGGTGGAGCAGGACTGGAATCTGACAGAGAGTTGTGCTGAGCAGGCTCATTTGCTATTAATTTATTGGGCCTTCTTGCTGTTAAAAACACAGACATGGCACATCTGGACATGGTTCAGTGGGCATGGTGATGTTGGTTTGGCAGTTGGTCGTCTTAGAGGTTTTTTTCCAACCTTAATGATTCCATGGTTCTGAATGTAGTGATAACTTGATCACATCTTTCATTGATTACATTGTTAAGTATGGTGTTTTTGAATGCATGGTTACACTGGGAGGCACCTGAATGCTGCAGTAAAAATGCTGGATTCAGCTGGAAGTATGGAGAGAATTCGGATGAGCAGAATGAGATTAACCAAGTTGTTGTTTAACCAAGACATAGGGGTGAATGCTTCTACTTCTGCAATGGCAGCATGGGACTTTTTAGAAACAGATGTGGTCAAGACCTCTGATGCTTTTTTACCTGCTGAAAGCAGATCCAGCAAGCACACCAATCCTATTCAGTTGTGCTGGAGCTTTGGGGCAGAGTTGAGTCCAAAGGAGAGGAACCAGTTACTGAAGTGCCAGCAACTGCGTTGCACTGAGTCTTCCACCTGGAGATTAATCTGCAGGTGAGGTCTGCCACAGGCACAGAAGGTGAAGTCTGCCACAGGCACAGAACTGGGTGATGAAGTTTCAATCAGTGTAACAGCTCAGAATAACAAAGCAATCTGTTTGAATACTGAGGGTGTCTTGGGACACACAGACAGTGCCTGGCTGTGATTTATGTCATCCCATAACTCTCCACATCAGATCTGCATGAAATTCAATTTCTGGTGCTGGTGTTAGCTTGCATTTTGTATGATCATGGCAAATAACAGAGTGGAATCTGTCAGTAGAGCTGCAATGTGCTGCATCCATGGGCACAGACCCAAGGGCACTGTGGGTATTTAAAAAAGTGTAAGCAGAAACATTATAACCTGTAACACTGCAACCTTTCTGAGAAGAGTCACACATTTTTTATCAAGACTAAATGAAAATGTGCCTGGCTTCTAGAGACTTCTTTTCTTTCCATAGGCAAGTATCACATGGTTCAAAACTGAAATGTTTCATTTGGGGTAGGCTGCCAGTATTGAGTGGAGCGTTCAGACACCTCACGTCCCCATTTACCTCTAGGCTGTATTTGTGCCTGTCTCCAGGAGAGACTACTGTGTGCTGCAGGAAAAATATTTCAACCAAATAACATTGCCTTTGTAAGGAAATGGAAGCTTAGAGCACTCAAACCACAGCTCCTAGGGCAGTAGAAATAGCTAGCAAGCATTTGGAGACAATTTCCCCCTTTTATTTTTACATCTTCCTCCCTTCCATCCTGTGTTTCACTGAACTGAAATTTTAAGGCTTCCTTTGCTTTTTTGTATACTGGCAGATTTGGCAACTGCATCCTTATCACAGAACACTTAAATATTCATGCTGCTTTTAATTTTAGTGCTGAAGGGCTGTAGTGGGGATGATGATGCAGGGATTTGGGTTCAGAAAATGGAAGATCTTTTTTTTGTTGTTGTTGAATGCTTCAGCTACGTGTGAAGATTTATCAGCCAGCTTCCAAAATGAGAAAAAAACTGACTGGAGTACTGCTTTAAATCATCTCTTTCAGTAAATACACAGCCAGGATGTTTCAATGGCTGAGCATACAGCTGGTATCTGACATCTAGAATGTGGCTGGAAATGTTCATTCAGGCTGAGAATAGGTATTATAGATCTATAGTTCCACAATGTACACATATACACACAGCAGCACATTTCTTTGCCTGCACTGCCAGAAAGGAGGGTAACAATGCAACGTATTTAAACTGATCTTAGAGTTATTGCAAGTGGGATTTATTACATTTAAGGGAATTTAAATGAATTATCTGTGCAATTCATATCTCCCTGTGTGCTGGCAGTAGGCAGCCTGTCTTTCCATTGTCAGCATTTGGCTGATTAATTGGCCCTTTGCTTGATTTGTTTTCCTTTTTTTTTCTCTTGTTCCAGTGCTTTCCCTTTTTAATATGGTAACAGCAGATTTGCTCAAGGTCTATGAACTAATGTGGATTAAAATTCAAGCAGCAGCAGCTCTAATAGATAATTGATCTACCAGTAGGACACAAAGAACTTATTCTGGTTCCTAGATTGGAATTGGCTTCCTTTTTTTTTTTTGGTGTCCTACGTTGATAGTCTGAGTTCTGAAATCTCTTTTAATTGAAAGTGAATAGACTGCTGGAAACTGACAAATTATCCACAGTTATAAATTATTTAAGAGATTAATTTGATGTTTGGGGTTAATGATCTTTAGACACAGACACACACACACACTCTATTTGACACGTTATTGTTTTGATTTTTGGTGCAGTTCTGGTCATTGGCAGCAGTGTCTGGCAAACGTTGTCCACCTTAGGTCTGTGTTTGTCTCTTGCTGTGACCCCACACCCGGCAGTACCTGACAGAAGGTTTTGCTTGCTTAAGCTGTTTTTTCTGGAGGTGTGAGAGCTTT